>NW_028263377.1:14164386-14498136 GCF_051168715.1 Poecilia mexicana | reverse complement strand
GTGCGTTTTCTGTGTGCAAAATATTCAGTTTGTTTTAAACCCGGCTGCTAATTGAAGTCTTGCTGTGTTGCTTTTAGCTATTCGTCAGGCGGAGGACGGCAGCGATCTGTTGGAGTCGACGCTGCTGCGGCTGCGAGCAGATCAAAAAGGTAACGAACAAACAAACAAATCTGTGTTGGATTGTTGGAAGGTTCGGAAACAAGACCATAAGTGCAGCTTGATTTATTTGGAATCAATTAATGTCTTAAATATGCTCATTTTCTAATAATAAACAGACACCTAAAACGTTTTTTTTTGTTGTTTTTTTTTCACCATCTAATGTTTCTGGTTGCTGCCCCGCTCAGAGTCGCTCCTGCGCTACTGTGTCGTGTGGAACACCAACGCCAGGAACTGTCTGGACGCCCAGGCGGTCCTCCAGGTGCTGCTGACCCACCTGCCGCCCGAGGAGCTGCTGCAGTTCCAGGGGGCCCGGACGCACCTGGAGGGCCTCATCCCGTACACAGGTCAGCAGGCGGTAAAATGGATACAAAATGGATACAAAGTGTTACATCTAGAGTGAAACACTGGCACTGCAAGCAGCCTGGTATTTAGTGTGTTTAAATATGTAGAGACAGAAAGCAGTTAAAAATGCACAGATTGGGTTTTTCTTAGAGGTGAAAATTGTCTGAGTTCTTAATTTTGATCTGTTTAATGAGCATAAAAACATAAAGTTTAGGTATGCAGCATTCTAGCTCCCAATAGCCCAACAGAGACAATCAAGGAAAGATCTGGAAATTTAAATTTAATGGCAGGTGTGCAGACAGAGGGCAGCATGAACTTTATTAGCGGAAAGCTTGACCCTAGTTATTCATTCTCCTTCCTGTTGAAATCATAATAATAAAACAGCCTTTAGCGTAGTTGAAAGTATTTTGTTGTATTTTAATCAGGTACTAGGCATATTGACACCTTAATTTGGTGTATTTTATCTACTAAACAGGTTGTTTATTCATCTTCTTCTTCCCACAGAGAGACACATGGAGAGGATCGGCCGCCTGCAGCAGGCGTCCATGTTTCTCAACTACATGTGGCAGAAAATGCGAGTAGCTGGAGCCTCATCTGGGTGAGCTGTTTCACTCCTCTGTTTGAAATCCTTCTGTAGTGACTGCTGGCTTATGTAGAGCTTTCCAATAGCTTTACTTTCTGATGAGTACGTGCAGCTTGCCTCCTACATGAATTACGACACAGACTCTGTGCCAGTGTTTCCTCTTCACGGGGACCAAGGATTCCTAGCTGAGCTGCATTTTTGCAAAGCCATAAATACCTAGCCGAAGGTTTCCCAATCTGGAAATGCTGCAAGTGATTACCTCAAACGTTCTGCAAACTAGATCTTTAATCTAATCAATTTTATTCCATCTCGTCTAGTATGGAGCAGGACGAAGACATGGACACCACTCCTCTCGCGCAGACGCAGCCCTCGTTTTTCCTCGATAAAGAAAACGCAAGAGGCGGCGCCGATGAGAGGGAAGACCGAGGCGACGACGGGGATAGAGAGCAAGAAGAGGAGTCTGGTTCTGAGGTGAAAGATGAAGAGGAGGCCGAAGAAATCAGCGCCTCGAAGAAAGCCTCCGCTAACGACGCACGGGAGAAAAAGGGGGAAACCAACGGGCGCCGCCAGTCAGAGAGCGAGGAGAGCTCAGAGGAGGAAGAGGAGGACGATCATGTAGTGCAAGTGATGCGAAATCTCCCCATTTCATCCGCTCCCCGACTCCAAGCTTTAAGTTAACAGGATCAATGAGTTCGCCTCTAGAAGGAAACCTCCCGAGGTTTAACTCTGCAGATCATTAGCTGACTGACTGACTGCGGCTGTCAGGGAAACAAAGGGGGAATTGATGCGAAGCAGATAACAGGTTTCACTGCAACTATTTCTGTGCTGCCTAAGCCCCTAATCAGTTCCTCTATGCAGGTTTTAGACGGGAAACAAAACGACCAAATCATCCTGATTTCATTTCACGTAACATCAAGGAGGCCTTGGAGAGGAAGAACTGGTTGCATAAGCGTCTAGGCCGTATGCCAGGGCGATTTTTTTAAAGCCTATTGTAATTAGAAGGTATGCAACAGTGCATAGCGCCTGTTTACAGGATTATAAACATGCAGTTTCCTCATGTAACAGTCAAAGGAACAGTCAAACATATTTCTAATGTAGTGGCTCATATGTTTATAAATAAATCTCTTTTTTATGGGCCTATTTTGTAAAGGTTTTGAACTGATAATTGACTTTTTTTTTTACCCATTATTGGTCTGATTGTTAAGCAGGAGACTTGTTTTTTTTTGTTTGTTTGTTTTTTTTGCAAAATCTAACATCAGTCAGGCTTCAATTAAAACAACAACAACAACCAAAAAGCAGTTTTCTGCCTTGAAGTAAAATTATGAGAATTTAGAGAGTAAATTGTGATCAACCAATGAAGAAACCACAAAAACAAATCCTGCAGAGAACCAACTTGTTTTTTTAGCTAGATAAAAACTAAAGAGTTGTTGTCTAACAGGATGTTGTTGCTGTTTGTTTCTTGAAGCCTCCAGCATTTCAAAGGATGCTTTACCCGTCAGTTTTACCCGTCAGAAATGTCTGAAGGAAGCTTTGGGGAAGAAGCAGAAATTGCTATTTAAGTCTAAATTCATCTCTGGGAAACAAAGTCCAGACTCCTCAAGCTCTATCTGTGCAACCAAAGTACTTTGCATAAGTTTTCATACCCCTCTGACGTTTGTCACATTTCGTAACATTAGTGTTGCGTATTTCAGAGCGGCATCGGGTTCTGGGATTACTGTCCTTGGCAACCGAGGCGGAGGTTCACCCTATATCCAGAACACAACTAAAAACATACAGTCGAAGGGTTAATATGGTCCAGTCAAAGTCCAGACCTTAATTAAAAGAGATTGAAAACTGATGTTTACAGAACCTCATTAAGATAATCCAGCCTACTTCACAAAGAACAATGGACAAAAATGAGTCTGCATGTTCAAATCTGGTAGAGAAATAAAGTATAAAAAGGAGACTCTTCTCACTGTGATGTTTTCACATGTGAAGACTCCATGTTTTGTACATTTTCTTTCAGGTATGACACAAAAGCATTCAGTATTAAACCCACAAGATCATTTTATTCATTTTCATCTCTACAGCTAACTGAATGTAATGCGTACAGATATCAGATGGGGGGGGGGGATTATCCGGTATGAGAGTTGATACAAAACTTAAAGTACCTAATCATTCAGACGAAATACATCCAGTTGTTGGTTACTTGTTTATTTTATATATATTAATCAAAGTATTGATTGATTGATACATAAGTGGAAGGATATATCTGTTTGGTTTTTTTGTTTTATGTTCCAAGGCAGTCAAGAAACCAGTGTGCACCGTTAATGCAAAAGAGCTTTAACTTTCATCGACCCGTCACCTCAGTCGAAGTCAGTGACAGGTTGCTTTTAGTCGCATTCTTACGGGTGACTGTGGAACAGCGGGTGAGAATCTCCTGGGCCCGAGGTCTCGGGGGAACCTTGGGGGGCTGGGGGCCCTTGTAGAGGTTGGGGTCGGAGACGCTGGGCAGCAGAGTTCCCTCTGGGTGGCTCGTTGGGCTGAGGCAGTTGGACGCCGTGGGCTGTGGCGTGCGGCAGAATCGCAGCTGTTGGTCGTTGGCGCCGTAGCTCAGGTTGAGGGATGAGCCGGCGGACATGGAGAGGGTGTCGTCGTCGCTGAAGCTGTCGCTTTCAAAGCTGTCCACCGACTCTGCTCTGAGGATCCGTCCGCTCTCCTCCTGCTCTTCGTCACTCTGCACCAGGATGACCGGAAGAGGGGATTGCACTGCAGATGTTGGGGAGGTGGGGTGGCTGTTTGCTGGAGCAGGGAGGCTCACTGCAGGCTGAGCGTAAGGCTCCTCGGACAACCGGTTCAGAGACTGAGACCTGTGGAAGCTTTCTGTTGGGATGATGGGCCTGGAGTTAGGATGCTGGGGCAGGTCGCCATAGGAACGCCTGTGGTGTAAGATGGAGGAGGCGGGCAGGAGAGAAGAGGAGTTTTGGACATTATACTGAGACGTCATCTGAACCCGAGGGTATATGTAGGGCTGCAGGTTCAGAGACGGGACGTAGCCCACTTTTCCTTTGTGTCTGTCAAAAGTCAGAGAAGATAAAAGAGGACATACAGATGTTAACTATAACAGAACTGAGCTAACACCAGTCAGAAAAACAAAACATACTACAAGCATGTTTATACAAAACGTTTAAAGCTAGCGTGCATTTACATGAAACCCCCATTTGTCTGATGCCCCTGAATAAAAACTAGTGCATCCAAATTGCCTTCAGAGGTCAATATTTTGTGGAACCACCTTTCCGGCCAATTACAACTGCACATCTTTTAGCTCTGGACTTTGACTGGGCCTTACTGTCACACAATTATGCATTGACCATTTCATTTTAAGGCTGTCTGTTGCCCAGGTTGCACAGGATTTCTCCCTGGATTGCTATGAATTCATCTCATTCCTTCTTTTCATCAATTCTTGAGCAATTTTCCTGTCCTCTCTGATGCAAAGCGTCCACACACCACGAGACAGCCGCCAACATGTTGCACAACGGGGGTGTTTTTTTAAAGTGATACGCAGCGTTTTGCTTATAGGCTCAAAACTAAAACTGTTTGAGATGTCCGAAGCTTTGGATATTGTTTCATAACCTAAACATTCTTTAAACCTGATACAAGTTTATCCCTGACCTGTGAGGTGTGTTTGTTGATCTTCCCAATGCTTTATGTACACTGATGTACTCTGACAAACTTCAAATGCTCCCATAGAGCAATCACAAACATTATAGATCCCATATAACAGTAGAAGGATTCAATGTTACCTTATGAGCCACCAGCCATTATCCGGGTTCTGCATGACCTCCACCACTTCACCGATGTTCACGCTTACTTCATCCTCTATTTTGGAATTGTAGCTCCTGACAACTGTGTAAAGCATCCCTGTGGGAGGCATAAAGAGCTTTAGGAATAATCACCTCCAACTCATCAACTAATGTTGTCAGGATGTTGGTTTCTGTGCGTGTACCTCTCGATGGTGTACCGTGCACTTCCTCTTCGTCCTCCTCATCGTCTAAGTTCTCCAGGTAGGGTGCAGGAAACCAGGCCATCCTCTTCTCCTCGTTCTCTACGAGCCACCACCCTGCACACGCATTCACGGGATCCCCCGATTGGATTGGGAATGTTCTAAGCATTGCTCGAGTTGTGCTTTGCTCACCTCCTTTGTCTTTGATGAGAACGTCAAGCGTCTCATTCACAGCTACTTTGAAAGGTTTGTTTTTGGTGTCTTTGGTCTCGTATGGGGCTATACATCTGTAGGTCTCTGTGACGAACGGCTGGGTCACATTGCCGCTGCTGTCCTGTCTCCCTCCGAGGATCTCGTCCTCGGAGGGCATGATGATGATGCTAAGGTGAATACACAAAGCTATTTTTGTATTTTTCTTCTGCAGACGTCGAGTTTGTTGCGCAATCAGAAAGCAAAGCTTTTAAGTTGCCTTTTCATCCGGAAATGGGAATTACGCAACGCGTACTTGTGAACTTCTCTAATCAGATCTAATTACAGTAACTCTCCTTGTCATGTGCTGTAGTGCACACAAAAACACTGAAGGTGAAATTTTTCGACCGTGTTATCTTCTCTTCAAATCAAATCAAGATGTCCCGTCTGTACTTATCAGATCCAGCCACAAGCGCTTTTCCTGAACCTTTGAAATGTCATTGTTTTTATGATGGCACCAAAATGATCTTTTTTGTCTAAATGCCTATGAGTAAAAATGAAAGATCTCTGGTAGAAGTGATCTCATTTCGATAACTGGGGGAAGTTCAAAAATCTTCAAAACAATGAAAATTTAGTTGCAATTTTAACAAACAAAAAAGGCTTTTGTTTCTTCTTTAAATGTGTGACAGTGACCTCACAATGCGAAAAGTTCACATGACTTGATTTAATATGAGACGGATTTATGGACACTGACATGGTGTCTCATAGCAAGAACTGAGACAGGATGCACAAACCATGTGAAAATGACACATTTCTGTTGTAATTAAGCCCTGATAACTAATTAATAGAAGTAGCAATATTTTCCTTTACTTGATTTTTTTAAAAAGGTTTTCCTATTCTTCTCGTCTCATTGCATGCATCCAACTGCAGCAGAAGAAACTCCTACCTGTTTTTGGTGAACTCTGGTTTTAGCTCGTTCTCATTTGGTTGCAAGAACTTTGCCAGGTCAGCAGACTGTGAGACGTGTTGATCACAGCTCAGGAGTTCATTGCAGTATTTCTGCAAATACTTGAGGCGCACCAGTGATTTATTAGGCCCCTTGCCTTGGCTCTTCTGCTTCACTTTGTTGCCTGAACAACAAAAATATATACTTATTTAATTCCAACTGTATCCAGCTAGACATTTATTGTTTATAGTTTAATCTCACCCACTTTGAAATTTAGGGAGGATTCTGTCAGATTTTTTCATTTTACTTCCAGAGGAAAACTTCTTCTTTAGCTGTTTCTATAAGAGAGAGAGAGAGAAGTGAAATAAGTCATATAGCACAAGCTCAGGGACTAAATAGTGCAGTTTTTAATACTTACATGCATTTCTCTGAAATCTTCAAAGCTTCTGTAAACTACAATTTCATTCTGATCCGACCAAAGCACAGATGTTATGTACATCTGAAAGAAGATACGCCATATTCTTAAAGCATAAAATTCCTCAACATTTATTTCCTACAGACAAAGACACCATCGCTCCTTACTTTGCTCTTCTCCTTGTGAAGGACTCCGGTTAGACGGATGCCGACTGGAAAACGCTCAGACCCCATGACAACTGGACGGCTGGACAGGAGATCGTGTGCAATAGCTGCCTCTCAAGTCTCATTCAGGAATGTGCAGGAGGCCGTCGTGCAGGTGAATTTATATTTCCTCCGCCACACACAGGCGTGGTTGGACCGCTCACGCCTGTGTCTGCATAAAGGGAATTCCTGCAGTGTTCCAGAGCCAGCATGGCTGACAATGAGAAATGTAAGGAAACAGTCAGGTTGGCTTAGTGGGTTTGGAGGCATCACGGTATGAGAAAATATTTGGCTTTTGTTTACACTTTTGGTCAGAACGCAGTTCATTTCTCTTAGAAGTGAGTTGGATGAAACCAAAAGTAGAAATGATAAAAGAGTGAAGCCTCAGCCATTATAAACACAGAAACACTGTAATTATTCTCCACACCCAGATGTGCCCTTACAGGAAGAGAATGGCTCAAATCATTTCCTATAAAATAAACCCTCTAAAAATAGATTTTACTTTATGCCAGTTAGGATGATGAAGAGAGTTTTATTTTCCTGTTTGGCAGCTACATAAACTACACAAAATAGTTGTGCACAGTTCTTATGCAAAATAACCAGTTGTGTCCCACATGTCTCTCTTGTGTCCTTTTAAATAAATGCATTTTAAAATGAATCACTGAGAAAATGAAGCCTGGATAAAAATATATTCCTCAGTATATTTAGGCAGTAAAATAAATCTCACTTTACTTTTATTGGCACTCGAAACAAACCCTAAAATAAAGTAGCATATCGAATGCAGTGAAGTGATCATCACATTTTAATATCAAAGATAATTTGGTAAATACAAAATAGACTTTTCAAATTATTTAACTTACTAAGGATAAATAGCCATCCAGTCTAAGTTTTATTATGTACAAATTACTTTCCATATTATTTGATTAAATTAAGCTCCTGCTTCTGCTGTCCTCCAAAAAAGTAGAGCTGCCTCATGTAGGGAATTCAACCTGACAATTTAGGAATAAAATATTTCATATAGCTAGAATATTACAAACCAATGAATAAGTCAAACGAATTCAGAGTATTATGATACCACAACATTCTGGTTCTAGAGCAGGAGCTTCACACCAACTACGAAGGTATTCCTAGCGTGAAACTATTTGCGCCAAGTTCACACCCAACACTTTCCGATTCGTGAATAACAAACTTTGGTTGTTTCTTGATTGACTTTGTGGCTGCTGCCATCTAGCGGCAGAATTTCAGCACCTGAGAGTAAAACTGAATTTTATGAAAACATCCAGAATATATAATAGTTACATTATATAAAGAGCAGGTTTTATGTAAAGGTTCATGGATTTTAAGGAGATGGCATGATTATAAGAACCATTTAGATGATGCCATCAGTGAAAAGGAGTATTGCTGTTACTCTTTACATATTGCAATTATTTTTTAGGATTCATCCATTGGCATTATTCCAGAAAATATTCAGAAGATAATAACCTGGGGCTCCCTACAAGAAGTAATGGGTCTATTTTTATCTTAGGAAACAGAAGGGCCAACATCTGTAGAAAATAATTTATTCAACTTCAACGTTCACATAGCTCAACATTTTCGTCAAATTAGAAACACTCTTTGAGATACTCTCCTAAACATTTTGCTTGATTACATTGCACAAGTTTTTTTTTTTTTTTTTACATGGTTAATAATAAATAAAATTAATTTAAAAAGAAAAAAAGTAACATTTTCTGATTGCGTTTATGCATTTCATTGCACTGCTTTGAAAGAAACTTTAACTTGCTTTAACCCAGCTGTAAAATTGTAAGCTACCAAGGCCAAACGCAATTTGGCCTTTACATCATCCCGGTTCAGGAAAACTTACAGGATCCCAACAAGACGATGAAGAGATATTTTCCAAACATTTGCACTAAATTATCCAGGAAAACTGTATCTTTAAAGAGAAAAGCTTTACAAGTGTAAGGCAACAGAATTTTGAAAAAATAAGATATTAGGTTTTTGTTCCTACTTGTCACTTCCTTACTACTTTCACCGTTTTTTTTTTTTTTTAAATAAACTCTAAAACTCTCAGAAGTCACCAAACGTTTTCTTGTCGTTACCTCCAAAACCTAGAAAACTCTGGGATTTCAGAAATATTTCATTTACTTGACAAATCATTAACACCTTGTAGTGTAAAATAAAGCAGCAGTCTGAATTATAATAAATTAAAACATTTAAGAGGCAAGGGAAAAACCTTTCCACTCAAGTTCTTTGGCTTGCATAGAAAACCGTGGGAGGAAACCACGATTATCTCCGACCCGTTCTGATCCAGCTGGTACCCATTCAGCTGTTTCACTTCAACTAAACATTCTCTTATCAAAATCTTGCATAAAATAAACCCTCTCTGTTATAACCACCAAATAAATCACTATGGGTAATTAAACATATTTTCTATTAAATATAAGATTTTCATTGCTGAACAAAATTAGCCTTTTCCTTTGCAAACCTCCACTAAAAGTGCAACGTGTCTCCATAATCAAGAATCTATTGTGATCTATCGTGATGTTCAATAACAGAGCGCAAAAAAAACACTTGATGGCAAAGAATATTAACAATGGTAAAAAAGCCAAACAAGAAACAAATTGACTTTTTTTTTTCTCGTCAGCCGTTCAGTCTGGACTGTTCGTGCCTCATCGATCTTTTGTCCAGCTCTTCTTCAATCCGTGCTTTCCTATTTGCAAATCAGGAAATGAGCACCTGGCTACTTGTTAGCTTCCTCCCAGAGAGGAAAACTGGTTATCCATCGGTGTTGTGGCGTCATGTTCCAGTTAGCTCCAGGGCGGCACTAGCCGTCTCTTGACGAAGAGTTTCGTCATATCACCGAAATTCATAAATAGGCATACTATGCTCCTGAACATGATTCAGACTTAGTGATTGGTACCTGTAGAAATGAAATATAAAAACTCACATTTATAACTTTATCCCCAAAAAAGAAAAAAGAAAATAAAATACTTTTTTTTTTTGAGGGAATTTCACTTTCATTACCACTCTGAGCTCCTGTGGTAATAGTAGCCCTCAATGGTGGCTGTGGACTTCTGGAAGCAGATGTAGTAGAAGCCAGCGAAGGAGGCGCCGCTGATGTCTTTGATCGTGTGGTCTGGAACAAGAAACTGCTCCTGGAAGACCAACAGCAGCTGAAGCCGAAGCATAGTTCGAACAATTTAGAGAAACGGTGACATAAAATCTGCTCACCTTCCACCTCATAAAGATGTAATCACTGTTTTCCAACGCCTTGTAGTCGAAGTTGTCCGAGTTAAAGGTTTTGCCATGCTTGTAAAAAGCCTGAAACTTCCCCTTTTAAGAGAACAGGAAATATGGGGATCAATAACAGGTTCAAATGCATTTTTTAAATCTATACTCTTTAAAAATGTATCATCTGAAACGTAAACGAGACTCCAAACTTCAGGTAAAACACGCCAAATACGAGTACAAAAAAAGGCACAAAAAAATTCTAATTATCTTTAGGTGAAGTACAATTTTGGTTCAAAAGAATGAAACTGTGGACCAACATTTCATTAGTAAGACCATGAAAGGTGATGCTGAAAACAAAAATAAACCTGGACAGACATACCCAGTGCTTTCTGTCCACATCCTCGTCTGCATCCCACTTCCGGGTTAAAAATGGCCGCCTGCGGCTGATTATTTCACCAACAAAGAATGTTGTGAGAGTGGGGAACTCCTACAAAATATAAGAGACAAGAAAAAATAAAGGCTCATATTGCTAATAAACTGCAGGGTTCAAACACATATTTTTCAGGTTAATAAATCATATTTGCATCATTTTATTCAAACTTAAAGTATAAATAACAACAACAACAACAATAATAATAATAATAATAATAATAAACCCCAATAAATTTAAGGCAGATAGTTGAACAGAGGTCAAATATTACATATCTAGTCTGAAAAATCACAGACCGAAAGGAACAGATTAATGATTGTGCAGTAGAATAAGAAATAATATCAGTGAATATCTTTACAAGGTCTTTTGCTTTCGTTCTAACGTTTATGTGCACATTTTGCACTGAAATATATTCATCTCTGGGACAATGTTTATTACCAACATGCCATCATGAAGACGATACGCTGAACCTTCTCGCCTTCAAGTGAATGAAAAATGATCTTCAGAAAGGAGAAATATTTGTTTTCATATAACAAACATTCAAATTTTACCATTATTCATTAACATAACTGCTCGTCTTCCACACACCAACCTTACTTTCTGACCTGTGAACCTTTTATTTATTTATTTAAGTTTATTTGATAGAGACAGACACACATCGACATAGACTAACTGAACAGAAACAACATACCCATGTTTGCATCATAGTGCTTATAGCAACAGCTAATTCGCAGCACTTGTCCCTAAATGGGCTGGTAAACAGTACAACTTACAACTAGTAAAAACTGAAGTAGTAATCATTTAGCAGAACATAGTGTTGACAACATATACGCAATCATGCATATAAAACAGTGAGACATGAAACATTAAGTATGGACACAGTTCTGTTTTTGACATAACCAGAGGTTGTTGTTTTTTTAACATACTAAAACTGGTTATGGACTTTAGATTGAGAGGAAGTGAGTTCCAAATTGCAGATCCTCTCACAGACAGAGAGCACTTTGAGCAAAAGTGGATCTACATGTTGCATAACTTAACACGTATCGGGCAGAAAATCTCTCACTTTGACCAATCTCACCTTCTCTAGATTCAGCCTGTCTGCAGCAAGCATGAACCAGTCGGTGTTCAGCCTTTGGACGCATAAAGGTCAGTCTTACTACACCTGACCTAGTTTGCATAGCTTACCTCAGTCAGGCCTTTGATCTTCAGGTATCCACACAAATATGAGTCGTCCATCGTCACATGCTGTCCAACGCAAACAGATTATGGTACATAATGTCTCAAGGGGTTGACATAAAAAGTGCGAATGCATGATGTAAAAATGACAGCATGAGGTACTGAAACAAAGACTTACCCTTTTAAACACAGAATCTAGTACACATTAAGTTATATATTTGAAAATATGCTCTCTTTCCTATTCAATAAGCACCTGCAGCTAGAATATTACAAACATTTTTGGATAGTCTGGTGCACAGAACGTAAACTTTTTAGACAGGAGTCAAACATTTCTTTTTAGTCAACATTCAAAATATAAGAATTAAAGACATGAAAAACATTAATCAAGATAAATTTAGGATAAAAAAATAAATACATATATAAATATATTTATCAAAATACCTGCAGAACAACTTCGACATCATACGAGTTCCCTTTGCTCCTCTGATAACCCCGATACTGAGCGCCGCTGTAGAGCAGAGAGGTGGCCACCCCGGGCTGCTGGGTGTTGATAGGCGCAGGGGGAACAAGACAGGCCGAGGATGGACAGGCCGCGCCGGCTAGACAGTGGCACTCTGCTCGGACAGGCATGATGAGCGCTAAGGAAACACCGTCAGCAACCGTCATGAACGTCAACAAGGAGCACGCCACAACCGGAGACAAAAAACGGGACTGACAGAAGTTTTATCACCGTAAAAATAACAGTGAGGTTGCTCAAAAGTATCAGCTTTCATTAGACTGCCGGACAGAACAAATGTTGCGAGTCCTCCTATAATCGCTCAGCTTTCTTGTATTTTATTGGCTAAAAACCAAACGTCTGGTTGCAGCACGACTCTTATTGGATGATGTGCTAATATGCATTCTGGGAATTGTATTTTAGACGCCTTTTGATTCATAGTAGTTACAAAAACTTTATCTATAAACATTTTAAATCTCCTTACAGAGAAGAAGAGAGCGTGTCAGAATAAAGAGGATATAAATGAATACATAGATGAAAATCGCTTTGAACTATTAGGTTGTGTTGTGACTTCTTTTAAATATATTTTTTTGCTAAATATAAAAAAAGTCTAATTTTTTTAAAGGACTAAAATAGGTTTTATTGAAAATTTGAGATTAGTAGTTTTTTGTTGTTGTTTTGAAGAGCAATAATTTATCTACAGTAAATCTTGAATTTTTTTCTTTTTATGGAACAACTGCATATTTCAATGCAGCTCAAGTGAAATGTTAAAAAATTTTCTGTGACACACCAACAGTTTTTCAAAATAGAAAAAGTTCAGTCAGATTTGTTCAGATACAATTTTAAAGCCTAGCAGCAGGTTCTCAGTTGAATTTAGCTCTGGGCTTTGACTGAGCCCTCCTAACATAAATATGCTTTGATACGAACAATTCAAAATCATGATGTGATTTATTTTCTAATGTTCTCTGACTAACCTTCACAGAACTGGACTGCTACTGCAATTAAATTACACTCAGGTGGAAAGGTATAATTTTATTTAGCTGGATCAGAGTAGGCGCAGGGGGAACTTTGCGCCTACACGTAATACATGGAAAAGTAAATAGATGTATACATATTATTTGCTAAACATTGTAATAGTGTCGACGCTGTCAGTGAAATACAGCAAAAATTTCAATCCATCTCCTCCACGGGTTTCAACAAAAACTCATAATATCGGTAGATGTCTGAGATGCGCACACGGTTCCTCCTTTCCTCTTCTTCCTGAATCTGCAATAGTGCATAAAGATGGTGATTGCGGATGAGTTGTCATTTCAGTTTAACATACACTTGTGTGTTTACTACAAAGTTATTTACTTCTTTGATGAGAGCTTCTTTCGAGTCATTAACTTGTGTATCCATTTGATTTTCTGTGTCACTGATGGTCTCCGAGGCCTCATCTTGACCGGGTGAATCATTGCCTGTAGACAACTACATGTAACGACATATTCAGTCACAGCAGCAATTTCTTTTTACATTTCAATAATAAGCACGTTTTGGACCACAATCATGGACATCTCTGGTAAACAAGTGAAAAAAACCTTAAAATGAATTTTCAACCATAACAGTTCTACAAAAACAAAGTCTCTGGAGGTACAATTGGTCCCTTTAAAATAAATCTAACTGAGGCAAATGATTCTAATTATACTTTACTTTTCAGGTTGATATGAGGTTTCACAAACTGCTAAGTAGTACTTAGTGACTATCTCTGTGTAGACACAGGACGCAGCTCCATTTTCTTAGCTGCGGGAAAGTGGGCAGTACACTTTGTGTGCTTTTAGTCAGATGAAAGGAGGATCAATATTTTCTGCAAAAAGCAATTTTAGGCTGAGCTGAATGTAAATCAAGGAATAAATATTTGCAATAAGAATCCCACTGTTAAGTAAGGTGAAAGATCTATCATGCTGTGGGTCTGTTTCTCTTCCAAAGGCCAACCTAGTTAGAATGCAGAGCATCATGAACTCTTGAAATACCTAAAAAAATAAAAAATAAAAAAAGTAAAAATCTGGTGCCCTTTCAAAAGAGGTTGCACATGCTGCTCCTCAGACTCTTCTAGAACCAGCACTGACTCTTGTTGGTAGTCTGGCCATAGAAAAATTCCAGACAACCTAAAATTGGTAATATTGGGTCTTTTATCAGGATAATGCCAAAATATGAGGCCAGATCTAAATTACGTGGCCAAATAAACATAGAAATGGTTCTATGTTTCCTCCGTGCCCCTCTCACTCTCCTGGTCTAAAAACTTGTAATCACTGTCCTCAACGTGAGTAGAATAATTGCTGCACTTTTGATTTGGTTAAACATCAATATTTTCTAAACGTAGCATAATTCACCTCTTGAGTAACAAAGAAGAAAAGTGTGTATTCACTGCAGATTATCACAAAAAGTTACCCACCATGTCTGAGATGAAGCTGTCTAGCAGCATGATGTTGTCCTAAAATAAAGAGAAAAAACAGCACAGATGCAAGGGAAGGATTTCATAAAAAAAAAAAAAAAAAAAAAAAAAAAACATGTATTAGATTATCAGGTGATAGAAAAAAATTCAGAAATAATCTCATGAAGACTTACATCCAGATTTTTGACAAACTCAAACTCCAGAGCCAAGAGCTTTTTAAAAAACTTGGCGGTTTCATGTCTTAAGTCCAGGATTTTGAGACGGCACAGATCGGGGTCTTCTATTGCCCTTATATCTTTTAACCTCTAGAACATTTGAAACTTGTTAGACGACAATAATAATAATAAAAAAAAGTCAATATATACAAATATATACAAAGATTTGCTGTAAATTTGTTCAACTTTATTAAGTTAGAGACATCTTTGCCTGCTCTACTTGCCGTTTCGTATTGCTCATGGAAGTCTGCAAGAATCTGTGACGCCCTCTGCTGGTAGTGAGCATCAGTTTCAATCTGGCCAGCGAAGAAAGAGTTCAGCTCTGTCTCCAGTTGTTTGTACTCGTCTGAGTCTGTAGGAAATATTTGTGAGCACAGCTCCGCAAGTTTGCTCTGAGACGTAAATGCAACGTTAAGAAATCTGAGGCATTTTGTTAGTTTCGATGGAACAACACATCAGCAAAGAAAACAGAGGATATATCTGTGCGGGAGGAGCTCCTGGGAGGACGTCTGGGCTCGCTGCCTCTACTTTGTTTGCTGACGTAACTGGCACAGCACTGTCCACAACCGCATCCTGTTATAGGAAAGAGCTTAAATCAGACAACGTAATACAAGAAATAAAATGTGCAGGTTTGCAAAGGCTGCCTTTGAAAATATGATCATTCTCATACTTTGTCTATTTTTTCCTGAGCTTGCTGTGACTCAAGCAACTTCTTAAGCTCAAACTTGTACTTGATGGCAGCCTCCTCTCGCTGTAATTGCACAAGACAGAAATGTCTCACTTACAGTGGGAAGCATCAATATGGGACCATGCACCTGGATAAACTGATGCTTTAAATAGAAACACTATGCAAAACTGATGTAGAAAAGATGCGCATGAATATAGACTTACCATCTGTGGGGTAATTAAAATGTTGTCTAAGAGGATCACATTTGGAATAAAGGCAGCAACATAAAGCGACTGATCGTCCTTCTCAGTGAAGGGATTTCCACCGATGGAGAGTTTGAACAGCTTTTTAAATCTCATGAGGTAGTGCACCTTTAATTAAATAAGATGAAGATGAATAAACAAGATGTACACAAAGTTGTGCAGTGCAAGCATTCCGCAATCTTACACAGTATTCGTTTGGATAAAGAAAATAATCTTACACATTCCTTGTCTTCGATTTGGTTTTTTGAAATGAAGAAGTGAGTAAGGTTCTCAAGTGTATCCATGTTCTTTATGACAGAGATGTTGTTGAAGGCCAAATTCAGCAACTCAAGCTTCCGCAGGGAGTCCAAGCCCCCAATGTTCTCGATCTTGTTAAATGACAGATCTGCAAACACATTTGGAAGAAACATCAACAACGTGTGAGCGCGCAGAGCCTTGTGAAAGCCATCATATCCCTCGACAAATTAAACTCGCAACTTTTAATATATTTTATTTGGGGTTTTCTTTTTTACTGCTTATCACAGACTAACACAAAGCAGTGCATGGTTGTGAAATGAAAGGAAAAAGAATATACGAGCAAACATAATAGTCAGTCAACCAATATGTAAATCAATTTCAATAGCTGAGGACCCGATCAGTGAAGTTCTCAGATGTTTGTTTATGAAGATTAACGAATAAACAGCAACATGGAGACCAAGGAACACACAAGAGGTCAGGTATACCTGCAAAATCCTGGAGAAAAAAATATAGATAATATATAAAAGACTTGGTAATGAACTATAAAGCTATCCAGCAGGAGAACAGCATCCCTAAACATACAAAGTTAAAAAGGAATGGTTACAAAAGCCCATAGTTAAAATATAAATTCAGTTTCTAGTTATGTGAAACTGTTAGAGAAGTGCCCAAAACACTAGCAGCCGTACTGAGCAAAATAATGTACTGTAAAGTACTGACTTAAAGGACATGAAATAAATTTGGATTTTTATTTGGGGAAAAACATTTATAACTTCGTAACCTTCACATTTTTATCATGTTTCTTAATTATGCACCACTTTGTGTTGATATATAAAAACCCCATAAAATACAATTATGTATACGGCTGCAACATGACCAAATGTAAAAAAAAAGTTTAACAGGTATGAATACTTTTAAAAGGCCTAAATTTTTGTTTTGTTGTTGCTGTTTATCCAACACACCATTATAACAGACTAAACATAAATGAAAAAATTGTCTCTTACTAAGCCAGGTCAGATTAGTCAGACGGTCCAGGCCCCAGATCTTCTGTATGACATTGTTATTAAGATCCAACCGTGTCAGAGATGTAAAATCATGTATGAAATCCATTTTAACCATGTCTGGAAACAACAACAATCTGAATCAGTTCACAAAAAAAAAAAAAAAAAAAAAAAAAAAAGTTTGACCGAAAACGTTTGAAAAGGTAGTTTTTTGTGTGTTTGTTTTATCCTTTATACTTTTGAATTCCAGGTGTAAACGGATGTGTTCTCTGTGATCGAGACAGCCAAGATTGTAATTGTGCAGAGCGTATTTTTCTTTTGAAGTGTGTTGCCCGAGTAACATCTCCTGCAAGGAATACTCATCATCCGTCCAGCTAGCTTCAGAATCCATGTTTTAGCAGTTTTCACTCTGTTGAAGGCAACAAGGTAAGTCAGAGATTGTTCTAAACTAAAACTTTGGACCAGTTGAAAAATCTTACGTTTACTATAACCCTCACTTTAACTACCCAAATGTGTAACGTTCCTACTTACCAATGAAAGCGAAAAATAAACGAACTCTTCGTATCAACGTACAGTCTACAAAAACAGCCAAAACATTTGTGTCCCTTTGTTTCGTTTGTTTATACCCTGTTACTTAGCAACAGTTTAACGCCAAAAGTAAATTCATCGAACAAATAATTATTTTAATGTGATGAAATAAATTTTAAAAAAGCAAAATAAAACTCAACAGTAAAGTTGACTGTGAAACGTTACCTTTATGTTAAATCTCTAAAAAAAAAGGGGGGCTGGCGTGTAACGGTCTTTCCTCAAACAACAGGTTGATTTTCAGATGCGTTCAAATGCATTCACGAGCCGTTAAAATGCAAACTTATTTTATTTTAATTTATTAAAATATAATGAAAACTCTTAAATATCTCTTATGCTGAAGCTTATCTTGCGTATTGTTTAATTCGTTAGATAGTTTTGAGAAATTCGGGACTACGTAGATTCCCCCCCACAACCCCCAATATATTTACAATTGACACAATTTCAGCCAATCAAATTCAGGGCTTATGTCAGTTCATCCAATAGGATTGAGGAGTGGGCGGGGCTTACCCGTGCGGCAGCCTCTGGGCCTCAGCCTCCGTCATTTCCAAAGCGGATCGTTTGTTGTCAAAATGGAGTTTCTTCTTGGAAATCCTTACAGCACGCCTGTGGGCCAGTGTATAGGTAGGTGAAGCTGCGAAGGTGTTTATTAGAGATGTGTTGTCTTGTTGATACACCGAGATATTTAGAAATCACTCTTACGTTGGGAGAATAGAGCGAGCTTTGCTGGCATCTTCCTAGCCAACGTCATCCCCTCGGAATGAGCTCTCTGCTAACGTTAGCCAGAAAATCTGAGTAACTTCTCTTTACTCTCTTTTCTCGTTCTGGTAAATCCCCCTTTATCTGTGAGAGCAGAGACTTGCAGGTTCTAAGGAAGATAAATCACTGAGATTTCGTGACAAGTGATGATATTTGACTGTTTAGATGGCTTGCCGAGATTGACCACAGTGTTTGGTCACTGTCGCTTTTAACGCAAAACATCCAGACCGTCTAATAATGTGTTACTTATTGCAGAGCTGAAGCAGAGAAGGAAGCAGTTTGGTGTACCACACCCCATGTTTGTGCAGTTTTAAATTACACAGGATCTACGCCAGTTAATTGTTTTGATTGATCATAGAATAAAACATGTAGGAAGATGAAACAGGTGCAAATAATTATATTCGCTTATTTATTTCAGTAATGTGATTACAATGATGGAACTAATGTGAGTTATTTTTCTACACGCAGATTATATTTCAAGTATTTATTTCTGGCAGGAGTGATGAATATGGCTTATAACAAATCAAACCCCTACATTAAGTTTCTTTAAAAATAACAATAGTACACCAAACAAATATTCAATGATTTGCCCAGTTCTTAAAGCACAAATCAGACTCCTGTCACCTGCAGAAATACTCAGATGACCTGGAAACGTCAGGTGTGTCATAGACGGACGAAAAGCTGAGTAAACAAAACAAAGGAGATAATTGTAGATTTCAAAAGAAACTTGCATAAGACAAATGCTATTTCCATCACGGGAGAAGAAGTGGAAGTGGTTGAGGAATATAAATGCGCAACAGTAAAGCCATCTATAAAAAGGGACAGAGCCGACTGTAATCTTGAGGAAGCTTAGGTCCGTCAGTGTTTGCATTGAGATGCTCCATATCTTCTATCGGTCTGTTTGTGGAGAGTGTAATCTCTTCTGCCATCATCATCATCAGAGTCAGGGACTTGCAGGTCTGAACAACCTGATGAAGAACCACTGGAGATTAGAAAGATTCTTCCTAAAATTAAGAAAATTACAGGCAACAACCCTGAGCATCCTCTTCACAGAGGTGTCTTCAGTCGGAGGCTTCGTCACAACTGCTGTAATACAGACTGCTACAGGAGATCCTTCCTGCCCACAGCCATCAGTATCTACAATAACTCTTTAAAGAGCCTGGGATAGTATAAGTTACGACAACGTTTAATTTTCCTTTTGTATCAGTAATGTATTCTTCAATTAGAATTTTTAAATCTAATCAAATGTACTCCGCTGCATATGCACACAGCACTTGATCAGCGCTCCTCTTGCATTGATTTTTACCATAAATATAATACATCGCATTTGGATCTTGTGTCATCGACTTGCACACACACAAAAAAAACACAAAATCTTTTTATACATAAAATTTTGAGACGTATGCCATATTTAGCGCTTTTCGTCAATACTTTGCTGCATCACAAAATATTTTTGCTAGAAAGGTCACTCAGATTTCATGACGAGGACCCATGATCATTAAATCTGAACTATTTCCACAGTAGTGTCGAGAAAGCTCAGGTTGTTTAAGCTTTGGCTGGTCTGCATTGTTGGATTGTATGTTTTGCGACCTCCTGTTGGCAGCACTCCATAGATTCTCTAGGCCAGATTTATGGCCATTCCAGCATAACAACAGTTGTTAAAGCAGGCATTTTTTAATTTAATCAAATCTGCTACATTTTTGGAAGTGTAAACAGGGAGCAAGTGCTGCTGGAAAATGAAGTCAGCATCACATTAGTACTTGTTGGCAGAGGGAAACATAAATGACTACAATTTTGCCAACTTTGTACTTCATAAAACACATTAGACCAACACCAACAGATGACATCGTCTCCCTAAATGATCGAAAATTCATACTCGACTTCAATCATCTGACTTGCAGTCCAGATCTTTTTCTTCTCTCTGCTTCACGGTTTTTTCCAAGGCTGTGATTATCCGTGTCACTTGTGCAACATTTTTCCAACACACTTTTTCCTTCCACGAAGCTTCTCGTTATTGTTCTTCAATACTTGTAGAGGGTGTCGATGCCAGTCTTCTGGATAAATGGGAAGTTGTCAGTCACTCCCATCGTTATGATGTAATTAATTAATTAATTAATTTCATCATTTTAAATGTTTTTTTCATTGGACCTAAACTCTTATTTCTTGAGAGGCTGAAAACTTGGAAAACTGATGTAAGTAAATCTAGAAAACAAGTTTCCTCTTTTTGAATTATGTTGCTTAACCTTTTAATGACTTAATTTATTGAAATGCATCTATGTACTCATATCTGTAATCTTCTGAATGCAGTGTTTCAATGTTTTGATTTTATATTGGAGCCAAATATCTACATGCATTCATTTGAGCTGTTTTACAGTTATATTTTTGTTAGTAGTGCCAACTTTGCATTGACTAACTTCGTGACGTTTTAAAAAAAATATGGAATTTGATATTATCGTTTTCCAAGTCTTGACAAATATGGAAAATAGAAGAATATTCCTTATTCCATTGTTTAAAAGTTGCAGTTCAGAATATCATCTGTTTTATTTTTTATTTAGATTGTGTACTTTAATTTCAGATTGCCATATGTAAGTTTAGGTTTTTGTCAAAATCACTATTTTAGTTGCCAGAAGAAGGACAAAGCATTGCCACTCATATATATATATATAAATATAAATATGTTGTGGAACTATGTCCAACATTCGAATTTCTAAAACAGACAAATCTGGAGATTTATAGAACTGAGAAATTTGAGAAGGTGTTTTTTTTTTTTTTTTTTAAACTAGCTTTGGATTATTGATTATTTGTGGTGCTATTATCAGCAAAAATAATTAACCTTAGAAAACATCTTAAAAAGTTTCATAATAACTTTTTTTTGCTCATTGTTTGGTAATTTAATGAACTTAAATAAAAAAGGACGATCATTATTTTGTGTTTTACAGTGCCGTCGTCCCTCTGCTTCGTGCAGTAGTTCGCATGGTGTTGCACATCTTGAGTTTCACCATTTCACAGAGCTGTCTGCATCCCCAGACAGACAGCAGACGGGTTGCTGCACCCTGTGCGGCTCTGACCAAGTAATTGTGATCCGTACCCTGCAGGGGACAGACAACCGATCATTTTACTTGGCCCAAAGATGGTACAAGAGGACAGATGCATGTCCGGTCTTTTTTTTTTTTTTTTTTTTTTTTATTATTCTTATTTTTTAATGTTTTGTGGGATTTGCTGAACAACTGGTATTGCTGGCTAGGACAGCAAAGATTAAACATTTGAACAAAACGTGGACAGGGCAAGCAGTTGTAAGGAGAGATGGGCCGGAGAGGAACTTTGCAGCTTTGTTGGCGAGTACGTGGTACAGCTCGTCACCGTCGAGAGACACGTGATCAGCTGGCTTCAGTTTTGCTATCAGTTACTAAGACCTGTGGGGGCTGGGAGGGTTTTGACACTAAACCAATGTGCTTTATTTCATTTACCAAAGCTGTCCTTGTTTAACACCATTGCGACTCTTCTCTCTTGTTTGTTCTTCCTCTTCGTTCCGTCTCGGCCACTCTTGCTCTGTCCCGCCCTGACTCCTCAATCCGTTAGAGGAGCTTAAAGGAAGAGTGTTGTGGTTAATTCCTCCAAACTCTACTTCTAGACGCTCTTAAGACGCAGAAGTTGGACGCAGCGTTCTAAGAGCTTTGGTTAAATTTTTCTACATGACTCCATCTTTTTTTGCAGATGCGATCGCTGACTCAACTTCACATGCGTGTTGCTGTCGGCCAATAAAAAAAAATTAAAAAAAGGAGAGAGAGAGGCTGGGAGACGACACCGAATGCAAGCCAGCTTTAAAAAAACGAAACAAAGACAAAGCTAATTTCTAATTGGAATAAATCATAGCCTAATTAATTACAATAAATAGTAACTAGTAATATGTCAGGCAGCTTGCTAAGATTCTGAACAGAAAAAACATCACCACCCTGAGTTTCAGCTCATCACACTCATCATCCCCTACCTCTATCCAAAAGGTTTTTTAAAAGAGAAGAGTGTGTGTGTGTGTGTGTGTGTGTGTGTGTGTGTGTTGACTTTTCACTTCAAAGGCAGCTGCTTTAAAGTATTTAAAGCCGGTGTGCAGTGTGTGAAAGTTAAACAGGACAAAAGGAGGACATTTCCAGCAGTAAGGACGGATAACAGATGATGTTTACACATGGCCTCTAAAAGAGGCAATATAACTAATGTGATTTTTTTATTATTTTTTTTTTTATTTTGATGCCTCGTTCATTGTAATGTCTGTGTTTTGCTGATCTGTAACGGAGCTGGCAAACAAACAGACTCCATCAGCTTGTTTTCATTACTTTCTGCTAAATGTAATTCTATCACTCTATGTAGCTGTTTTTCAAAGACAGTGTTTTCTTCAAATGTAGTTGTGGGTTCATGAGTTGTGCACAAAATTAACACAAGACTTTGGTCAGGAACTAACGTTCCTCCTGACCGGAAAGAATACCGTTTTGTTGTGAACATTTGCGTAACATTTCAACCCAGGCATTAGCAAACGCTCTGCTTGACCGCATTGTTGAGGGCTTTGTGCTTCAATGTTCAACAATTTAAATGCATAAAAAAAATAACACTAGACTTTTGCAGCAACTTCTCATCTTATGTGGTCTGAACTACTTCCTGTAGCTTGATTTGCTATTAACTGCTCACTGGATTGGTTACAAAGTGTGACTTTTAGAGATGCATCAGTCAGGATTTTACTGATCAGTACCTTTGAGATGTTACCGGTTTTATTTAGATATGAGAATTATTCCCTTTTTTCCCCCTCATCAGCCCGGATCAGTAACCACCAGGCGAAATGCTGAAAAATCCAAAATCCTTATGATTACATATGATTCAGTAGGATGAGCTGTTGTGGATGTGTCCCTGAGAAAGGCACTTAACCCCAAGTTGTCTACTTATCTCTGTATCTGTGTTTGTGGATGCAGCTAGGTGAAAAGCGCTTTGAGGGATTAGTGTATTTGTAGATAGTAATTACTTCCAGTCAGTGGATTTAAACCATCACTGTTCCTGTTAAGAATGCATTGATCCATGATTTCAGTAAGCACCTGATCAAATTTAGGGACATTAGCAGAAATGACGCAGAAGTGAACATATTTTTGTAATTCCTTAATAAGGTGTTGGATTTAACGGTGCAACATCTACCTCAGAACATTGGAGCAGATTTTTTTCCCCCTGAACTATTCGAGTCCTCAAGAGGAGAAATGTTACTGAATCGATAGGCACGACCTCAGAGATTCTGGAAATCAATGCCGGACAAGAAAAGTCTAATCCGTACATTTTTAGAATTCATATTTGCTTTTAAGGTATCATGTTTCTACTGAAATTATGGATTAATTAAAAAAAAATTCAATCAAAGACACTTTGAAAGGAAAAATGTTCTGCTGATTCCCTTGTAGTTGCTTTGAGTTAAACAGAGAAGCAAAAGATCCTCCTGACTGTCAGCACGTTCGCTCCCAAACACCCCTGTTTCCCCCCCACCTCCCAAGTACATCCTGCTGTGTTGTGTGAACAGACTTGCAAAAAGTGCTTTAATGCATTTAGTAAATAAAAACAATCTGTAGCTTCTTATTTATTTGACCTGATGATTGTTGGTCAAAGCACATTTGGCTAATTGGTTGGCTGGTGTCGCTGATCTTTAGGTTGTAAACTTAGGGGAGCCATAACACTTATTATATTGGTTAATATAATACTATATTATATTATAAAATTAACATTTTTCTATATGCTTTCATTTTTCATATATGCAGAAAGTCACTAGAAGTCTGGTTGACGTCTCTTGTGTTCTTCCTCCAGAGAGAGCCACAGACGGAGGCCTACAGAGTGAGGACTGGACTCTGAACATGGAGATCTGTGACATCATAAACGAGACAGACGAGGGGTGAGCGACTTTTGTTCGTTAACGGTGTTGTTATTGGTCTTGGGTTCTTATTGCTCTGTGGTCCAAAAACACTTAGACTCCCACGGCAGCTTGCGACAAAGCTTTCACCGTCTTATCGCAAGACGGACGGACGGGCGGGCGGGCGGGCGGAGCGAGTGACTGAAGCGAATAATGCACTGCCTACTGTTGTTTTGCCAGAAGTCGGCACACCAGACAAAAACTCCTTTTGTTTGTTGTTTTTCCTGTGTCACTGACTGAATGAATGAAAGATTTCAGATCCTCAGCCGGGCCCGGTTTGCAGTGAAGCATGAGGCTGGCAGATTTAGCAGATCGGTTCCAGTGCAGGCTCTCTCTCTCTCTCTCTCTCTCCTTCTCATTTTGCCACTCTCACTGCCAGCTTTCAACAAAAGCAGATCTGGAGAGAAAAAAAAAAGAACATTTTGTCTTTAAGATGTTCGGCGAAACTATTAAACTCCCAAAAAAAAAAACAAACAAAAAAAAAGCTGAAGTTCGGGAGATTCTGAATATGTTTTGAGTAACCTTTGTTAGCTGTCATCCTAACACATGCTGTGTGTGCCTTTTGCACACAAAGCTTTTTTTAAAAGTGTGACAGCAGATGGCGTGCACTTGAACAAGATAAAACAAAACAGAGGCAACGCCCAAAAAACAAAAGAATCTGAAATATGTCCTCCGATTGCGCTCGTGTGCTTCGTGCACAAAAAAAGACGAAAATTCTGACTGTATTTTTTTTTGTCTACATCCATCTCTATCAGTTTCAGCAGCCTTGCTAAGTACCTGTTATGCGCTTATGAATGAGCTCATAAGAGCTTATTATGCCCCATCTTCATTGAAGGGATGGGCAGTATTAGGCAGGAAGCCAGCCTGAGCTCTTTATGCATGGGTAGCTTTGATCTTGCCTTTTGGGAGAGGCTTTCTGTCGTCATTCAGAAGGGGGGAAGACAGGCAGATGGTGTGACAGTTCTTCTCAGTCTCACTCAAATAGTTTCACTCGCAGACAGACCGGCATCTGTTATCGCGACCCCGAAAATCCTCCATTCCAGCGAAGTCCGAGGTGTTCTGCTCGCTCGCAGCGGGGGCACTCAACGACTCAACGCTGTTCTCCCTTCCAGGCCGAAAGACGCCATGCGGGCCCTGAAGAAGAGACTGAGCGGCAACAAGAACTACAGAGAGGTCATGCTGGCGCTGACGGTAGGTTGTTCGTACGTTCAGCTGGACGTGGCGATTCCGCATTGAGCTTTGAGCAGAGGAAGCTCGGATGTGTTGCAGAAAAACTTGAATGTGCACAAACACATTTGAATGAAAAAAAAAAAAACATGAGAAAATGAGTTGGTCAGTTAGTTTTCCTGTTCAGTTAATGGACTGTAGAAATGAGTCGTCCTTCACTTCCTGTGGTATGCAGGAAGTTCAGCAGTATGTGAACTTTCCAAACTTTTTGCCTGGAAAAGTTTTCAATTTAGTATTTTCAACATCTAAGTGTGAAAAAAGATTGCATTCACAATCTCAAATGTTGTCCTTCCTTATGTCTTTTCATTATTTCTTCCCTGTGTTTTCACTTCCATTCTTAAAGGATTATTTTTGGCTCCAGTGACTTTTATTTGATAGTGTATTGACAGGTCTGCTTTTTGCTTTTTTGTGTTCCTTTCTTTCTTGTATCCTTCCTTATGTTGATCCTCCTTTTTGTTTTTCCTCCACTGTTTCCTTTTTTCCCTTCTGTCCCTTCTGTGCCTCATATAAAAGCCTCTAGAATACTTTGGATGTCTGTAAAAAAACACAGACCGTTACCATTTATGCCAAACGGCAGAACACCGAGCTTCTGCCAAACCAAACTTTGTTGCCTGTGCAAATTCCTCAACTTCCTCCTCCGTTGCTCTGCTTGTAACGTCTCTCTGCGTGACCGATTTTCTTTCTGCAGGTGTTGGAGACGTGTGTAAAGAACTGCGGTCACAGGTTTCACATCCACGTGGCCCACAGAGATTTCATTGACGGCGTCCTGGTCAAAATCATCTCCCCCAAAGCCAATCCTCCCACAATAGTGCAAGACAAAGTTCTGTCCCTCATACAAGTAATGGACCTTTCTCTAATTATTTTTTTCCTGTGTGTTGTAACTATTTCTATAATGTTATAAGTGCATCGTTACTTTTTTCCTGCTTACAGCTGCCCTAATCAGCGGTGCTGTGGTACATAACAAACATTGCTTTGCTAAAAGTTTCATAGAACCTTTTTACATTTTGTTTTGCTCAACCTTTGCAAGGTAGCTCAAGCTCACTCGGATTTTAAGAAAAGGTTCTATGAACAATGGTTTTCAAGCCTTGCCAGACTGTTAATTGGATTTAGGTGTGGACTTTAACTGGGCCAGTGTACCTCTGGCTATGTGTTTAGGGTTGTCGTCCTGCTGAAAGGCGAACCTGCAGCTTCGGCCTCACATCTTTTGCATCCTCTAGCGAGTTGTGTTTCCAGAACTACTCCGCATTTTGTTACGTCTTTTGAAGAAAACTGGCACATTTTTAAAAATGGGTATATTTTATTTTTTGTAAAAAAAAAAAAGAAGAAAACTCTGCATCTTTCTCTTTCACTTTTCAATTATGTGCTCCTTTGTGTTGATCTGTCACTTCAAATTCGAAGCTCATTGAATTGCGTGGTTGCACCACAACAAAGTGTTGAAAAGTTCAAAGGTAGTTTCGCAAACTACCGCAGGTCAGGTGAGTCCCTTATGCTCCACTTGTAAGATGTTTCCAGTGTTGCTTTTTTTTACTACATGAGGTCACGTCAGCCAACAGATGGCGACCGTTTACTTATTTATCAGTGTTTGCAGAAGGAATGTTTACACAGTTAAATATTTATCGAGGAAGATGCTTTATTCACTCACCTTCATTTTCAGTGGAAAGAAAAAAAAGAAGCTAAACATTTGCCTCATTCGTTTATTTATTTTTCCTAACAGTCCTGGGCCGATGCCTTCAGGAGCAGTCCTGACCTGACTGGCGTGGTTCACATTTATGAGGAGCTGAAGAGGAAAGGCGTTGAGTTTCCAATGGCCGACCTGGATGCTTTGTCTCCCATCCACACGCCGCAGAGGGCAGGAATACAAACTCCTTATGCATGTTCGTCAGCAGAGGTGCTTTTGCTCAGTTTTTCCCTCTCGAATCGCAGGGCACGCCTGAAGTGGACCCAGCGATGATGAAGTACCTCGCTCCTAACGCCTCGGCTGCTGTTAGCCCTAAACCCATTCAGCCCACTCCCACCGCCACGCAGGCCTCCAACATCCCCAGCCCCGTCACTGCCACCCCTGAACAGGTGATGACCCGCAGCTCCACAGCTGCGCTTTCAGCCGCGGATTTTGTAATCGCGCAATGAGCAAAATGCGATTTGAAGACGTCGTCAGCAGGAATGGACTGGGAGCCCTTCATGGAGTTGCTGTGCTTTCAGATCGCCCGGCTGCGGAGCGAGCTGGACATCGTGAGAGGAAACATCAAAGTCATGTCAGAGATGCTTACGGAGCTGGTCCCCGGCCAGGAAGACGCTTCTGACCTAGAGCTGCTCCAGGTAACATTTGAACTGTGATGCTTCAAACTCTACTAATGTTCATATGTGAACAGTCTTATAATCTCAAAAACACATGGAGAATGAATACTTTACCCTTGCCATTGAGTTACCAATTGGTAAGCTTCACTGGTTTCCGATCTTCGCTAAAACAAGATACATGTTAGCGTAGCATGTGATGCATTTAGTTCAGTTCAGGCCCCTCAGGTCAATCAGGGCTTTTCACCAGACCGGGTCAGGCTGCTTTCAAGGAAAAACTCTCTCCTCCTTTGAAGCCCAGGTTTTTCTCCCAGTCCACATGGAAATAGACTCGATTGTTTAGTCAGGAACTGACCTTAGTGTAACTATGACAACAAGTTAACAAGGAGAAACGCATTAAATGTCAGCAAGTTTGGGCTCCTGTGACAGAATCTGATAGCTTGAGCAGCTGCTAAGTGTTAGCAGTTACTTTAACTTAGTCGGAATTGGAAGGTGTGTGTTACTACAACCTTTCTTTACTTAAAAGTATTTCAAAATTAAACGTTTTCCTGTTGTCGCATCCAAAATGAGTTGTTATAGCACTAAGCGTCCACCAGGGGGTGCAGTGTGCCAAGTTTTCACACCGTCATCGGTTTAAAGAGGTGCGAGACTGAGGAATAGAGGTGAAATTCTCCAAACTGGCAATCGGCCAGCGTTACAGGGACCCGTGCAGAGTTTAATCTCCTCCGGCCAAATCCACTCAGGTATTCGTGTCAGCCCCACTGATCTGGCTTGCTGCTCGCAAGCTGCTGCCAGTTATGATCGTCATGTTAATATCTTTTGTGCTACGGAATCACATTGGATGAAGTTGAGCAAATATTCTCATCTCGGTTACGGATATTTGTTTGTAAAACCTCGGCGCAGTTCTGTTTTCACCATAACATGTTTTCTGTTTCTGGGCTGGCGGGGTTTTCTTTGTTGTTTTTTTTTTTTTCACGCCGCGCTGTGGGGTCCTCACAGCTCTTTTGTTTTCTGTGTCCCTTCCCCGCGCGCGTCAATCTGTCGGCGTGTCCCTCCCGCCCAGGAGCTGAACAGAACGTGCCGCGCCATGCAGCAGAGAGTGGTCGAGCTGATAAGTCGCGTGTCCAACGAGGAAGTGACCGAGGAGCTGCTGCACGTCAACGACGACCTCAACAACATATTCCTTCGATACGAGAGGTGCCCCCTAATGCATGAATGTCACAGAACATGCTCTGATCGTTGAACTCGTTCTTCTGAAGCATTTGTTTTTGATAAACGCCTCTGTCATATGGCGTTTGAATATGAAAGTGATTTTCCGTCGCTCACAGGTATGAGAGATACAGATCGGGCAGAGCTGCACAAAACAACGGGGTAAGTGTCGTCGAGAGAGACTGTGCTTGTGGGGGGAAAAGAAGCAGCACGTTTTTGACATTTAATTGAGACTTTTTTTCAAGCTTAATTTGTTTGTGTAATCGGAAGCAAATAGTCACTGATGTACCTCAAAAGATTTAGTTAAAGGCAGTTTTAGGAGACGTGGCTAAAACAAATTGAGATAATTGTGAGTCATTTCATAAACCAGGGTCACTTTGATTTACAGTAACGTCACACTTGTGTTGGTCCATCGCACTAAATCCTGCTGAATGAGAAACGTTCAAGTTGAAAGTGTACTTCTGGGAGGCGATGTACCTCTGTTCTTTTGCAAAGCCGATTCAAAAATATTGGCTGGAATGGTCAAACCCGGGTGTTAGTCTAATAGGAGACACTTCATATCAATCAATCTGTGAAAGAAAACTTCAGTATAAACCACAATTTTAGTTAATCTGCAAAACCGTTATCGGCTATTCCGTCATCTCAAACCTTGCGTATTCACGCTTATTTAAGTTTAAAGTTTCTGTTTTCCTGTCTGTCCTCTCAGATGTTAGCGGAGCCGACAGAAGACAACCTCATAGACCTGGGCCCGGGCTCCCCGGCCGTGGTTACACCCAGAGTTATGTCCAGCCCTTCGTCCAGCTCCGCCCACAGAGCCACGGCCTCCCCGGCCCACAACCCTTCCACAGCCTCCATATCTACTGCACTCGCTAGTCTTGGTAGGTCCAAAGCTATGATTAGTTTTCTAAAAGATCCAAAGAACAGGAAAAAGTTCTCCTGTTGGGAGGTCTTAGAATGAGCATTAGTTCATATAATATAGTCAGTATAGCTAGAATCTTCTTCTTTCCATATTTAGTTCCTGATTTAGATTTTTTTTTTTAAGTGTGTTTTTATTCGGGACCTAATTATTTTTGTCAAAATCATCCAGTCCTCCCTCCTCGTCTCTTGTTCCAGATGTGGGTTCTGACAGTGTTAGCGGTACCCTCACGTCTCTGTCGGGCCACAAGGACGACTTTGACATGTTTGCCCAAACCAGGAGCAGCTCACTGGCGGAGCAGCGCAAAAAGTAAGTTTTAATATCAGTAAAGTCTTTATTTTGTGTTAAATTAGCAAATTCCTCCTTCCGTATGTTTTCTTGTGGACATTTCCATAGACGTCGGGTTGATACCAAGTGGCAATTATGCAGCTGTGGGTTGATCCCTCACTGTTCTCATTATCGTCGTTCTCAAACCATGATCTTTTACATTCTGCCTCAAGCTTCTATGTTTGTTTGCTACACTTTCCCTCCCACTGTATTGTGGGGTTTCTTTAATTTATGATGTTTACCTTACACAATAACGGCACTAACACCAATTCCACAGAGGTTAGAGGTCCGATTCCCTGCTTCAGAATTAATCTGATCTGTGTTTTGTTCACTTTTCTGCTTCTGAATGGCCAGTGTTAACTTTAGTTTTCATTGGTTTGGTGCACAGTGTAAAATATGAAGACCCCCATGCTCTGGGAGGCTTGGCCTCTGCTTTGGACGTGAGGCAACAAAACACAAGTGGGGTGAGTACATCAAAGCGTCCACTTTGTGTCAGATTTACCATGTAAATCGTGGAGGGGGTGGGGGGGGGGTATTTATATTAGGGTTAAGTCAAGACGTTTTTACAGATCTGTCAGATTTTTGGGTCCCTACAGTCTAGTGTAGGTCATACTGTATTTTTTACAGTGTGTATTTTTTTGTATAATTATTTAACTGAAGCTGTTGGCTATATTTACAACACTAATTCCAGATGAAAGCAAGTGGACAAGTTTGGATTAAAAACCAGTGACGTTTGAAGTTACAGTCATGTTCACTCTGGATCTTTTTATCATTTAAAAGGATGGATTAAAAATGGATGATAGCAGTTGGTTCTCCCAGACTCTTCAACCCAGGAGTCTGAAACTAGTTCCAAGATTTTCTGTCCTTTGTTCCTCAGCAAACGTTGGAGTTTTACGTGGAAGTTATCTCGTCGTGTGTTCCCAAATTCCGAGCAATTTTCATCAAGTAGTTTTTCCTTTTAAGATATTTCACTTTTTTTTTTATAGAATTCTAATTCTTTCCTCCCCCCACTTTGTTTTTCTCATTTCCATCTTTACGGAATGATACATTTCTTTTTTTTGTTCTTATTTTTTCGTTATTCCCTGTGAATGAAAGTCGTCTCTTGCACTTTTGACTTCTCCTCTGTCTTCTTCCTCTGGACTGTGTGCTTTGCTGTGGCGGGGCCTTTCTTCTCTTGTGTAAGGTCTTATTCTGTTGTTGATTCAGCTGAGGGCAAAAGGGGATGATAACCCAACAGATCAGGAGCTGCCCATAGACAGCTGGCTTATTACCCAAGGAATGGTGAGGACTCTTATCCACAGTGTGTCCTCCTAGCCCTCCCGTCCTGTTTACCAGCATCTACGCTAGCTTCATCCATCATCTTCATCAGCTGCTGTTTTGCCTCGCCTCACCACTGTGGTCTGAAATCCTTAACCAATCCCAATAACGGCGTTTAATCTCCTTGAGCGTTCACTTCCATCTTAAATGCAGATGTGTTCTAGTGGTGGGGGGAAAATTGTGATGAAATGTCAAACAACAATGTCAAACTTTATAACATGTATTTTAAGTGGATTTAGTTGGGAGAAAAATATTTAAGTTTTATGCATGTAAAGTTTTCATATGGTGTTTCTCTTTTAAAATATGGAAACATTATTCAAGATAACTAATTTTGCCCACCTCTATTATACTGTCTGTTTTTGTTTTTGACAGAGCACTAAACATTGTGTTCATTATCGGTGTTGAATTCTAACAATGCACCCAGTGGTTCTTATCAAGCTTTTATGTGCTCCATCGTCACTTAGCAGTCATGAACTAAAACAAAATGAGTGGACATACACTCATTTTACCTTACACGATGACCCCAATGCAGCAAAATCGCACCGATTCAAATTTTGAATATGAATAATGTTGGGTCTAATGATGCTTGTTAATTTGAGCGCGATGCACTTGTACAGCGTTTTATCTTGTCCATTGAACTCCAGGACGCTTTACGCTACAGTCAGTTTTGGGAATTCAGCTTTGTCTCAGTATTTAACTCTAAAAAAAAAAAAAAAAAAAAAGTATTTTTAATATGTAATATGCAGACAAATAAGTTGCTGGGAGGCAGCGGTCACTACAGGCGCGCTCCTAAATGAAATCCAGCTTTGGTCCCCATTCATCCTTGGGCCGGCCCTGACATTGGGGTGTATCTGTGCTAAAAGTGCAAGGACAAAGCAGACAGAGTTCTGTTGAATGGTCTATGTCAGGCTACACCGACCTGCCTCAAGGTCGTGCAGAAAATCAAACAGAGGTTTTTAGTCTTCATGCTCTCTCCAATATTTTGGAAAATAATTGAAAAGAAAGTTAATGCTACGGCGCTGATTGCTGTGTTGTGGGGAGTTTTATAAGATCTTGCACATTTCGCTTGTAAATAATCTCAATAAAACAACTAACATAGATACTTATAGCCTTATGAGTTTAATTCTTTTATTTTAATCTCACTTTATATACAAAATGTTGCATTTACTGACTTGTGTTGGGGACAGATGTGTTATTTTTCACTTCTCTGCAATTTTTTCTCTTTTCTCATAGATGCATGACTTTTTTTGTCTTTTGAAGGGCTTTTTTTTTTTTTTTAGCCTCAAGCTGTGTTTTAATATGCTCCTCCTTTGCATAAACTATGCTCTCACAAAAAGAAAGAACTCCCCCGGCATTTTGTACTGTAAAACAGGGCCTCGGAATAAGGCTTTTGTTGACCTGTGATGATTTAATGAGATTGAGAACTTAGATTTTAATAATATTTCATAAGATCGGAATAATTTTAAAGGGGTTTATGAGGCTAATTTTGCTCTAATAAATACAAAGTAGTTTTAAATGTTCTGCTTTTACTCTGGTGAAAGGTTTTCCAACTTTTGTAGCACAGCTACAAGCTCCTCGTTCAGACACAAATGAGCCAAAATGCCATCCCCTCTGACATGGCTTCCATCGTCATCGCCGCTGCACGCCGCGCTCCGTGCCGTGAGCGTGCATGCTCCGTACGACCGTCCCGTCTCCCCGCTGTCCCCGTGCTCCCAGCTTTCCGCATCCAATCAATCTCTGAATCCCCCGCTCAAGCGATTTGCTGATTAGCTAATGATGTGGAATAAGGACTGCGGCTGTGCGACATCAGTCATGGGCTGTTCAGCTATGCAAGCGCAGTGAAATCAATGAGAGCCGTATGCAAACTGGGAGATCCCGTTCTCACATGTAGGCTGGCTAATTAGCTGCTCATTATATTCAGAGAAGCTTTTTCTTGTCCCCCCCCCCCTTTTTTTTTCTTTTTTTTAATTTTTTTTTTACTTTTTTATTTTTGTTTATTTTTTTTATCCTTTCAGTCTGTGAGGTTTTGGTGATTCTTGTTGTCTGTGTGTGTTGTATCTCTGTTTTATGTTTTTTGGGGTTTGCTTGTCTCTTATTTTTGTGGCTTTGGTGCGACCCTGTGGTTCGTCCATGGCTTTGTTCTTTAGATCCCCGTATCGCAGTCCTCTGTCATGGATGATATAGAGGAGTGGCTCTGTGCTGACGTGGTGAGACTTTTTTTTTTTTATGCATTGACTTTCTTTTTTTTTTTCACCCCTCCTCTTTTCTTTTCCTCATCTCTCTTTTTCCTTAGTAGCATATTTTAGCCATCCATTTTATGTTACTAATCATACTTTCCTTTAACTTCATGTTATTTATTTCATCTTTTTTTTTTTCATTTTGAGCTTGTTTGTTCCACAAATGTTGGACTTAACACTGCGTTTGGGTCTGTCCTACTAAAGTTAACTGGTTGAATGTTGTTGAGGACATGGAGGGGCTCAGGGAGGTTTCTTGGTGTGATGAGTTTGCATGAATATGAGCCACCTGGTGTGAACTCTACAATTTGACTCGTGGGACCTCCTGGTGTCTCACAAAGGTTTGTGTCTTTATAACTGCATTTTTTTCTTCTTTTGAATAGAAAGGAGATGCTGCTGAGGAGGGAGTGACCAGTGAAGGTACTTGAATGAATACATAACCATGCCACACTTTTCAGATTTTCAGAAAACCACGCAACAACATAACATCCCAGTAAAACACCACATGTTTATGGTTGTGTTGTGACAGAATGTGGAAAAGATCAGGAAGGTTAAAGCAAAACTTTGTATTTCCCAATCGCTCAAACATTGTGCGGATTTAGTAGGAACTGTTCTTCCACTGATATCTGTGTCAGAGATGAATAGTTTTATTTATTTTTTTCGTTACAGAGTTTGATAAGTTCCTGGAGGAGCGAGCTAAGGCAGCGGACACTCTGCCGTCTCCCCCCGGAGCTAACCCTCCTCACCCCGCTCGTCCCCCCACCGGCTCCCACAAGAAGTCTGAGCGGACGGAGGACGCCCTCTTTGCCTTGTAGACTGTTTGCAGCGAACATTAGCTTCTCCAGCGGGGGAATCGGAAGGTCATCGCAAGCAATTCCCCTCCAAACGCAGCTCTTCTAGTTCCGTTTTATTGCCGACTGAATGGAAGTGGTGTGCCGAGTGAGCTCTACTTCCTTGCTCCTCCTACGCTTAAACCCTTTAAGGTCAATGGCGTTTACTTCACACTCTGCCGTCTTGAGTTTTACTATGAGTGGATGTACAGGTCCGGGATGTAAAACTTGCAGGCCCGCGGCTCATTTGCAGCAGTCCCACCAAATGAAGACAACCTAACTCGTCTCACGTGGCATAAGAATGTAGTATATTACTGCTAAGACGAACAGAAACTGCAGGCATACAGTTAGAATATTATTTTACTACATTCAGCTAATTGCATTTGTTTTTCTAATGGTTTAAGCTATACAATGTACTACAGTGGTGGTTGTGGTTCATCGATTATGTCTTTAAATCAGCAAATGTTCCATTTAAGGATCCTTAATAGATAGAAATGCTGTGTCACCCTGCTTGCCAATAACACTGCAAAACAAGAGGCTGATTTATTATTAAGAAGAAATATTCTGGAAAAACACAATAAACCACGCATTTCACGGCATACCTCTAACCAAAAGGGAAATGTAATAGTAACGACAACAAAAGGAAACTCATTAACGCATTTCAAAGCACTGAAGGGAAGAGAGTTGCCCATTGGCTATTTTGTAGATTCAAAAAAAATATATACAAACATGAAGTGGGAACAGCAACCAGCTACAAGCACCTTTTAGCCATTCCAAAGAATGTTAAGGCTTTAATGACCAACTAAGATTTTAATTTATACACAGAGAATGTATAAAACGTTGGGGATAAACTGTGGAGGTCAGTGCATGTTTTGGTGATTGATCGAAAAACATGTTTGTTTTTTTTTTAATACTTCAAGTGATAAAACCGTAAAATCACAAGCAAAGTGATATTAAAATAGGCCAGATGTTTTTATACTCTGTACAGTTCAACGTCTCTGTTCTACAAAAGCTCATAAATGGGAAGGATGATTTTTTTTTGACATCTTTCTCACAATCTGAATATTGGGTTAATATGTATCTTACTATTAACTCTTCAAAAATTTTAGAAAAAATAAACTTTTACATAAGAAAAACGCTCCTCCGAATGTGCGTATGTGATGATTGAAGAATTACATGCCTCTCTGGATATGTACAAAAAGAGTCAAATTTCCTTTCCTTTTTTTGACAGAATTAAAATCCAGTATGAAATATTAAATTCAAGTATACATATACAACATGAACCATATGAACATACGTTGTCTCGTTTTCTTATATTACGACACCGTCCAAGCTTCAACTTGCGCAAGCAAAATATATGCTTTAAATCGTAACATCACTGCAAATATATATCGTTGGGGTAAGGTTTTTAAATAATGGGCTCACATGATTGTTTTCTGATGGGGAAGGGGGAAAAGGTGGGACTGTACCTTTTCAGGTGTTCAAGCAAAACATCCCTCATCGTCAGTTTATGCAAGATTAGTTGCCTGTATCAAGACATGGAGAAAGTGATTAATGTCATTTTATACTAAAAAAAGTAAATCAATATAAATTAAAATTTTTCCCCATATATTGGCTACAAACACATAAAAGTTTAGCTTAGTTTGTGTTTACAGTCACAAACTGTATTTTTAGTTTGTGTTTTAATTGAACATTTTCTATTTTAAAAACAAGCAAAATAACCATTTTTTTCTCTCTAATATTTCTAATAAGATCTAATTACCAAAACATGCGTGGACAGTAAAGAGAATACACTTTTTATAAATGAATTATGATATCTGCACTTTGATGCAAAAACAAATGTTTTTTTTTTTTTTTGTCTTTTGTGTTTGTAAAGTTAATATTTTTTTAGGGATGGGAAAGAATCTTAAAAATGTCTTCACTTTGCACACTGCTTTTGTTTCTTCGTCTCTCCAGTTTTTGTTTGGGTTCCTACCAGGCTATCAAGTTTAAGTTTTGATAAAGCAGCAATATTAGGCATTCGCATAGGAAAACCTCCATTATTTTTATGATCAGTATGAACAGTGCTGGCTTTAAAATTGCCTACATGACAGCGTATTGAAACTAGAATGATGCAAGCTTTAAAAATGTGCATTCTCACCGATAGGTCCCCGTACATTTAATGCTATAAAATCTATAAACGTCAAAATACTCTCCTGATTTAATATTTAACATTTATTTTATATTTTATTATTATAGTTCATGTATCGTTCACAACATTATTAGGTGCGGTGGGAGGCAGATGTTTATTCTAGCATGACATTTCTGCCTATGTTACAGATGTTTCCAACCACAGTTCTGCTTTGGTTTAGATGGAAATTATCAAGCCAATAAGAAAATCCCCCCCCCCCCCTTATTTTAATTTTATTTAATTATAACGGTACCAGTTTTACCCAATATAAACCAATATAAACGCCTAATAAATAACTAGAATCAATAGTTTTCATTCGGAACCTCTGATTATAGGGAAACAACTATGATTTGTTATTTTCACAAAGTTACTAAAGTCTCAATTAATATTTTATTTTCTCCATTGTAATATTCAAATGTAACTTGGTTCAAATGTAGTATTGATCTTTACTTGGTATTAATGCTGTATCGTTACCACTGTTTTAATATGGTTGCCAGGTAACTGAGATATTAATTGTAGTCCTTTTGTTTGTTTGTTTTTTTAAACTCTTACTGTGCAGGTTGTTCAATGACAGATACCAAGAAAGTCGTCAGAGGTGATTTCAAATGAAACTTCTGCTATTTTCAGTATTTGTGTTTTACAAGTCTTTGGATCAGTAACAGTGTTTTCGTTACTTTTTTTTTCGAAGATTGCAAAAATGTTTTTCACAAATGTCTTAGCTGTCTATATTTGGATACAGTATGTCATTAACTGGATTAATGCACAATGTGTGTACTCGAAGTTTGGACATCTCAGGTGTTCGACGTCTGTTTGGCTGTACCTTACTGTCTGCTGCCATTACTTACAATCAGATTTGTATTTGACTCTTTGCACGTGTGTGACTGCCCAATAAAAGCACTAGCAATGTGTGACCTCTACCTCATTAGTCTGTTTTTATTATTGGTTATGGATACATTCTCCATTTAGTCATGTAGGCAGTAACAAATTTTGTTCCCATGATGCTGTGCAAAAAACTGAATCTTAACTTCATCTCTTTTGACTTGGTCTTAAAATCACTGGTTTTAAGAAGAGAAATTTTAAAAGACTCCCAGAAAACCTTAAGGAATACTGTTTAAGAAAATTTTCAGACATTTCAGATACATCTTGTTCCCCAGAGGTACTATAAAAGATGTGCAGTACATTACTGGTTTATTTTGTTTACTAAATGATCTAGTTGATGTACATGTGTGGTGTGAAGTTGGATCCCAAAGAGAAATTAAAGGTAGCTTATATTCATTAAAATTCTTCAAAGAGTTATTGTAAATAGTGATGGCTGTTGGCAGGAAAGATCTCTTGTAGCGGTCTGTATTGCGTCGTATTTGAAGAAGCTTCTGACTGAAGACACTGTTGTTTTCCCAATGCTTTTTTGACAGATTTAAGTTTCAGGGTTATTTTTTTCTGATTCTGACATTGAGATTGTCAAGATAAAACGTAAAAGGAGTATCAGTTAAAAAAAACAACAAAAAAAAAACATCTGTTAACCAAAAATGTCTTAATGGAACATTTTTTATTAAACCTTATAAACCAAACCTTTTTATTATTATTGCTGAGTAACTTTTTACCTGTTTCCACTGATTTTAAAAAAAAACTTCTTTGGCAATGAGCTCTTTCTGAGTCTTGCCATCATCCTAATCTTCAGCTCCATTCACAGATTCTCTGACTCAAGTTGGAACTAGCTGGGCCACTCCAAAATTTCTCATATTACTTCCAACCAGGAGAAACATTAAGGTAAAAGATACATTTTAGAATAAACCCCAAATCTGTAATTTGTGTAAATAATTAGTTTTGTGTGTAAAATTAGCATGCAATGCCCAACAACCCTCCCCAAAAATACAAGGTTATTACACTACATTGTCAATGTAGTGCTCCCTTAGGTCATTGACCCATTTCCATAGAATTTTAAAGATACTTATTTGTTTATAGAAGATATAAACAAATAAGTTTATATTTGTTTATATAAACAAATATAAGATATATATATATTTTTATATATTCTAAAAAGATTTTAATTGCAATCTTTTTATAATATATGTGCTTTTTGTTTTTTTAAGCATAACCTGTTTAATTTTTTGTTAAAAATCAAAAGTACTAAGACTTTAGTTTTTTGTTTTGCTGAACTATATCGTTTGAATCTATTTTTATTAAAGTTATTTTTATGTTGGGATTTAAATTGTTTGTTTGTAAGTTTCAATAAATAAGTTACATCTACAATTTTAGTTTTTTGTTTTCACAAAAGTACCTTCGTTTTATTTTACTGTTGCTACTTCCACTCCTGCACGACAGCAGCACATGATGTAATCGCTCAGATTCAGAGCTGTGACGTCGAATCACCCCACTCCGATTCTCAGCTTCTCATTGGACAATTTCGCTGGTTCTACAGAAGGAGGTGCTGATTCCGGTCAGACAAACTTAACTACCGGCAGCTCCCTCCCACACGGGATTTTGATTGGTTGTTTCGCGGCAGGCCCATAATAAACAAATGCACGCTGCTGCCTTTAATATTAAGAATTTGTTATCGTAATTTAAGATGGAGTAAACATTACTGAATTGAATATTAGAATTCATATCAGTACGTAGCACAGTTATGGTTTTGTTGGCGTTTTCAGTTATTCCTTGTCATTGGATTAATAATTAATGAGCTATATTAATGTGTCGTATTTATCACAAATGAATAATCATAACGTCTCTTGAACTGTCTTATAAAATTATTGAAATGCACTCCACATTGTTTCATCGGTTTGCTCAGCAATCAAAACAATCATGAGAATCGTGGGAATCTGCTAGAAGCTCGCTGATTGGCTGGCTCACCTGTCAGTCTTCAGGGTTGTGTGGGTTCCTCTGTTAGTGCTGAATGAGCCTCAGTGTTTGACTCGGTTTGACAAGTTTCCCAGCGACGATCATGGCTGGTTGGTGTGTATAGTTTAGTTGACATATCGGCAAACAGCGCATCCTGGATAAGTTTTAGGTCGACTTGGGATCCGACAGTTTATCAAATGTAGGGACGTAAATGATAAAAAAAAACTCTCCAGCTTTCTGAGATTTGAGATAGCACGTCGAACCTACTCTGTGGTCCATAGAATCAGACGAGAGTGAAGATGAACCGCCTGTCATTTGACGATCCTTCGTTGGATCTGGATCCAACACTGTCTCTTAACGACCCAAGTGAAATTGACACGGCCCTCTTAAGCGACATCGATGGTAAGGAGTTGTACATTTATTTACATGGATACCTGTTAAGTCAGTCATGTTTAAAGAGCTGCAAGAGTAAGCACTGCATGGACTTTTCTCTGCTTTTTCTTTAGTAATGTGTGTTGTGCATTTTGTAACAAACGGCAGAAACAAAGTTAATGGCTCAAACTAGTGTCTTAATAAGACACATAGCTAGAATTAGCTATTTAGCTTTTGAGTTTTCTAAAATGGTTCCCTTTGGTTTTATACGTCAAATTAATAGATTTGTATTGTAAGTGGTTTTCACTATAACTTAAATGTGCACAAATTGGTTATTCTATTGCTAATTTTAGCAAGTGAGGCTAATGTGCTGCTAACGGTTGTGAGTGAGCCCCGCCCCCAGCGTGCCTCGCCGACAGAGGTTACTGTCGTTCATTCCTCCTTCCTGGGTTCAGCTCCCTTAGTTGACCGAATTAACAAGTTTTTACGGTTTGCCCTAATATAATACGACAATTCTGCATTATTACGCCTAGCTGTGTCTTTTAGCTTAAATCCTTGTTAATTATAATACGTTCCACAGTTTGTATTAAGGAGGGGGGAAACTGCTTTTTTTATCAATAATGCAAGATTTTCTGTCTCCTAAAGATTCTCCACCGTTCTTCAACGTGTGTTTTATGAGCACAGCCAACGTGTAGCACGATAAACGGGTGTGGGTAAACAGTATTCGGTCGTGCTCTCCTAAATTTGACCGACTGTAACCCACTGGTGACGCTGCACGATGGTAACCTCCAGTGGAAACCAAGCATCTCTCTCTCTCTCTCTCTGCTCGCTGTCTTGGTCTGATCGGCATAGCAAGTCTGAGAGCCGCGCTCTGATTGGTCAAGAGCGATCACCTCATACACAACAGTGGTTTTTATACATTCAGGCTTCAGCGTTGCACAGCAGACACAACATACATCCGGCAGCGCGTTTCATGGATGCGATCATTCTATGCTTTATCCAGTTAAATGTAGAAGTGGGAAATTATTTTCAGTATTTGCAAAGAACACTTTATCTTTGTCAAGAGAGAGTTCTCAAACTGGTTATACCTTGGAAATCCAATTATCACTAGAAGTTTTGGTATTGACTGTTTTATAAATGAAATGGCAGTGCTTTGGTTAAAAAAAAGCTTAATAAATGCAAACAGCTGGATATATTATGTATTATTAATGCACATTCTTATTTCTGGAATACAAAAATGACTCAAAAGAAAGTTGCAAGTCATCCAGGTTCTCAACCAGCCCCAGACTGATATACTACCACCACTCTGTACGTACCAGTAGATATTCAAATTGCATACCATCATTTAGCAAAGAAAAAGAAACAAGGCAGGATTTTCTCAAAATTTCCACCAGTGTAAAAAAAAAATTTATTAAAGAAAAACACAAATGGATAAAACACGACACAGACAAAGGTGAAGCGCATATTCTTCACCTTCACTTTGGCGTTTAAACAGCTTGAGGCAGAAAGCTGTGCGTCCGTCTGGAAGGTTCTGCTTTTGATGTGGTACTGTTTGCCTGGTAGCAACAGTTCCAGGAAGTTCGTGTGGAGTGTGTGAGGGGTCTCTGGTAATGTTCAGGTCCTGGTTCCTATGGCTACACTGGACCTGATCCAGGACAGAGAGCAGACACACTCCAGATGCCTTTTAAACCTCTGATCTTAGCTGTCACTTTGCCTTTTCACCTTTTTATCACATTTGTATTTCAATTTTTAACAGATCCTTTTTTATCTCTTAATGGAGTAACTATAAGGTTTATTTCTGGTTTATGGGTAACATTCCTAATTATTTCTGTTTTGTTTTGTTTTTTCTGCGCTTCTGCAGACATGCTTCAGCTCATCAACAATCAGGACATGGAGTTTGGAGGACTCTTTGACTCCACTCCCTTCTCAGGGAGCCCTTCCACCCAAGAGATGAATGCCTTGTCCCAGACCATCACCTCTGTTTCTCCTCCTGCCACCGCTCCCACACCTTCATCCACCACCACTTCCTCCATCCTGAGCAGCAACCCCCACTTAGACGCCCTGTTGGGCCCGCCCATCAGCCGCAGCACCTCGGCCCCGGACAAGGCCTTCCAGCCCGCCACCTTCCAGCAGTCTCCCCTGGCTCAGGTAGCCAGCACCGCACAGAGGCAGCAGCAGCAGCCGTCGTCGAGCCAGCAGGCTCAGAGCCTCAGACAGCCCCTCGTGGAGCAGCCCCAGCCGAGCGTCAGCCCGCCTGCCGCCGCGCAGGCAGCAGCGTCGTCCCCTCACGGCTCGCCAGGTCCAAATCCGGCGTTCAGCTCCCCGACACAGACACTCTTCACATCCCCTGCGCCTCAGACTGCGCCTCAGACTGCGCCTCAGACTGCGCCTCAGACTGCGCCTCAGACTGCACCTCAGACTGCACCTCAGACTGCACCTCAGACTGCGCCTCAGCCCCAGGCACAACCGCAGGCCCAGAGCAAGTTTCAGAGCCAAAGTAGCTTTACGGGTAAGTCCTCTGCAGGGTGGCGAACGTGTCGGAAGAGAAAGACGTGTTAGCTCGAAAAGCTGGAAAATCAGAAATTTTTCAGTGCAGTTCCACAATCGTTTTCTCTGTGTGTCACAGACTAATATCCATCACGAATTGACGTTCGCAATGTTTTGACCTTTAATGTGAGTTAAAGAAAAAAAAAAAAGTTGTCCCTATGTCACCGGTGTCTCAGTATGGGCTTATTTGAACGAATGGTGTACGAATTGCTGTGTTAATGGCTCAGACTGACTAGTGTTGTAAAGCTGCTTAATTACATAATAAGCTCTTCGAGTGCTGTCAATTTATCCTCTGCTCATGTCCGCTTAATAGTTTGTGTTCATTTTAATAATGTCCTGTGTCTTCTGCTACAATCATTAATTAGATGTTGAGGTGTGACAACAAAGAAGCCTCTGGATATTGCAACTAATTTCTGTCTAATAGCCCTGGCTAAATAAATGTTGCAAACTATTATCAAAGTTCTGCGTTTGCACAATACCCTCTGCAGATATAGGGTTCAGCAGAGTGCAGTAGCTACTGTGTAGTGTCTTATACGTGCATACGCAATAATTAGTTTAGATTATGCGTAGAAGCAACTCTCCGATTCGCTGAGCTAAGGAGATATTCTGAGGTGTTCACTGGGGTTAGGATGATGTAGTTCTTTTTGTTTTTGTATAGTTCTTTTTTTTATTATTATTGGATTCTTTCCTTTTTTTTTTTTTTTTTATTACCGCATGGCTAAAGTCTCTGACCCAGGTGCGGTTTGGCACATGTAACCATTATCTCAGTTTCACGTGATAAGAGGAGGTATGGAACGACTCACTGAAATTTCTAAATAGGTAAAAGGTTATCTTCAGTCTACACACTTATTAACAAATCGTTTTATGGAATTACAGGCTTAGTTAGAATATTGGGCCCAAAACGGTTTTGCTTCTTGTGTCGCCGCATGAAGTCCTTCATCTGTTCCAATAACCCGATGGCAAGAAATTTGCATTTCTGGCTTATGTCTGAATTACTTTTACGTTTCACGACGTCTAGATTTGGGATTTATGTTGAATCACTTTCTGCGTCCATTTGACTTCTGTTCGCCTTCCAGAGGAAGTGATGATCTAATTGCTAAATAATCAATACCTATTCTGAACAAACTGTTTGAGTGTTTCTCACCTGATATTCAGCTGATGTTTTTCCAACTGCTTTCCACCCCAAATAACGACAGAAAAGTTTTACAGCTGCAGGCAAACCTCTGCTTTCTGCTTGCATATCAGTATTTTTAGACCACCTTCGTCCAGGACTGCTTCAGTTTTTCATGCTTGCTTGCATAATTCTGAAATGACACATTTTTAGAAAACTACAACTTTTTTTTTTTATTTAGACAAGCTTTTTCTTAAATGCACCTCTTATTGTTTTTGTCAGCTTGTTTTTCTAGAACGTTTTATAGCACTTTGTGATTTTTGCCAGTGAAAGGTGCTATATAAATAAAGTTTACTCACTTGCCACCTTTCTTTTAGTGAAATAAAAGATAGGCTTTTTAAAGAAGTGATAAGATAACAAAAGATTATGATAAATACTTTGCAGTCGGTATAAAGACATAAAAGTTTTAGCATTTGAACTGCTTCCATCCACTGATTCTTTTTCACAAAACATTTGCCGCCTTTAGACTTTGCTTGATTGCCAGTGTTGATGTGCCACATGTGCAGCACTTCAGCTGCAATAAAAAAAATACAGCAAATACCCATATTAATTCCTCTGAAAGAAAAAAAATATATATTAAAGTGATGTTTTATCGAGTTTAACCTGCTTGGTTTAACGGCGCTGTCACTCTTTTTGCAGCCGTCAGCCCCAGCAGCGTGAGCCCCCCTGCCACCAGCTTATCGTCCTCGCCTCCCAGCGTCCAGTCGGTGACCATTCAGACCCAGCTTCAAGGCCTGACCACTGTCTCCCCGCTCCTGGCCACCTCAGCTAGCCCTCCAGCACAGACCATCACAACCCAAGTACAACAAGTACCTGTAAGTGTGTGAAACCCTTGATTGCTCCTGGGCTGGATAAAGGATGCCTTCCTTGATGATGGGTCTTTGGTCTGTGTGTGTTTGCATCAGGTGCTGCTGCAGCCCCAGTTCATAAAGGCTGAGTCCGTGCTGCTCACCACTTTAAAGCCTGACCCGTGTATGGTCACAACCATGGCCTCTCCTACGTCCCTAGCGACCACCACCAGCCCGGTTCAGAGCACTGCCCTGCAGGTAGCAGAAGAGGGCAGATGTCAGTGTAAATTGTGAATTTTACATTCGAGAAAACTTTCCTGAGTTCCATCCGTCTTGTAGGCTTTTATGGGTGGGGGTACCATCCTGACCACCGTGCCTGTGATGGTGGACGCGGAAAAGCTTCCCATCAACCGCATCGCCATCGCCGGCAAGCCGTCAGGCCAGCCGCACAAGGGGGAGAAGCGCACGGCTCACAACGCCATCGAGAAGCGCTATCGCTCCTCCATCAACGATAAAATAGTGGAGCTGAAAGACATTGTCGCTGGCACTGAAGCCAAGGTTGGAAACTGTTTATTCTATGCTCTGCTATGCTATGCTGCAATGCTATTTCGTGTTCTTGGTTCTGGTCGTAATGTAATGGCTGCCCGGTGTAGATGCTGTGTTTGATCTTTATTACATCCACTCCGTGTTTTTCCTTCCTCTCCTTTAGCTCAACAAGTCGGCTGTCCTCAGGAAAGCCATCGACTACATCCGCTACCTGCAGCAGACGAACCAGAAGCTCAAACAGGAGAACATGGCTCTGAAAGTAGCAGCTCAGAAGAACAGTGAGCATTTGAGCCCTCATCTTGTCTGTGTTCTTAAGCGCGCCATTAAGCCGGGCTAAAGCCCTCCGAGCTGTTGGTCGACACTCTGACTGTTCTTTCTTTGTGTGTGTGTGTGTGACTTCTTTCTTCTGCCTTCCAAAGAGTCTCTCAAAGACCTGGTTGCCATGGAGGTGGACACTCAGGCAGAAGTGAAGAATGAGCTGCCCACTCCGCCAGCCTCCGACGTCGGCTCCCCGACCTCGTTCCCGCACTGCAGCAGCGACTCAGAGCCCGACAGTCCCATGGGAGAGGACACAAAGGTGTGTGGCGAACATTTAATTTGCCAGGCAGCGGTTTTGAAAGTTGCGAGACAGTCAGTTTTTAAAAAAAAAAATTATGTTAGGTTAAATTTACCCTAATTGTCCTTTTCTGGATCTCCCTTTGCTGCAGTCCCATTTAGGCTTGCTGGACCAGTCTGCAGCAGGTGGCGTAGTCGGAGGCATGCTGGACCGCTCCCGCATGGCGTTGTGCGCTTTTACCTTCTTCTTCCTCTCCCTCAACCCGCTGGCTGCTTTGCTCTGCTCATCCGGCAGCAGCTCTGCAGGAAACACTGCCGACATTACCCCCCATCACGCAGGGAGAAGCGTCTTGGGTGTAGACATTCCAGGTAAACCTGCTGGTTCGTCGTAGCGGTTGTCTACCGGAGTTTTTTTTTTTGCTCGTTACTGAGTGTTTCCATGCTGTCCGTAGCTGAGTCTTGGGGCTGGATGGATTGGATGCTCCCCACCATATTGGTGTGGCTGCTGAACGGTATTCTGGTGTCGGGAGTTCTGATCCGATTGTTGGTTTACGGCGAGCCCGTGACCCGTCCGCACTCGGGATCGTCTGTGCTGTTCTGGAGACACCGCAAACAGGCCGACCTGGACCTGGCCAGAGTAAGATGGTCTGGTTATTAATCAGCCTTTTGAATGATGATTCATCCATGTCTTACATTCTGTCTTCTTTCCCTTCAGGGGGATTTTGCTCAGGCCAGTCATAACCTCCGAACCTGTCTGAAGGCACTGGGTCGCCCCCTGCCCACCTCCCAGTTGGACCTGACCTGCGCGGTGCTCTGGTCCCTGCTGAGGTTCTGCCTGCAGCGCCTCTGGGTCGGCCGCTGGCTCGCCGCAAGGGCTGGAGGTCTGCGCAGCGATCGCCCCCTGCAGGAGGACGCGTGTAAAAGCAGCCGTGATGCCGCCTTGGTTTATCACCGCCTGCACCAGCTTCACATGACAGGTAGATTTAACAGCACAACTTAGCTTATGTTAATCTGATTTGACTTCTTAAAATGAAATCTTTGGTCTATGCTAATATCATATATAACGATAGGAAAAATTGTGGATGTTATGAACCTTTTTTTTTTGTGTGTGTGTGTTTGTGCAGGGAAGCTGAACGGCAGCCACCTGTCGGCAGTCCACATGGCTTTAAGTGCGGTGAACCTGGCAGAATGTGCTGGCTCATGCCTGCCTGTAGCCAGCCTGGCTGAGGTCTACGTCTCTGCAGCGCTACGAGTCAAAGCCAGCCTGCCAAGGATCCTCCATTTTACCTCTGTGAGTCGTCATTTCCACGCTTATATTAATCAGTCAGAAGCCTTCGGTGACTGAAGTCGAGCGAACCTCGCTGAACAAAGCTCCGTCTTCTCTCCCGACCGACAGCGTGTGTTCCTGAGCAGCGCCCGCCAGGCGTGCCTGTCGTCCAGCGGCTGCGTGCCTCCGGCCATGCAGTGGCTCTGTCACCCGCTCGGACACCGCTTCTTCGTGGACGGGGACTGGGCCATTCGCAGCACGCCTAAAGAAAGCATCTACAGCCAGGCCGGAAACACTGGTAGGCCACCAGTTACCTAACGTGGCCTAATTTAGTCCATTGAATTGTTTTTTACTTCCCCTGAAAGCTATTCTAAAATAATTTAAATGGCTTGGCATTCCTACAGTGGACCCTCTGGCCCAGGTGACTCAGGCTTTCAGAGAGCACCTTCTCGAAAAGGCTCTTTACTGCGTCGCCCAGCCGCACGGAGAGAAGAGTCCCAACCAGGCTGACGGGTGAGAAAACACCGGGGGCTTTTAAACATGTCTCTGTTTCTTTTCTTTTCTTTTCTTTTTTTTTTTTTTTTTTTTTTTTGGACCAGTATTTATTTTCTAAAAGACACGAAAAGTTTCCCCGATTGTGAAAAAGTTCCTAATAAATGAGAATGTTGGAGCACTTGTTGACCTTTTGACTGGTCTCTGCTACCAGGGAGTACGCCGACGCCTTGGAGTACCTCCAGCTGCTGATTAGTGCGTCCGACGCCGCCGGTGCAACGTCCCAGTCCTTTGCAATCGGCTCCAACATGGCCACTGTGACCGGTAGGTTCAAAATAATTAGAATATTAAAAGTTTGATCAGAAGTTTTTTGAAAACAATGGTAATTATGACAACTTTTTTCTTTTTCTTTCTGTAAATGATGATGATTGTCATAGTTAAATATTAATTTAGAATATTCACACTTAAAAAAAAAAAAGGAATAAAAAATTCTGGTTAATTTTAACAACATTAATAGTATTAATGAGAATTAAAACAGCATCTTTGTAAATAATAATAATAATAATCTTATCAAATTAAATATTTAAAATACATAAATAAAACACGCCTTTGTAAATAATAATGCTGTAATCATATAATGTTGTACAATAAAAATATAATCGAGTAATTAAACCTGCCTTTATGTTGAACAGAAAATGCATGAAATATAGTAATAGTTATAACAATCGTTATTATTTTATTCTATAGAAGTATCATACTTCCTAATAACTGCACAGTATTTAATCATGTTACAGTTTTGTACAGTAGATTATGCTGTTGTTGTAATTATTAAGCTAGTTTTTTTTTATGTATTGTTTTTAACACTTTTATTGAGGACTTTTATATCCAGTTTCCCCTTTACGGGAAAATAAAGGCTGATTCTGTTCCATTCTGCAATAATTCAAGCAACTGATAAGTCAGAATTACAAATTATAACATTCCTGGAAAATCACGACAGAAAAAATGGCTTTTAATTTAACCTCTTAATGCATTGCTTCATTTTGCCTTTACATGTCCCAGCCGTGTCATTACCTGGGTGTTTTTTACTAAATCAAATAACCAACAAAGTCCATTTATGCTCTTTAGAAATCACGTAGTCTGATTTCCAGTCGACTTTCAGCCCCGCAGCACATCCTTTTGTCTCCACTAATCTAAGCTTAAAAAAAAGAGAAAGAAATTAAAAAAAGAAAAAAAAGGGAACCCGGTAAAATGGAGGCACGCCGAATTGCTTCATTTATCTTCAGCACTGTCAAATCTGTGATCACCTTGAAAGGAGGAAGTGAAGCGAGGCTGTGCCGGGGTTTTTAATCGGAAACTTTTTGTTGGCAGAGCTTCGGGATGCTCTCGGTGTTTTAAAATGTGCTTGTGGAGGTTTGCATGGGTGTGCAGCAGAATATATTACCCTGCTTAAAACTTAAGATCTCGCTGTGGGTGCAAGGTGGGACTCTACCAGAGAGAATGATTCAGGGCTCAGGATATAGATAGCAGCTGTCTTTGTGTATTGTGATGCATGTTAAATGTGGGGGGGGGGGGGAAAGCCAGTGGGGGATTCGAATATTTGCATAATTGCCTGTCTACAGGAGGGTGTCTCATTTTTTTTTTTACTTTTTTTTTTCTTCTCCAATCACTAGGCTGCGACCCCCACTCTAAATGGTGGTCCTCGGTTGCCATAGTGATCATCAATTGGCTTCAAGGAGATGATGCTGCAGCAGAGAGGCTCTATCCGACCGTGGAGCACCTGCCTCGCAGCCTGCAGAACGCAGAGTAAGTTCCCTAACAGCCCCCCCCCCCCACACCCCCTCCCCACACACACACAGTCACACACTTGCACTGCTTTAACCTGTGTCCTTTGTCTGATTTGCCGCTGGTTCTGGCAGGAGTCTTCTGCCCAAAGCGTGCCTCAACACATTCAGGGCAGTCAGAGCTCTGCTGTCCAAGCCAGAAAACTGCCAGCTGAGTCTGAGCCACACTGACAAGGCCAGCGCCCTGCTCCGAGACAGCCTCAACCTGGGACCGCACTGCCACAGCTCCAGCTTGGACAAGGTACGCACATGCTGGAGTCGAGCTGATTTATCTTTTAAAAGCTTACAGTGGAATACAAAAAAAGAACAAAAAAACTGAAGAAAAAAAAAAAAAATCACGATTAGGATATTATTTGCACACAAAAGCCGCAGGATTTTTCCCTGGCCTCAGATCTCCAGATTGCCCCCTGCAGTAGTTCCTCGGTTCCTCTGTGGGGCGCTGCGACGGCCCTCCCTGTGGTTACTACCAGATGGTGATTCTGGTGGATTGGCAGCTCAAAATGAGTGTGCTGTGTTTTTGTGTGTGTGTGCGTATGTGTGTGTGTGTATGTCTATGGCCAGAGCTGCGGTGCATTGTAGTTGCATTGCATGTGTGTCTCCTAAGAGTGCAATGTACCTGCAGTGCAACACAGAGCTGGACCAAGAGCAGCAGAACACACAAACACACAATCACACACACACACTCACAGGATGGAGGAGAAGGGAGGGTTTGTTTCTGCTTTATAAAATCTCTGTAGGTTTTCTTTTCAGTCTACATGTGGAAGGTAAAAACAACCATTAAAAATATGAAATATTTCACATAACACATTTTCATTTTCGTGACGCCAAATCGCATCCTATTTGCGTACTTCAACCAATGCGGTCAATATTTCTACAGGTCGTCGAGTTAATGGTGTGCGACCTCCTGCTGGTTTTGAGGACCAACATCTGGCGCTTGCAGCAGCAGGGGACGAGTCCCACAGGGTCCGGCTTGGCCGGCTCCAGCGGTCCTGCCGGCCTTCATCAGGCGTCGCCACCAGAACTTCAGGGCTTCCAGCAGGACCTCTGCTCCCTGCGCAAGCTGGCACACAGCTTCAGACCCGCAATGCGAAGAGTACGTGCAATTTTTACCCGTGTGTTTTCAGGTGGTTGACAAACTGCTTTAACGGATCGGTTGCTATTCGACCGATAAGACAGGTTGATTTTGGGTTTGGTGAACCATTTCAGGGTTGGTTTGGATCAAAACTCTGCTGAAAGCGACCCATGTTTTTCTTTACTGGTCGAACAGATTATACTAAATGTTCTACAAATTTTAAGATTTCATCATTTTGACACGGTCATTCCTTTGGAAGAGAAACGGGCCCACAGCATCACAGATCCTCCACCGTGCTCATCAGTGAGCATAAGGTGCTTCCTTACATATTTATCCTTTGTTCCACATTAATCCCACCTGATCTTAGTGCCATCTGACCAAAGCTAAAGTCCCACTACAGTTCAGCAAACTCCCACTCTAGTCACTCTGTTTAACTTTAAAACCTTTTTTTTTTTTTTTTTTTTTTTTTTTATTTTGCAGCAATTTTGTTCACCTTTCTGCATAAACGTACTCAACTTGAAGGTTGGATTTTTCAGATTTCATACCCAATAAAAGGCTTTTATAACAACACATAGATACGCTTTGTGTCGTTATAGAATCCATCATAATGGATCCCTAGAAATGGTGAGCACATTGCTGCTTCCTTTAAACACAAACTCATCCATTTTTAAACCGCCATGTTTAAATCGGCAACACCACCCAAAGCAGCTCTGACTGAAGCTGATCGTTCACAGGGAGTCTGTGGAGCAATTCTCAGTCAAAAAATAAAATTCTTCTCACTTCCACTCCTAACACACACACACACACACACACACATACACATAGCCTTAGGCAAGTGTGTGGCAGCATTGTTCACAGAGAGTCTCTCTGAGGTAGAGCTGAGCGTTAGGTGTGAGTCATCGTCTCTCGCTCTTGTTCCTCCTGTTTGGCTCTGATCTCTCTCTGCCCTCTGCTTCTCTCCAGTTGTTCCTTCACGAAGCTACTGCCAGGCTGATGGCGGGGGCCAGTCCCACCAGAACCCATCAGCTGCTGGACCGCTCACTGCGGCGCCGAGCAACACCCGGAGCCAAGACAGGTGCGTTCGTGTCGGTGGAGAGGCTTCAGGGGGGTTTCTAGGCGTCATCTGACCCGTGCAAGTAATCGGGACGCGTCTGGCGAGACGAATGTTTTACGGTCAGAGAATCTGCAGTGTGAGGGTTGGCTCGGTTTATTGTTTTGATAGAAGTCTAAAAGAAAAAGATTTTTTTTTGAGAGACCTAAAAGGGTCTGAATGCAAACATATGTCAGGCTCGGGGTGCTTGAAATCCGTGAAAATGCTTGAATTTCATTTTGGTGTTTTTCAAGGTTTGGAAAGTCTTTGAAGTGCTTGACATTTAAACCTGACAGTTTTGCAATAAAGTTCAATCTAATAGTCGATTAAAAGCCCACATGTGAGAACTGTTGTCTACAGCTGAAACCAGACATGTTCAGACACATAATAAAAGACACAGATGCATTTCTTCTCACGGTCTGTTGAATCAGACGAAACATTTCATGCTTTAGGCCAGTTAGAATTGCCAAAGTTATTTCTATTTACTAAATGCCAGAAAACATAAGAACACTTTTTTTGTGAATTTCTTTGTCTGTTTCTTTATTGACCTGTGTTCCTATGAAGCATTTAATTTGAGCAGGAAGGTCATTTACCTTAACAATACTTTTGTTTGGATTGTTCCAATGTAATCAGTATTTATTATTTCCAATAACTCAACAAGTTATTGATTGTCTTATTTTATAGTTCGGCAAAATTATTCAAATTGGGGGATTTTTTTGTTGTTGTTGCTAAATTAGAATTTTCTTTATAATTTATTGATTACTTAAAACAATTTTTGTAGTTAATTTGTATTGTTTTTATCTCCAAAGTGTAGTGCAAGAAAAGTTAGAAAAATTCCCTCTAAAGTGCTTGAAAAGTCCTTGAATTTTACTGCGAGCTAAGTGAACGTATCCACTTGACATTTATATTTACTACTGTTTGTGTGACATAAAATCACAATAAGAAAGTCAATGTCGTGGTGGTTGTTGGTGGGGGGGGGGGAATAAATAAAAGCACACATAATCCAGATAGTTGACCTGAGCTCCGTAGCTCACCAGACGTTTGGTTTCTCTGTGTGCAGAGGAGTGCGAGGCGCGGCCCGGCCAGCGGGAGCAGGCCGAGGCCGTGATGCTGGCCTGCCGCTACCTTCCTCCCTCGTTCCTGTCGGCGCCGGGCCAGAGGGTGGGCATGCTGGCCGACGCGGCCCGCACCCTGGAGAAGCTCGGCGACAAGCGGACGCTCCACGACTGCCAGCAGATGATCATAAAGCTGGGCAGCGGCACCACCGTCACCAGCAGCTAGAGCGAGGGAGAGGTTGGGGTGAGGGAGGCTTGCACGGACGCCGTGTGTACCGAAACGCCTCCTGCGTACAAACGCGCGCAGGAACAGGTGGAGGAAAAGACCTGCTGCCGCGGAAACCTTCCAGTGTCTTTTGAAATTCACTGGTTGCTCCTCCTCTGCCTACCCGGCCTCACATCTTAAGGCACTTTTAGAGTTCACGCACTCTGTTTCTTTTTAAATTATGAAGTAATGTGAAAAAAAAAGAAAACAAGAAAGAAAAAAAAACAAAAAAAACACAGCATCTTTTTTCCTATCAGGCTGGACTCCCTTGTGAGAATTGATTGCAGTGTCCTACTCTGACCACAGTGAGGAGCCACCACTGGAGATGTTTGCCGTGTAGCTCCTCCCTCTCTCCTCCCTCATCTGGCAGATCTGCACCTTTTTTTTCCCCCCCAAATCGGACGGCCCAGCTTGTGGGGGGTTTTGATGTCTCTTTGATTATGGGGAGGTAAAAAAAAAAAAATTAAATAAAAAGTAACCAAACTCAATGGTTTGATCGTGGACATGCGCGCTGAAAAGCCCCTTCACATACTGTAAAGGTTTGAGGTCATCATCTGGCTCGACCCCTCTCAATCTCCTGTCTGCACTAGGCCTGTGAGGCTGCTCTTAATGGAAAACAACAATAACAATAAGGCTTTATGAAATTATTTTCATAGATATTGTGTATTTGTTTTTTTGCTGTGTACATATTTTACACCATATTTATAATCTGGAGGAACTTTGATTAGGCGTTTCTTTTTTGTTTGTTTTGTTTTCATACGCAGAGTGATAATTGTTTATTTCCTCCCCCTGAATCCATCTTGACTATTCTTAGACCAGGTTTAGTCGAGTCAGGACTGTACCGCATAGATCTGAGCTGGTTGACTCTTTAGGTCTTGGACATTTGTAAACATATGAAAGCAAAAACAGTTTTTCATGACATGGCTTTGACATTTCTGAAGATCATTTGTTGCCCTAAAAAAAAAAAGAAATATTAAACCCCTCCTCCCCATTTGTAACACTATCATACAAGAAAAATATCTTTTTCTCATATTTTAGGTGGACTAGATCATTTTCTGATGATTTTTATTTTTAAAAACTGTAAAAAAGTTTCAACAAAATGTTTGCCATTTAACAGTATCAGTATGTTTTTATTTTATTTTATAGTTGGTCATGTGAAATCCGAAAACTGAGGAGAAAGCTTGTGTAGCAACCTTGTTGGAAGGTATTGTCTTGTAACTGACATTTGTTTTCTTTCCTCTCTTATATTATTTCTCCATATTTACATGTAAATATTAAATCATTTTTTTAAAGAAAACTTACGGCTTTCACATCTTTATTGGTGAATCGTCTTAATTTGAGAATGTAACTAATAGTTTAAGCTTCAATAACTGTTCTGACTGTGGATATGGGTTAAACTGAAGTGACATGCTCGCTTGTGTTTCCTCTTTTGAAGAGTGACCTGTGTTCCTATGTACTTACATAATTTGTAGATTTTGACATTCTAGGTCCTTCTGAGCAGTTTTAGAATTGTATTGCACACTTTTCAGATTTTTTTGTTGTGTTTAATGCACACAAAGTGCCACACACTCCCAGAAAGTCTCACCAAATACTTATTTTTATATGGGAAAAATGTGCTAAAAAAAAAAAAAATCCAAAAGTTTTATGATCTCAAACCTTTGACGTATTGAAAAAGAAAACATGCTACTTTTTTTTTTTTTTTTTTTTTCATAAATTAGCTGTACGCCGTTAGTCCAGGTTTCTCTTCTTCAGTGTGTCAAAGTGTGCGTGTCGAGGGAAGACAAAAACACCAGGCGTTGGTCGTAGCAGCATTGAAAGGTGCTGGTATATTTAACATTGGCGTTACAAAAAACATTTCAAACAAAGTGATGCTGTAGTGTCATCGAGTCCAAAACAAACAGACATGAAAATCAATAAAACGGCATGCTCCCACTTAAGACAAGTGACATTCCAAAAAAAGGGGGGGGGTTATCTTTTTTTTTTTTTTTTTTTCCTGTATCATCAACAGATTCTTTTAATAATGTTTTATAAGCAATAACATATTCCATTTTATAGAAAATAAACATCTCTAGGAAATACTATACACAATTATATTAGTACATCACATCTTACATTTAAACAGCATCAAATACTTCTGTACACCATTAAATAATGAGCTTCGAAAAGAGAATGTTTTGGTGTGGCGTTTTTGCACTTTTCTTTTCTGCTTTTAATACTTAAATGTGTCTCTTTCTGATATGACTAGAACGTTAACGGCCTCCCTGCGCGGCGCAGCGTTATATTGCCCGGCAGAGAGAAGAGTAGGCTACATTTTCGATACACAAACAGACAGGTGGAGCGTCTCTTTGCGTGGCTGTGGAGTAATTACACATCATTGGATATTTCTGAGCTGTACATTGATATGAAGTGACATGAGACCGAACTCCCCGCTCCCATAACCCAAGCCCTCGACCGATCCGGCACGATGAGGATGTCTGCTGTACATACTGAATGTGCACACAGTTGAATTAAACTCAACAAATTTAAAGTTTTTTTGTTTGTTTGTTTTGTTTTTTACATATATATCTATATATTTTCATTTCTGAGTAACACAAAGTCTGACATATAACAAGGGTGACGCAATGATGTTGCCTAGTCATAATGCACATCAATATACACCTTTAAAGATAAGAGCATTATATTAAAATACAATTTTTTTTTCCATTAGAACTTGTAAAGCACATAATTTACAGTTTCCTCGTTTATTTTATTTTATTTTTTTAGTTTTGTCTCGTGTTCCAAACACAAATGCTGACATTGAAATGGTACATCCATTGGTTGGTTGCTGTATTTTTGTGTATTAGGCTGTTTAGCAAAACAGCCCAACATCATGATGCTACCGCCACCATGTTTGACACTACCAAGACAGACGAGATCTTGAATTGAAGATGCACTCAGACACAAACACATGGTGAGGGTGTGGCTGTGGAATGAGTAATCACATACGCACAGGGAGAACGCTGCCGTGGGATCCTGCTGGACGCTTCTGTTCGGTTCTCTGAGCCCATCCGAAAACAGAAAACACACACTCACACACACGAATGTTCCTCGCTCTGCATTTCAAATAGTTTCCGCTGGGGTCCAGACAAAAAGCACGTCCCCCTCCCCTTGATAGACGGCGTCACCACCCCCTGCCTCGCTGCAAGGGATCGTTTTTCAGCAAGCAGCTGTTCAGCACTCCAGGGAATAAGCGGCTCCATGGCTCCACACCTCGACGCAGCCTCTCGCCGTCGTGCTCGTCTACTGTCATTTATTTTATTTTTATTTATTTATTTATTTTTTTGGCTTGCAGGATAAGTGGCAGAGTGATGATTTTGGAAGTGAAGGTGGAATGCGGGGATATATTACAGATCCTGTTAAGGAAGAAAGGAGAAATTTAGAGACGTTCAGAGCGACTCTCTTCATCCTGTCTTATGAACCCTTTTTTTTTTTTTTCCTTTGGTTTGAACCAGAAAAAGCTTCAGGCAGCTGTGATGCAGGTGGAGAGAGCCTCCAGGCCACTCTGAGCCGTGAGAGTTGAAGCTTTTTCTGCAGAAATGTGCAGAAAACATCAAAGCGAGGCTGCTGCATGAAAGAGGAGATGAATTCAGCTGACCAGCTCGGCTGCAAAAAGAAAACCATGTAAGAGCCAGTGATGCACTTACAATGTCTCGCAAAAGTTTTCACACTGCTTGAGCCTCTTCTTGTTTTTGTTGTGCTGCAACCACAAGTTTTTGTGTATTTCCCTATGTTTTTATCAGCCAATACAAAGAAAGTGCTGCATAATGAAGAAGAAAAAAACATCACAAATTTCAGTTTTTGCAACAAACAGAAATTTGAAATAGGTTGCATGAGTTTGTAGTCAATGCCCTGAAAAATGTTTGGCTCCAGGCAGCTTTAAGTCTTTTGAGCTACATCTCTAAAAGGTTTGCACATCTAAAAACTTGATTTTCTGCTCATTCCTTTCTTACAAAATAACTCCCAGTCACTCTAAGGATCTGTGCATATCAATTTTTTTAAATGCACATTTATTGGTCATTTTCAGCTAGATTCAATTTTGACACATCTCAACACTGTGGCAGTATTCCATGTTAGCCTGCTGAAAGGCCTCCGTCCAGTATCAAATCTTTATAGTCTCTTCCAGATTCTGTTCTAGGATTATTCTATATTTAGTTGCATCCGTGCTCCTACCAAATTCCCATCATTTCCTAGTTCTGCTAAAGAAAAGCATCCTTACAGTATGCTACTGTGACTCCCATGTTTTACTGCACAGTAGTTTTCTGCCACACACTGCTTTTTGGATGTACTTTAAAGCAAAAAGTTACATTTTGGTCTCACCCAAGTGTAGGAGCTTTTATCCCATGTTTGAGATCTCTCCTATAAGGTCTACTGCAAACTGTAAAAAATAGACTTCCTATTGTTTTCTTTTTTGCTACTTATTTGTGGATGTTTGGACCTTCTCCAGAGTTACCAGGGGCCTCTGCTGCTTCTCTGATTAAATATCCTCTTCTTCAGCCTGTCCGTTTAGCTATGGTTGGTTCATTTTTGCATCTAGCGCTTGAAAGACTGGGACATTTTTAAGTTGCTCCATGATGTTATCTCTGACCTGTCTGCTGTGCTACTTGCTCTTCATGACGCCGTTTGTTTGTTAATGTTCTGTCAAAAATCTGGGGGCTTTTGTGGAACACCAGATTACACACAGAAAACAATCATTTTCCTTCCAGTTCACTACTTTGTGGTGATCTGAAGTTTGTGGTGGAAATGTGACAACGCGTGGAATCAGCAATCAAGAAGGATTGCTACATTTGAAAGGCAGTGTGTTCTCCATTTATTTTCCTCCTTGTGGCTTCAGCCTGCCACCTGCCCATCCTCGTGGTCTTCCTGTTCTCTCTCTGTCTCTTTCTGGTCTCTGGAGTAACACATGACTTTCTTTTCGTTTTTTTTTTTACACCTTTAGTCTCTCCACCTCGCCGTCACAGGAAGGCTCTCCTCTTTTGCAGCCTTTCCTTCCTTGCACCATCTCGACGTCTCCCAGTCTGCCGCTCTCTGATGTAACTGTCCTGATTCGGCTCTTTCTATTCCAGCTCAGCCTCAGCGTGAAACTGTCTGCGTTTCCCCTGTTCCTTAGTTTTTATTTTTGCACCCAAGGTGGATATATGCGAGCTTACAGCTAACCTGCTAATCATCCCGTGCTGATGTGCTATTAAAGCGTTACGTTTAGGTGAATTTTATCCCGCCTTAAAGTGAGAACGCGGGGATAAAGAGAGTCCTCTGACGTGGCAACCCATGGGTGGGGTGCTTGCATGTTTATCCGTGTCTCCTCTTGCCTTTGATTGGGCCGCTCAGCTTAAATTGGCTCGGCGCAGACGTGCAGCCTCTCAGATCCCTCAGCCTGATGACAGCTCTGCCTCAGCGCAGCTAACAACAATCTCTCTCTCTCTCTCTCTCTCTCTCTCTCTCTCTCTCTCTGACTTGCTCTCATTTTCTCTCTGTTTCTCACACTTCGTCTCTGCCGCTCAGACGTGCGAGTGGAGGTGAAGGGGGAGGCGCAGGGAGAAGGAGAGAGAGAGGGAGAGAGGATGAGAAAGGAAGCGGGTGAGAAAGGGGCTGATTGAGGAAGGGAGGAGGGAGGATGGAAGGGGGGGGGGGAAACAAATCGGGGAGCTTATAGGATATCAGAAGGTGAACGGATTGAGACGCTGGGAGAGACGGAGCAGCGGGGGAGCAAAGAAGCGGAATGAGGCTAACAGGAAAAAAGAAGGAGGAAGGAGAAATAATGAGAGGAAGAAGTAGAGAGTAATGGTGGAGAGAGCATGTGGGGAGGATAACAGGCAGCGATGGTGGGTGGGGTGTTTTGATCAGCTGCCAGCTTTTCATCCCTGCCAGTCTGCACAGAGGAGAGCAGGAAAGGAAAAGGGAGCAAAGGAGGGAGGGAGGAAGAGAAAATGCAGATGCAGAGAAGAGGGGTGAGGGAGGGAGGATGTGAGCCTGGTGCCACCGCTGCCTCAATGCACTGCTGCTCTCTGCTGAATGTCAGCATCTCTGCCTCTCTCCACCAACCCCTCCACCCCCACCCCCCCTCGCGTTTGACCTTCCACGCTGTGCTGCACTGTCCATTCATCACCAGCAGATGGTGTCTGTCCCACAGGAAAAGCAGGTGTGGTGCAGACTATTAATGTTCACCAGAAAAGCAGGGAGCCGTTGTAATTGTGGAGGTCTGAGGGTGCTGGGTTGGTCTAGGCTGCTGGAAATGCTTAACAATTAGTGAGTCTGGGATGATAACGATGAATCTGTCCTTTGTAGTTGAACGACAATAACAGGGACAGGATGAGCTACGTAAACTGCACTGCGTGTGGCATGTGGTATATCCAGTCGATTCACATTTTGGATGTGCACAGGTATACACTTTTCCTTTTAGAAAAGTAAAAGTAGGACAGGAAGGCAGTCACGAGCAGAAAAGTTAAATCATGAGCTCTGCTTGTTCACGTATGTCTTCTAAAAATAAAAAAAAAGAAAGTGAAACTTCCACAATATTCATTGGCTTGAATCATTCATGGACTCTTTCCATGCAGTGAATTTTATTTTGGGGTATCAGAGTGGAAGGGGGTTAACAAAAATACATAACAAAACCTTTCAGATCTTTCTTTTTGTGAACTAATGCTGGAATCCATTAATCATTTCCCTTCCAACAAATAATTACAGAGTACCTTTTGAATATCATTGAAATACACTGCGGTTGTGACAATGTATCTACAATTTTAGGATGTATGAATACTTTTGCAATGCACTGTAACATCGTCTACAACTCGATGCTGTAAAGCGTCGACTTTCAAAGACCAAAAGATCTTCAAGCCTTGTAAAATATCAGCAAACAAACACTGTAATGATTAATATGCATATATTTTACTAGTAACAGTTTTCTTTTCTTACCTCATGTTTTGGGCATTTGATGGAAAAATCATCCTCGTGGAATGTGCAGCCTACAGGCAGCGGGAGAAAAGGCAAAGAGGAAGATAAGCTTGCGTCGCAGCTAAACAAGAGAAATGAATCAAACAGACGCACGACACCCTTGAGCCCCACGTAGACGGCAAAAGCCAGTAAACGATGAAAATGCAAAAGAAAGAATTGCACAGAAAGTAAGAGGAATGAGAGATGGGGCGCAAGTGAGTGGATGAGTTGCAGAGCGGGCAGGCAGATATGGCTGGTGCACTCAGCAGGATTAAAAAGGGCCTCACTCCGCTCCCTCTGCTGGCTCTGCAGACGTGGCAGGCCTTCTAATCCTCACACTGTACCTCTCTGGCATGAAGTTTCACAAGGGTAAGCCATGTCACACACATGCTGACACTTCCAGCAGCAACAGCGAACAGGGACACACAAAATGGGTGAGCTGAGGGGACGTACACATTCGTAACATGCTCCTGAGATGAACAATTTAGGTATTTAAGCAACCATTGCACATGTCAGTAGAGGTTCACACACCCACATTTAGAGCCCCGACAGCCGCGTGGATGGATGGAGCCACAGGGGTTGCGGTCAATAATGCACACATAGAAACTACCCCCCGCCCCCACCCGTCTGGTTCCCTTCTCTTTCTTTCATACTCCCACTTTCATCATCCTCTTTAATCAAAGCTCTCTTTTGGGTTTTCTCTCCCTCTGAGCTCTCAGACGTATCGTTTTGCATTCAATATTGCTACTACTCTATGCATTTTCCCTCTCGGTTTACCCACATCAACTTCTCTTGACTCACCATTTAATTTTTCACTCTTTTTTTTTATTTTAACTCATGCTTGACCTCACTTTCATCTCTCCACGTTGGCTTCTTTTGTTTAAATTTCAGTCCAGTTCTCTGGCATTGTTTCCTACCGTAGTTTCTTACCTATCTCTTTGGCGCAGATGTAGTGGTACTTATAAGAGCAGCCTCTCCAACAGCAGCTGAGAGACGCTCCCGAAATCTGGCACTTGTGACAGCTCTGGGGTTCATCAGACAGAGAACAAAACCAGTAAAGCACCATTCTAAAATAAATAAGACACAAAGAAGGAATGTCTTGACCGTATATTGAGCCTCTTTATGATTGTTAACATACCGTTTGAGCTGACTTGTTGGCAGCTTCCTTCAGTCCATATAGCCTTCCAGCTACCATAATTATCCCCTTAGTCCAGATGGTACAGTTTTCATGAGCCCAGTGCTCCTTGGCCACTGCCTCCATTTGTAGCTTTTGGAATATGCTTTCATTGCCCTCTTGGTCCTTTGAAGTGGCCGTGCAGAGATTCTGGAGCTGCTTCATTCTCCTGAATCTCTCTCTGAGGGTAACTCTTCTCGGACCACCTTCCTGACACGGTCTTTCTGGTCTCAGTAGCCGCCTGTAGTGCCGGTGATGGTGCCTGCTGTTTCCAGCCTCTTCAGTGGTAGCTTCTGTACTTTCCTCCTTTTCTGAGTTCACTCTATCTTCAGTCTTTGAAGAAGTCCCCGGCTCTTCACTGGTGTTACTGTCATTCCCGTGGGTCTTGCTGCCGTCTTCCCTGAAGAGTTGCGTATGTGTGATAGTCAAAATTTTCCGTGGAATGCTATCTTCTGTGTAGTATGGTCCACACAAATCACCCAGGTCTTTGTAGTTTGGTGGTTTCCCACATAAGCAACACGTAAGACGCATGTCAGATAGGTTTGTGTTTACCAATGGTCCTAGTTGCATGGCAGCAGTGTGTGGCACTGCTTTAGCAACTGTGAAAGGATTCCTCATTCTAAGTATGCCCTTTTTTCTCCGTCTCTGAAACACAACAGCATCTTCAGGCTTGTTGACTATGGCACACCAAGAAGAAAAGTCTCTAGAGTTGTTGATCCGTACATAAGGACAAAAAGACAGTTTGGAATTCCTGTTGATTGGTCTCCTTCTGATTCTTTTCACAGAGATGAACTCCGTCTGCTTTTCTGTAACGGTCACCACAGGACCCACAATACTAGTCTCTTCACTTTCTATGTTCTCTCGTTCTCTTTTTTCTCTTTCTTCTTTTGCTCTTTCCTCTTTTTGGTCCTGCTCACATCCGGCTGCCCTTACAACTGCCTCAATTACCTCAATGGCATCTTTCATTCCAGGTTTTGGCCCAGGTTTTTTGTGGATCTTCACTGGCTTCCCAGGAGCATGCTCCATTGAGGCTTGGCTTCTTTTTTGTTTAGTTGGGTTTGCGGATGGTTTTCGGCCTCTGCGAGGTTTTTGAATAAGTTCTGCAGAGATGGCTTGGGGGATTTCTGTGAATTTATCCTCGTTAGTTGGTAGAAGTTCTGTGGACTTTGTGGACTCTGTGGTGGTGACTTTTTCCTCTATTCTTTCCACAGGTTCTGGCGTTTCTGTTGTGTTGAGCTCATCTACTTTCTCGGTTTCCTCTAAATTGGCTTCGCCCTTTCTCTTCTTTCTCCTCTGTTTAAGGTGCATTTCATGGTTGTTCTTAATGGCTCTCTGTTTAGCAAGTCTTGGTGTTGTAATAATGAGGCTGTCTGCTTCCAAAGCCACCACGGACGCATCTGTACTTTCCACCATGGCCCATCTCTTTCTCTTCGTTCTGACAGACTTTGTGGCATCACTCTTGGAAGTCTGTTGTGTCCTCTCATCTAGAGTTCCAACTTCTAACCATGTCTCTGTTGAAGACGAAGCCTTATTGTCAGCAACCTCCATCTTGGTTTCTGTTTTACCTTTTTCTTGTCTTCCATAATTCTTATTTGTCACCTCATCTTCCACTAATGGTCTCACTATATCTTTTGCTGATTCCTCTTGACTTAGCTCATGCTTGCCACCTTGTTGTGTAACGTCCTCCATTGCCATTGCTTCTTCTTGCTCTTTCATTTCCTCCTTTGTAAACTCTAGTGTCTCTGTGTTATTTATTTGAATAAAAGCCTCACCTTCCTTAAAGACAAATTCAGAAAAAGCCTTCGATGTAAAATCCTCACTTAGACTACTCTCTTGTTGGGTAGCTATGAAGTGTTTTTTTGAGCTGGGAGATGTAATCTTCTGTACCATTGCCTCATATTTCTGCCCTCTGCCTTTGCGTGGAGGGAGAACTTTTGTTTTGGTGGGGCACTGAGGAGGCACCACAGGCACGTCACTGTTGGTAGATCCACTGCTGTTAGGAGGAGCATCTTTTGTTGAGGCACTGACCAGAGAAGCTTTCCTGGGTGGTCCTCGCTTTCTTCTGGGGCCTCGGACACTTTTGTCTTTGCGTGCTGGTAGAATCTCTTCAAACAGGACTGACTGAGATGGTAAGTTTCTTAGTTTGGGCTTTGGACCTCTCTTCTTTTTTACAGGGGGTTTGGAAATGTCTGGGCTAGATGAACCCTTCAGTATTGATAATGTCTTTTCTTTAGATTCTTCAGAGAGGACTGGCTTTGCAAGTGGCACGGGTGAGTGTAGGGAAACATTTGTTGTTATCATGGCATCAGGATTTGGAGTTAGTAGTTTTTTCACAACTATGACCTCTTTAACCTTTAGAGAGATATCACTGATTTTATTTTCTGATGGTGTTGAAATTTGAATATCTTCCCCTCCCCTTTCCTTTTCTTTTGTTAGCTTATCCTGTGAGGGTTTTCTGGATCTTAAGACCATATTGTTGTTTTCCCTTTCTTGTACCTTTATTTCTGGGAGAGATCGCTTTTCCTCTGTAGGAGATCTTCCATCTTGGTTATATTGCAGTGTTGCATGTTTTAGAGCTTTCCTGGTCCTGCTTTGCATTTCTGGGACTTCTTGTCTTGGATCTTCCCGGTCCATCAATTTTGCTTTTGAAATTGAGCCCCTGGGGCGACCAACTGGAGCTTTGATAGGAGCAGCCTCAGTAGGAGGCAAAACCTCAGCAGGCTTGAGTCCAGGTTTTGGACCTGGTCTTAGGGCTGGTTTTGGTCCAGATTTTGAACCTGGTTTTGGCCCTGGTTTGTGCCTTACAACAGTTTCAATTTTCAGTGGCACTTCTGATTCATGTGGCGCAGGCTTTTGTCCTGTCTTTTTCCCAGGTTTTGGTCCAGGTTTGGGACCTGCCTTTAGACCAGGCTTAGCACCTGGCTTAGGTCCTGGTTTTGCACTGGGTTTTGACCCTGGCTTAGGTCCAGGTTTTGGGCCTGGTTTTCTCTTCACATTAGGTTCAACTTTTGTTTGGATATCTGGCGCATTAAAAGAGCGAGTGCACATTCTGGATTGAAAACCCTCTGTCAGCATTTTAGGAGTCTGGCTCATCATAGAATCCTGATGAGCAAGGTTAGTTTGATCTGAGAATAAAACAGTCTTGCTTGGAGCCATGCTCAATTTTTGCTGAGAGGAATTTGTTTCTTTGTCTTCCTTTTCTTCCTCCTTCTTCAAGCTCAGTTGTCGCCTTAATGCCACACCTGAATGTATGATTCTCCTTCTACCCCTAACATGCTTACGCCCATATGTCCTTGGCTGAGCGGATGGAACCATGGGCTCTGGTTTAGCTAGTGGTGTCACAGCACTGGAACAACTTATGCCTGGTTCTATATCATCATCCCCTTTTTGAGGAGATGGTGGAGTGTCAGCCCAGGATGGGGCAGAGGGAAGTATTGACTTCCCTGGCAGCTGAGGAGAGTCTGGCTCCAGGACCTTAGCATCGCTGTGATCAATATGATCTCTAGCCTGAGCTGGAGGAGCTGCCTTATCATTGAGAGCAGAGAAGACTGGCATAGCAGACTGTGGCTGAGGTGCTGTGTCGCCAATGGCTGACTCCCTTGTTGAAACATCTGTTGCTGTCGTTGCTGCTGCTGCATTAAGAAGACCGGGTCCCACTGGCAAATCACTGTCAGTGTTGAGAGCTAAATTGTGGATTTCTGTTCTGCTGCAGAGATCTTCAGAAGGACTCATTTGGATGTCTTCATCATTTGTGTGCTCTTCAGTTAATGACTGACTTTCTTTCTCCTCCTCCTCCTCTTCTTCCTCCCTAACTTCTTTAGACAAAAGCTGTGAAAGAGAACATTTTTCAATTTCTTCTTTCTCATCTTCATTTATCTCATCCTCTTCCCTGTCCCCTGCTATGTCTTTGTCATTCTCCTGAGTTCTGCTCTCCTTCTTGTCACAGCTAGACTCTTCCAGGACTTCAGTTCGTGGGGTTGGAGAGGTATTTGCCGAACTGTCGTCTTTCTCTGTGGAATATGGATCCTGCTCAAGGTCTCCTCTTGAAATGAACGGCAGCGTTTTCACAGAGCTCTCGGATGCAGTTGGAGATTCAGACTTGAATACCTCTGACTTTATCTCTTGACTAAAGTGATCTTTGTTACTGGAATCAGAGAGATCAGCCGGGGATTGTTCAACTGAATCTCTTGCATCTGAGTCATATTTGCTCTGGACCTCTTGGTACATTGTGTCTTCATAGCAATAGCCTTTTTCTGCCATGTTCGTGTTTATTTTGCTGTAGAAATTTGGGCATTTTTCCTCATCTGTCCATTTCTCTTGCTTCTCTGTAGGGTTGCTTGAGTCTGAATTACTTATAAAATCAAGAGTTTTTTCCATTGCTTCCTCTTCTTTTCCTGCAGGTTTTTCAGTCCAAGCTGACTCTTCAAAGTTTTCCTTTACAGGCTGATTGATGTGTTGTATGTCTGATGGGGAATCACTTTCTTGTTTCATAGGACTTGGTATTGTAATGCTTGTTGGAGATCTCTCATCACCGATGCTCTTCCCTGGGGTATTCATGCCATCTCCTCCTTGCCCTGCCGTGCATCTTATAGGATCTGGGGTAAGGTTGTGCAGACCCGAGTCCCCAGACCTAGTAGACATATCATCTGGAGAAGCAATGGAGCAAGAGGAGGCTGTGTCCAAGCTGAGTTGTGTGTTGTTGTGGGCCTGGGCTGGACTTCTACCCTGGCCAAAGTAATAGAAACCTCTGTCCAATGGTTCATCACTGCTGCTGGAGTAGCCACCCTCATGGAGTTCCATAGGCAATGGTTGGTGCTGTGGGGTAGAGTAAGGTTCATGCATGGGGACCCCGCCCACATTGCCACCACTGTCTGGATATGGAGGGCTTTTGTATTCTTCACCTTTCTTGGTGGAGGCCCCACTTCCAGTGCTGCTGTTGCTCCCACCACTGCTGCGCTTGCCGCCCTTCTTGTTTGCAACCAGGGCTTCTGAAAGCAGGAGCTGTTGGACATTATTGGAGATATTCTCCACCTGAGAGGTGAGAGCGTTCAGGCTCCACAAGCTGGGGTTTGACAACAGCTTCTCCGAGAAGCGCTCTTTCATTGTGGGCGCTTGTGGCGTCGAAGTGTAGCTGTGGGATGCCGTGTGGGATATGTTGGGCGAAGGGTGGGACCGCGGGGGCATTAGCATGGTGTTTGTGCTGGCTTGATCTTGCATACCAGCTGAAGAGGATGACGACGACGAGGCTGCCCCAGGTGTCATTGGTGGTTGGCCGTACTGGAATGATTCTGGATTAGTCATCAGTGGTGAAGGGGTGGAGCTGTATGAGGGCGAGCGTCCGACAGAGCGAGCAGGGGAATGACTCGAGGAGGGGCTGCAAGTCTGATAATACTGTTCTGGAGATCTGACAGGGAGCTCTGACAGACAGTAATTTTGTTGGGGTTGGTTATAGTGTTGGTACTTAGGGTGGGGCTCTTGGGGGTTGGTCATTGCCTGTAAAGAGGTCTGCTGCTCATAACCTCTGGGTGTTGACTGCTGGTACCCATAGCTGTTCTGGGTTGACCTGTAAGTCCCCTGCTTCAAACTGCTATGACTACTTAGCTGTCTGCTATACTGAGAATTTGGAGGTATGTTGTAGCCTTTATAACAATGGGGCATGGGACTGCATTTTTCCATGTATGGGGATGGAGAGGGTGAGGGCTGTGGGTAGTGTAGGTGACTTTGGGGATACATGAGAGGTGAGGGAGCAGGGTTAGGAGGGTGAGGCTGATGGTGTGGACTTGTGTAACTTGGGGTAGAAGGCTGGTGGCATGGGGTTTGGGAGTGCCCCAACATGTTTGAGTCTATGTACTGGGAGGATCCAGGTGCAGGGGAAGCACCAGCCTCCAGTCGCCCCACCATCTCCTGTTCATACTGCGCTAACTGTGCAGGGTCCTCCCATTTCTGCTGGAGATGGCCCTCGCTCATGTACTGAGCGGAATAATTTCCTGGGCCCATGTGATTACTATAGCCTCCAGGGCCCTGCAGGTGTTGACTGGGGTTTGGTGGAGGAACTTTGCTTCCTCTAAAGGATTTTTTTGCCTGTGAAGCTGGTGAGCTCCCATTTCCATTTCCACTGCCTCCAGTACTTCCTGGGTACCCAGAATAGTTTGGTTGGCTGTAACAGTCCTTGGGTCCTCCGATCCCAGCTGCTCCACCTGTGGGCACGTTTGCTGCGTTAGACATAGCCTCATAGCCTGACCTGTTGTGCCCGGGGCCAGGGCCTGGATGTGGACCAGGGCCTGGGTGTGGATGCTGCGGATGGGGATGATGTGGGTGTTGCCGGTAGGTCTCCAGGCGAGATAATTCATGGGGCTCCTGCTGATAGCAGGGTTGGTTGCTGTGGTAACCACTGTTGCGCTCACGAAAGGACTGCATAACTCACTCCGTCTGTAGCCTGAGCAGGGAGGGGGAGGTGAGGTGAAACGGGAGGAAGGGGAAGGGGGGTCTGGGGTTCTGAAGGTATGGAGGGAAGAAGGAGAGGAAATAGAGAAAAAAAGACAAGAAATTATGAAGGTAGGTTCTTGGGGTATAAGCATTTTTCTTTGTCTAAGGAGAACTTGAGAATGCATTTCAAGAGACACTTAAAGAAACAACTAATTTCTCTTTCTGAGAAAAAAACACATGCAGACACACAGGCGTTCAGATCCAAAGTAGATAATGTGTTGCATGCATTCCCAAACACACATATTCAGTTTTATTGGTCTGGTTTGATTGACCAATGTAAAACCTAAAGCATTCCTTGGTATTATTTTCCATTCTTATATAGATCTGTGGCATCATTTGTGTTAAGTCTATTAAATGTATTTGAACTACTTGATAATTAAGCCATTTTTAAATTTTAATTTCTTTAATTTTTCAACCCTTTAGTAATTTTATGTTATTTTCTGGTCAAGTGTTTATGAAATTTTTAGCTGGGTCCCTTACTCCTTTCTGGTCAGATAGAAACTCTAGTTCACTCCCAGGAGAAGTGGTCACTAATACACTGTGTGTGTGTGTGTGTGTGTGTGTGTGTGTGTGTGTGTGTGTGTGTGTGTGTGTGTGTGTGCGTGTGTGTGCGTGTGTGTGTGTGCATGCTCTAAATGCACCAGCAGAGGGACTGTGTTGATAGTGTAAGATGCATTTCTTCCAGTATGTGACAGCGTTTTGGGACTATACGGTTTCACCTGCATGCGAGTGTGAGTGCGTGAGTGTGTGAATGTGTTTATACAGAACAGAGATGAACAGGGGAGAGGTGGAGACTTTTGCTGATCTATAAAAGCAAAAGAGTCACCGGGAGACACTGAGCATCAGTGTGTGTGTGTGTGTGTGTGTGTGTGCGTGTCCGAGAGAGTCAGTTTTAGCACAATATCCCCACTCTCAATCCACTCTGGGACCGTGTTACATCTCACCAGACACAACAACATTATTCATCTATGAATACTCTGTGTGTGTGTGTGTGGGGGTGTGTGTGTGTGTGTGTGTGTGTGTGTGAGTCCAATGGACTATCTTAAACTTGTGCACTTCTTGTTAAGAAAAGCTCTGGTCCATCTTTTTTTTAAAAAAATACTACAAACAAATGCTCACATTTATTGACAAAGAGACACTTGTAAATTCCCATGGAGACCTAATATCCGTTTTCCTGCCATCCTTGCTCCCCTCTCTCAGGTCAATACCGTTCCACCTGGGGTGACGTGCGTGTGGGCATACTTGTTTACACAATATCAAGGAAAAGACGTGGGTTTCTCCAAAACCGAGCATGCTGAGAACAGCAGGAGGGTTCAGCAAAGACACAAATTATTTGTTTCATCCAGTGGAGTAAGCCCTCTCATTCCACATTGAACATTTTTCAGTGTCGACTGCTTTGCTATAGATTTCGCACTCCTTGAATGCTTTCCAAGTTACAACCGCAAACTTTGTTGTGCTTTTCGGGGACGTAATGTGATTAATTTGATGTGGAATAAAAAAAAAAAGTAAAATCTAAAAATTGCAGCAGGCGGTTTTATGACTCGACCTCAGTCGGAAGAATGGATGCAGAGCAGAGTTGTGAGCAATGATTCTCAATCGGATTGGAGTCTGAACTTGAACTGGGTCAGGTCTAAAAGAAGAATGTGTTTTGGTCTAAACCAGAGGTCTTCAATTCCAGTCCTCCAGGGCTGCCGGTTTAAGATGTGTCCCTGCTCCAACACAGCTGAATTACTTCATTAGTATGCAGACAAGTTTCTCAGAGCCCTGTTAATGACCTGATTATTTGACTCAGGTGTGTTGAAGCAGAAGCACAGCTAAATGTGTTTAAACTATTTACACTGAGATGAAATAACAGAGAAATACTATTAATCACCCTTGAAGAGGCTGCACTGAATTTATTTGTGGGTATCAGTTTAAAGGGGGGGTTGATCACCTTACTCTTCACTTTTATGTTTTCTATATAGAACTGGAAATCATGTTCGAGTTTACTTGGACTTTAGCACTTCTTTACGTTGGTCTATTACATAAAATCCAAATAAAACGAACAGCATTTTGCGGTTGTAACATGACAAAATATGAAAAAAAAAAAAAAAAAAGTTCCTGGGGTTGGGCATTCAAGACATGACACTGTAATCGTATTTTTTGTGCTTGATTGCATCTTGCAATAAAACAAAACAAAGAAACCAAAGACACCTTCCCTCGAATCGATTTACTTCACGCTTGCTTTTTCTCAAACACACACCGAGCGCGCGCGTGTGTATGGCGGCGTCTATATTCCCGTCACGTCCCCCTTCCACCTCCATTCGGCACCTCCCTCCCTTTCCACTGTTATCTTCCGCACAGAAGAGCGGCACCATGGTGTCGACCGATTGCCGTATTTGTGGATGCACAACGTCTCCGCTTCAGTGAGGAGCAGAGAGGAGAGAGGATGGAGCACACATGCTGAGATCGCCAAATCCTCCCTGTTTATTTGTCTGCCCATTCTTCAGGGCTTGCATTAGAACAGAGGAGGCTTGAAGGAGAAGCAAACTTGTATGTTTTTCTTTTATATATCTCCATGCAGGCCTACATAGCTATATATTACGGACATCCAGCAATACACCCACATTTCCCCCCTCCCTCTATTCTTGTCTTCTACTTTTCCAAGCTGATCGTATTTTGCATCTTCCAACAAAGTGATATCTGCACAAGAAAGATAATTCCCCTTCCCATTCCGCTATCTACCCGTCTTCCTCGTCTTTCTATTTTCTCTTCAACCCTTCCCGAAAGAGATGGGGGCGGCAACGAGAGGGGAAAAGACAACAAGGCGTTGGTGGTCTAATAGAAGGTGAGAGAGAGGGAGAAAGAAATAGAGAGAGAGAGAAAATGCAAGCCACTAAAGAGACGGACGGTGAGGGGATGCAACAGCAGGGAAGAAGTGATAGAATGATAAGTTTGATGAGGAAGACAAGGAGAAGGGGGGCTGTAGAGGACAGGGGAGAATGCATGATTTAGTGAGTGGGCTTCACAGCCCGAGCTCATGGGAAATACAAACTGCAGCAAATACCACACATCCACTTGCATGCACATTACACACAAGGTGGGTCTACAGTGCTCTGCGAACGCATTCGTATCCCTTGAAACCGGCTAATCTGCTGCATTCCCTCAATTTCTCATCTCCTAAAACTGCTAGATTTATTTATCTGTTTTAACTTTTCTGTGCATGTTTGCTTAATTGATCATTTCTAGAAGTTTTTCTTATGTTACTCCATCTGCTTTTACCCATTGTGAAGCACTTTGTTTTACACAGGAGCTAAAATTTTATGGAGTGATTGAACTTTTTGAAAGTTTAACCACAAAGCTTATTTAACAGTATTTCATATGGACAAACGCAGGTAAGTGTATATAATTTTCTTTTCTCATAAAAAACAGAAAAAAATGTGGTATCCTTTTATACTTAGCCCCATTTACTCTGATATCTCTCGCTCAGTGGCCTCAAACTACATTCCTCGAGGGCCAGAGACCGGCAACTTTTAGACGTCTCTGCTTCAGCACACCTGGCTCCGATATGGACTCATTAGCAGAGCTCTGCAGAGCTCGACTGCATGCTGGTGAGGCGGTTTCCCCGTTTAATTCAAGCGTGTAGGACAAGGGACACATATAAAAGTTGCAGGACTCTGGCCCTCAAGGATTGCAGTTTGAGAAAACTGCTGTAGATTATGTCTAGTGCCACCGTTTTCCTTCAACACAACGTGTCAGAGGAGGCCTAAGGAAAGAAAAATAAAAAACCTCAAATGACAACCCCTCCTCCAAAAACCTAGAACTTCACATCACCCTCTATACACACACTCTCCCTATTTTGAAACACAGTTGTAGTAACACCAAGATGTGAGAATTTCTTGAGTGAAAATTGTATAGAACTAAATAAAAGGCAATTCTAGGAAAACACCTGTTACTGGTTTCAAAAGGTTTGAAACTGGAAAACAACATTCAACCGCAGCTCCTATTAAACAGCATAGATGAAAGCCAAGTATGAGTTAGAGGGGTTTAGTCAAAGTCGAGACCTAATTCCAACTGATCTGATTCCAAGTAATCTGTGGTGAGACCTGAAAATGTATGTTTCTGACAGCAAATGGTTGTTTCTGCATTGATAATTAGACAAATTCTTGAGCCCTACAGACAAACTAGACCCAACATTGATTGCCACTGCTGCATCCGACGCTTTTCAGCTGCCTTACTATTATAATTTGAACAGTTTTGTGCTTCATCACACCTGGGGAGGATCTATTCGTTTGAAGCATTAAAATGCATCTGGCTCCAAGTTGAACACTGCCAGGAAGGGATGGGGAGAAGGAAAAGAAGGAGCGGGAGGAATAGAGAGAGGGGTGAATTTGATTGTTCCACTGAATGGTTCATAATGCGCAGAACTGTGGCTGGTTCCAGTACCCCCCCTCCCAGCCCCCCTTTCTCTTCCTCTTTTTCATCGCATCATCTTCAGAGGCAGCTTGAGATGGGATTTATCTGCTTTCTCAACACACATGCACACACAAAGGGACAGAGAGAGAGAGAGAGAGAAGGAGCGAGAGAGAGAGAGAGAGAAGGAGAGAGAGAGAGAGAGAGAGAGAGAGCTCGTTCTATCAAATCTGGCTCTGAAGCACTTTGGCTTCAAATCTCTTTCCTGCTCCTGGTCCGTCTGTCTGTCTGACACCAATAAACACACACGTGCGGATGCACAAAGCGGAGGCACACAGAGAGTGGAGGGATGGAACGTCTCTGTGTGTGTTTACCTCCCCAGTCATCCTGGTTAATTATGCATGCAGAGGCAGTTTGCTGGGAAGGTGGAGCGGCCTGGGAGGAATTGCACACGCACGCACGCACGCACGCTTGCGCATTCAATCACACGTATTCGCTAAAAAAAAAAAAAGAAGAAAAAAAGAAGTCACACACCACCTCTGGAACTACACGGCCCAGCGACACACATGTTCACTAAAGCTCAGCTCGCATGCTCCTCAACAACCTGACAACACACTTAAATATACCAGACACGCAACGCTCGCTACCATCTAGCTTCTGTCTTTTAGCACACACACACACACACACACACACACACACCCACGCACACACACACACACACACACACACACGCACACACACACACACACACACACACGCACACACACACACACACACACACACACACACTCATGTCTAACACATCTGCCTTTAACACTGGGCTTAACGCAGCATGCTCCAAAATAACGCAGCAACCCGCCCAGCCGCTGCTTCCAATCAGCACGCTGCAATCCCCTTCCCAATTACGCACACTTCAGCAACGCGACACGGAGAGCATTCAGATGCCTCAGACATCACGCTCCCTTTTCTTATTTCCTGTCTGCATCCTCGCCTCTCTGCACCTCCCGTGCCCTTTCTTTCGATAACCTCGGGTTCAATGCAACGGACGGGCTGACAGGCCGACCGGATGGCAAACACGCAACATCTCCCCGTGTCTCGCTCCTCTGCAGTGTCGCGGCCAGACTGCGTGGGTGGTTTCCTACCCAGGAGAGAGGCTTAGGAGATTGAGGCAGCCAATATCTGCTCCGACATTTGTCAGTGTCCCGTTGTCATGACACTCAGCTGGAGGTCACAGAGGGTCACCAGCAGCCAGTCACATAGATTATTGGAAGGCACGTGGAGGGGGGCAGAGATGTGCCACCAAAGACAGGCAAAGGGATGCTGATGTGAGGCCACAGGATACAGAATTTGTATTTGTATTAAAAAAAAAAAAAAAAAAAAAGGGAAACAAAATTATTCCATTTCCTGGACTTGATGGCTGTGCTTCTATTTGCATATATCTGCAATTTGCATTGCAAATCTGGTTCAGAAATAAAATAGCAAGTCAAAATTGTTCAAAGTGGTTCAAATTGTAATGCTTTGTGAACTGCCCCTTGAATCCTCGCTTATTCCTTCTTATATTCAAGGAATAAGGCTGTAATGGTATGTACGTCTGTCCTAAAATCAGTCCAAAGCGCTAAGGCTTCTATTTTATTTTACTGACTTTCAGACAGTTGTCCTTTCGTCAGTCCGAAGAAAAAAGGTGAAATAATAATAGTGGGAAATTGCTGCATCTACTGGACTCTGCAGTGTCTCCAATCTGCACTGTGACCCTGGTGCAACGATAAACCAGAGAGCACGTACAAAACGCAGCTCGTCAAATTGGCTTTGTGGATTTCTCCCAGAATCTTCACTTGTGCTTCTTTAAATACAAACTAACATTGGTGCATTATCACCAAACCCAAAATGCACTGTAGTCATTTGCAAGAACATATGTTTTATTGCTTTTTGTTAAGTGACATGACAGAAAATGAGTTGACTACAATCCAAAGAAATCTGCACCAAACTAATCGAGATAATCCCAAAAAAGAGAAAGAAAAAACATGCTCGGGCGAGCTTCATACGAGTGTTTGCCTCTACAATCTGAGTCGTGAATATGATACACAAATAAAGCAGGTAGCGTGTGTAAAACAGGCAATATGAAGCAATTTAATTTCTTTGTAAATTCACTCTATGTCTCCATTTAGTCTTGTTTACTAACCAGCAAACAAAGGTAAAGGTAGATGTATTGTTGAAGAACGATTATGGGAACAGTCATAACTTGCAGGTAAAACGTTTGATAGGTTTTGCAATGTTTTATAGCAAATGCAAAAATAGGTGGAAACTGCTGCGTCCGCTGAAACCGATAGGTTTGTTTGTGAATCTGGCGACCAAAAAAAGCGGGAGGCAAAGCTGCATTGCTTAGTGAATTTTATCGCAAATCTTCAGTTGATCTCATTTATGTAAAAAGCTAACTTGGTACAAGTTTTTGTACAAGCAAATCACAATACAGATGTCAAACATGGACGTATATTTTTTCATGGCATTTGTTAAGTGACACACCACAACAATCCACGCCAAATTAATGCAAGATTGATGATGAATGATAATCTTGCCTTTTAGAAAAAAACAAAAAACAAAAACATGCTAAGTTCTACTTTTGCAAACTGTGTATTTATTCAAATCTTTGATGTCAGGCGTAAACTCATTAAATATAGCAGAACCACAAAATGCACGATAAAATCCACTGCTACCTAGAGACAAGCTGTGATGAACAGGTTTTTGATTTGTAGACGTTTATATTGAATTTCCGTCCTACACCAGTATGATTCTCAATTTGCTTCATGTTGACTAAATCAGTTGAAATAAGAGCCTGTTTATTTCAAACACACAAACATTTAGCTTTTCAAAAATTTAGTTAGTGCTGTACATGAGCTGCTAGTAGTTATCGGTTATCCTGTAATTATACCAAACCTTACCTTATAAACAAAACCTATAACGACATTGCCTGCTATGTACGCATTACACCCTTACAATCTACAAACTGGACTGCAGCACAGTTAGCAACTAGGATAAGTTAGAACAATTGCAGTTTAAAAGTAGCACTGCTCCTTCAAAACGCACGGGATTTTTAACGGACAACTCCTCTGATTGACCATATGCAAATATGGACGGGTTCGTTGACAGCCTCTAATGATAATTTGTCTTCCTGTGAACCTGGTGAGGGAGGAAAACAACAAGCCTTGATGCAGGAGAGCATTCTGATTCGGTGAGGAAGGCCAGCTAATGTGAGGTTTGTGTCTGAGCATGTCTGAGCGATGTTGTCTTTCCTCCTCTCTGGAGTTTAGGGATGACTCATCCACAGCCACAGACACGGCTGGCTTTTCCGTTACGGAGGCAGGACGACATCGGAGACACAGATGTCTGCACAAACATTCTCAAAACCCAAAATACCAACCGTGCACACTGCACACGGTTTATTTAAATACACAAAGCCGGCATAATGGAAGACAACAGGAGCACAGGCAAGACACAGAGCTGCGGCTTTGGAAGAAAATGGCAAAGTTTGGAGAAGGAGCGGCAGATCTTTCTTCAACACCTCGCAGCAGGATGCAGAGATGAGCCTGATTTGATGCACATAGAAACAATCTCTCTCTAAATCAGTTGTGAAGAGACAAAAACGTAAATTCATTAGGGGGCTCTGTTACGAACTTTGCGTCTCTGCTTTTCTTTTGCCTTTCTTTCTGTGACTGACACATTCAGGTGATGTCCAGTGACCCTTGAGGGAGGTGCATCTTTTTTTAGCATGTTAAGACAACAACAAAAGAGTCCAGTTTCCATGGTATTCACACACCAAGAGAGCGACGAAGTGAGTGCAGCAACCAAGAAAATGTACACAGAATTAAAAAAAAAAAAAAAACGGGCCAGGATCATGAAGGGCCTTAGAATCTCCTCCTCTCTAAATCCATCTAGTCTTTGATGACATCTAGCTGTTGTGCTAAAGCAGATGTTTACTGCAGAGTAAATTTACCTCCTGCATGTTTGATTTTGTCCTAAACGTATGGCAATGATTTCTGTTTTTCATCACATTTTCCTCTCCTTGTTTTTCATCTTACGTCATCTCACCTAATGTAATCAGCTGTCCTTTGTGCGACAGCCGTTGCTGTCCCCCCATGAAACATTTGACCGCTCAAGTTGTAGGGAAAAAAAAAGCAAAGCATCGAGTCACACGTTTTACCTCGATTTTTCTTTTTTCTTTTTTTAAATAATCGAGTCGTTTGAGTCACGTGGACATCAGACCATCAGAACTAAGGTTACAGAAGAACAGATCACTCCATGGTTCTTCTAAAGCCAGAAACAGAAGCACTTCAGCTTGGTGCTGCACAATGGACAGGAGATGAGCATGTGATTTGTGAAAGGACAAAATCCTGTTCACCTATTTTTTTTTCTGTATACTCCCTTCTCCTTTCTTTTCCTTTCCTATAGCCTTGACCCAAAATCATTCGGCCCTCCTCTGTTCTGGTTCTCCACACAACTATCATTTGTCTCTTTTTTTTTTGCCCCCCAATCCGTTTTTCTTTCTTTCCGTCTCTCTCTCCGTCTTTCGGCACGGTCACCTCCATCCGGCAGCTGTCGAGCGTTGCCCTTTGAAGGACTAAACCTGGTCTTTGTTGACATGGTGACAGAGTGATGAGATGGGGCGGGGACGGAGAGAGGAATGAGCGATCGAGAATTACAGGCACGCAGGCACAATCAAGCACATGGCATCTGTAAAGGGCATTTTTTTTCCTCTGGTATAGGCACAAGTTGTGCATGTGATAGGGATAAGAAGAAAGAAAACTGATTGCTCACTCCCCGTTGTGCGTCTTTGTGCTTTTGTGAAAGAGAATCTGTGCTTTTCTGAAGCCAGGTGACAACAAACGTGTGTGTGCAAGCATTCTGTAATATGTCCCAGACATGACCATGCAGGTATTTGTGAATATTAGACTAACCTTTCTTGCTCCAGAGTATGAAAAACGTGCTCTGTGGTCTCTATGACGTGCCAATAACCTCACTAATGCTCACGCGCTCTCATTTTGCGTACATGGTTTACTTCTCTCTCGTACACACAAAACACACACGAGGCACGAGGCAGTTGGGATCTTGTAAAATGGGGCACAAGGCTACTTGGTATTCAATCAGAATCATCCAGTGAAGGAGACTTTGGAGCAGAGGAAATAGGATGCAGGTGGAAGATTGGACAAGTGAAGACAAAGCAAAAATAATCAGCGTCTGCTCGGTCCCCGTCAACATCCAGGGCTAGAATACAAGCTGATTCTTTGGAAAATGCAACATTGATCCGTTTCCCAGCGATGCATCCACGCACACACAAAACACACGCCGCACGAACGTCTATTTTTCCAGGTAATGGGATGCAGCGTCGCACCCCCCAGTAGAGGGAGCCGAGCCGGGGCAGGTTTGGTGTGACGTCCCCGCTGGGCTCCACGGCGCGTTCCCCTCCCATGTCTGCTCATCCCTCAACTCATTTGCACGTACCCGGCTCTCACACATGTGCAAGTGTTCGCAAAATTCACCGGCACACATCCAGACAGCACACACACACACTGATCTGCACCTGCTCCCGCTTTGTGCCACTTCAGTACCTCTCATTGATGACGCTGCGTCACTCCTCCTGTGTCGGTGTTCTGACATGCATAAAAACACACATTCTATCTCTTCCTGTCTGCTCTTTTTTTTTTCTTCTTCTCTTTTTGTCCTCCAGGTTGTCCTATCCGTGACCTCTGTCTTCCAAAGTGATTCCTTGCCCTGAAGCAAATGTGCAGATGCTCTTTGTCTGACTGGAGGTGTGTATGTGTGTGACCTTGTATTGGGTTGGGAGAGGTCAGACTTCTTTTTGGTCTGGCGCACTGAACTCAAGCTGTTGGTCCATCGTGGCTGTTGCTTTTGTGCCTGAAAATTAGATGGAGTCTGTCTTTTTAAAAAAAAAAAAAAGAAAGTAAGGCACGACAGAAAACCTTTATTAACCGGCTTAAACATTAACTGGTGAACCAGGAGTTTGAGCCTCACAAAAATGTTTATATCCAAAACTCGGTAGTAGTCGGCTATTCTAAAATTCAGCTAAAAATACCAGCGGCAAGGACATTAAAACGGGGTATAAAAATAGGAAAGGGGATCGTTCGTGCTAGCCAGGGCACAGTTAATGATTCCTGAGATAGATTCTAGATAGATTAAATAGTGGGAGCTTGCAGAAGAGCCACTGATCCTCTGCATTGGAAGGAATCAGTTGCGGGGGTCAAACATCTGATCAGAATGTCTCCTTTACTCTTTACTTTCACATGCATCCAGCCTAATGTGGACCTCCACTTCTCAAGGGTGGATGCATCCAGTTTCCAGAATATTTTCTAAACAGACGGATGAGTTGACAGGTATTATTTAGTTAGCTTAATGGTTAATGTTCTTTGTTGCAGATAGTGTCATCCACTAGAAGCTCAGATCACACTATGGTCTACTGAATGAACGTGTAGGTGGTATTTAATATTTAAAGGCCAAGCAACTTTTTTGTTTTTTTACTTCCTGTTTACTTCCTGGCAGACAACTGCAAGCACTTACAAAATGGCGTCAGCAGAAAATATTTCTCCAATTACGAACCGCAACAAAAACAAGCTTTTGACACCCAGAATTTCAACACCACCAACAGATGTTGCCAACATCTGTTTGCAGAGAATCTAGTGGACGATATCTACCAGAGTTGATTTGTAGTGTCTTGCACTGCCAGTCCTTCTTAACAGTCCTAATATGTTTCATGGGCTGTGTGTGCATGAGAACAACTTTGAGGAACCAGAGTTCATCATAGAGTCTAACTTTTTTTTTTTTTTTTTTTTTAACTATTCTTAAGGGGCCTATCACTCTGCTGAACAGGATGCTTCAGCAACCAAAGTGCAAACTACAATCTCTCCCTGGACCACCCCAATAAAGCCCAACAGCTGTTTTTTTATGGGTTGTGAGTGTCTGCATGCAGATAACAATGTGTTTATGTCTGTATTTGCACACATGATGATTGCTAAATGCTTTATGGAATATTCTCCCCCCTCTGCAATATTTCCCGTGACTCAAGATCCAAAATACAGACATTTATCCACGTATATCTAGAGCATATCTGGGCACGTTGAAGCTCAACCATAAACCTTTTGCAGCTTCCAACATAGTTTTGTCTGGTTATTTCACCAGGTTATTTGTCTGGTTATTTTCATTAAAAAAAAAATTATAAGGCACTGATATAGACCCTATCACTTTGAATTTCTAAGAGAGAAATTCAGATGGTTTATTTGACCATGCGACTCTCATGGATCCATCCTTTGAACATAGTTCAAAACATTTTTCAAATCAAAATGACTTTGAGGTCACTGCAGGAGCTTAACGTCAGCATGCTATAGCCATCCCAAAATCGGTTCTGATGTGTGTTTTGGGATCTTTGTGATGTTGGAACACCCCTGTTTCAGCCATCTGACACAAACTTCCACCCTACAGAGATAGGAAATTGGCTTAGACCAGCAAGGCAAAAGCCAGCTGCGACCTGGAAACTGCCAGTAAAAGTTTGGACTCGGAAAGAAACCCCAGACCCAAAACCAAAACCAACAGGCACGGCTGAAATTTGCAGTTGCTCTTAAAGTCAAACCCAAAGAATGAAGGTGAATGAAGTACAGTTAAGGCAGTCAAGTACCAACTGTTAAGGATCATACTGAGGGTACTGACCTCAAATCAACAACTAGTTATATGAAACTTGAACACAAACACAAACTTGTGCATCCTACTTGCTTTGAAAAGTTTAAGCAGTTGTTTGCTGTAAAATTATTCTAACTTGGTAAAATAAACCATTAAAAATCCCCAAATTCACAATTTTGGATCTGTAGGCTATCCAACACAGGCAAGTCACCAAATAAGCAATGGTGGGTCACTGAAATAAAAGAGCAACACGAGGGGAAGAGTGAAGAGTGCGAATCAACAGCCAAGGAAAGGAGATGAGCAAATGTGGAAAAGAAGGATTACTGAGGAACTGGAGGCCAAATATAGAGGAAAAGAGCACGAGGGGAGACTGGGAAGAAATAGAAGACCAGCGGGGGATAGGTGAGAAACAGTGCAGTGATGGAGAGGCAGAAGGGAAAATATGAAATGAGAGTAAGCGAGGGTGAAAAAAAAAAAGACGGAGGGAGCAACGGGAGATAAGTGGCAAGATATGAAGCCAGGCGTAGGATAGGAGCGAGGCAACGAAGGGCAAAAGTGACAGAGCGATGCTGCGAGATCAAGGCAGCTGGGGGAGGAAAAGATGCAGAACAACAACGAGGAGAGGAGAGGATTGGGGGAACGGATGTGAGATTGAGGGCACAGAGACAAGGGAGGAAAAAGAGTGGGAGGGTTAGGGAGAGATAGATTGAAGCTGCAAGATCAAGGCAGATGTGAGGGAGGGTTTACGGCGAGAAGGGGGAGGGCATAGCAACGAGGCGAATGGAGAGATGCAGGGAGGAGAGGAGAAACGGAGATCGTTATCGCTGGGCCGTGCTGCCTATCGATTTGCGTCAGTGTCTCGAGCCCTGGTGAAATAACAGCGCTTGCTGAGATGCAGGCTCCAGCCGTCATTAGCTAAAAAACATAGCTCCGAAGACACCTGGGTGTGCGGCGGGGGCTCGCGCCCGTGTCAGCAGCGCGTGACCATCTGGCACGTTTGATGTCCCCCATGATCGAGACCAGTAAGCACGTTAGAGAGAGACAGATGACAAAGTTTGAGCACTCTGCAGGAGAGCAAAACAGATTGCTGGTAGAGTAAAAGCAGATTGCGGGAGAAACCAGCAGATTGTGGCGGGAAGAATGACGGACAGACAAAGATGCTTAAAAAAAGAAGAAGAAGAAGAAGAAGCAATCAGGCCGGGATGTTTCAGGTGACGTTCCTTCCACTTCGGGTGACAGATCTATCGGTCATTTCTCACACTAAGATGAAGGAAGACAATGTGAGCACCCTGTCGTCCCTCTCTTTTCCCGCATGTGGTGCAGTGTGATGGTGGCAGTGGAGGTGATATGAGCGTGTGTGTCTCACCAGGGACTGGGAAAGTGTGAATATGACTGTGGAACTCTGCCAACTGAGCACCGGAGAGGGGGAGAGGAAAAGAGATGAGATGGAGGGAAGGTGGGGAAGAAGGGGAAGTTGGAGGGGAGAGTGGGGGGGATCCCATCCTTTGTTCTTCGCTGATGAAAGACGGACTCGGATCTTCTACTCCCACTCCAGCTTTCTCTGATGAGCCCTGATGCGTTAGGGCCGAGCGAGTGAGCAGAGCGAACACACACACACACACACACACACACACATATTCATGCGCACGCACACGCACGCGCACACACACAACGGCGCATGCACAGCAGCCTTATTTCACTCAAGAAAGACCCAAATGACTCCCCGCTCACTAATTAAACTTTAATCTCCAATAGCTGCGCACAAATTACCTGCCACGCCACTGAGCGCTGGATAACAGGAATACGTGAAGAGAAAGAGCGAGAGAGGGGTGGACAGATGAGGCGCATTGAAGGTCACGCTACCTGTAGGATAAAATGAAATGTCGTGCGTTTCTGGCTCTGTATGAGCAATGAGCATCTGTGTGTGTGTGTGTGTGCCAACATCCATTACCGTGGTGTTTAGATGTTTTTTTTTTCTTTTATATGTGTGTGTGTGTGTGCGTGTGTGTGTGTGTGTGTGTGTGCTGAGAGGGCTGGGAACTCCTTAATGTTGCATCACACACCTGAATGTTATCACACACATGCAAAGTTGCAGCCAAGTCCTCACATCCTCCTCCTCCTCCTCCTCCTCCTGGCCTCGTTCTCATTACGCTCTTTTTCCAGGCACATCCTCTGCTAGGACACACAGACTCTCCGCCATTTTGTGCCACACAGCAGAGGACAGCCACATCAGTGTATGTGTGTGTGCATGATGGCGTGTGTGTGCGTGTGTGTGTGTGTGTGGGGCACATGGTTAATCACGAAGAACTAATGATAATTACGACCATTTTCCATCCAGTCCTCTATTTCTAAGCTGGACAGTTAGTTTATATGTGTGGTTGTGGGTCTCGTGTCCATCAGTGAACCACTGGCAGGCAAAATTACCGACATGGAACCCCAAAGCTCTCCCTACATGCCACATTAGCAGCTGTATAGTTCATATAATCCCATCAGCGACAGAGATAAAAGCCCTGTTTGGTCAAAAGTTAAGACTTGCACGCTGCATCAAACTCTTTCTACAAAAGCTAAGCAACTATGTGTGTCTAAATGTCTGAGTTTGAAATATTTTAAAGCAAACAAAAAGGCAAAAATGGTCTCCAGGATTCAGTGAAAGCCAAAAACATCTAAGTTGCTCAAGCTTAGTCATGTTGGACTGAGAGAATTTATCAATTGATATTTCAAATTTCCACAGAAACTGGTTGTACATGATTGTTTTTACAAGATGTATTTATTTTTTACATTATTTTAAGAGAAAAGGTGTAAAAAGTCATGTATCGTGTTTTAATTGTATGCACTGCTTTGAATAATCAAATTTGCTTTATGGTTGTAATGTGGCAAAATGTGAATTTTTTTCCCCCTAAATCTGGATGCTTTAAGTGAGATAATGCATTTTCCACCAATGTGGAAGATAATATAAACAGTTGTTGTCATTTTACAGTCAAGAGAAACATCTTCCATCCCCAGGCTGTATAGTATTTCACTTTGCTGTATTGATGCCTGATGTGCCAGTCTTTTTTTTTTATTTTTAAGATTTTTATTTTTATTTTTATTTTTATTTCTATTCTATTTATTTCATTACAGAATTTTTTTTTCTGAAGACTAAAGAATATATAAAGTTTTTCAGAATTTTTTAGTTGATTAATGTCACATTTTGAGAGGGTATATGTGTTAAAGCACAACGTGAGAGGAACATAGTTATGTTCTGCGGGCAAAACAAAATTAATCCGGAAAACAAAGACATGAATAGAAAAAAATAAAATAAAAAATCACAAACACACAAAAGGACTACTCAAACCCCCAATGTACACAACCACGGTAAAAATTCACAAAAACTGAGTAAAAATTGCAGAAGTTTAAATTACTGAGGTGTTGTGCTTTTAGTGATGATGATTCGCAAGGAAGAAAGGTTGTTTAAAGATGTCTCAGATTAACTTGAAATCAATCATTCAGCGCGCCAGTCTAGATGTCAAAGTGAAGTCAACCTGAAAGCAGACCAAAATTTACAAAAAGAGGTCTCCATAAGGCCTGAAACATTATTACGGAACCTGCAGGAGGCCCCGACTAGAGTTGATGTGAACGTGCATAGATTCACATCAGAGAGAGACTGCACAGATTTAAATTTTATGCTAAATGTGCAAGGAAGAAACGTGAAAAGGAGACAACACAGACATTGATCAGGTTTTCTCAAACAATGTTCCTGAGCATCAGAACAGAGGGCATGTTTGGTGTAAACCAAACGCACCATTCCAGGAAATAAACCTCACGCCAACTGAGAAGCCTGGAGCTGACAGAGTCATGGTTTGGGGATACTTTGATGCAGAAAGACCTGACCAGCTCACCATCTTACAGGACATCATAAAGTTTCCCGAAGAAAATCTAAGAGCATCTGTAAAAAAAAAAAAAAAAAGCTGATGCAGAAGTGGACCCTGCAACATGACAATAACCCAAAACGTAACAGTAAATCCACTGAGAATTAAGAAATGAAAAGTCCTGGGCTGAATCAAAACCCATCAGCTCGCTCCTTTTCATACCATAGAAAGTAGAACAAAAAAAAAAAAAAAAGAATTATAAGGGGGTAAAATTATCAGCATGTACTTCAGTGTTGTGTTTTAAAACTTGTTAAAATGCTGATGTTTCTAAACAAGTTTTCATATTTTCAAATTTTCTTCCCAGACTGCAGTTTTTTAGATGCCCATATCTTACTGCAACTGTTTTCTGTAGTTCTGAATAGCTTCTTCTTTCACAACGTTCTTTCCATTTGTTTGGTAAGTTAAATATCAGTTTTATTAGTCACGGGTTTGTGTTGTAATTACCAGTTCAGATTCTCCAATACTCTTAGACTACACTCGTAACAGTTGCAGTGTCAATACAAAACGTTAAAAGCTCTTAACACTTTCACGGTCTATCACCTATAAAAGTAAGCCACAGGCTAGGACAAAAGACAACTTACCACCTCCTAACCCGTTTATACCAGCTATTCATACAAGACAGTTCCTGTTTCATATAGTTGGAGGTGAGGTTTTACATCAGGGACAATCAAGGATACGCCCGTCATGCAAGGATGCTAGTGTGTGGAATTTTGTGTATGAGTTAGCCTCTTTGTGTGTCTGCGTGTGTGTGCATGTGTGCGTGTGTGTGTGTGTGTACGCACTGCCCGCCATGCGTGGCTAGACAGAGTCAGGTGTTCTGGGAGGGGCGCTGGCACAGCGGTGCGCCCATATGCTTGTGACTGAGTGGCGGGCACGGGGAGGGCAAAACGAACGGAGATGGGATGTGCACCATGCCTGTGGTGCATGACTTCATCCCTCCTGCAGGCACAGAGGGCACCGAGTGAAGCTGATTTACGAAAAAACATGCTGCTAATGCAGGAATCAGAACAAGGGAACAAAATAACAAGCAAAAAAGACAGGAAAAAAATAATCTCCGCAATTAAAAAACAAACATACGCGTCTCTCTCTTCCGTACGCTTTTTCGAGCTTGTTTTCCGTGCGTCTGTTTTTCAGAAGACTCATTTAACTTTGCCACACCAGAAAACAACTTTTCCGGTTATCCGTGAAATGCGTGCATCTAGTTAAGCAGCCTAACTCTTTAACATTAAGCTCATAAGACTCTAGTATGGACGCGTCTTGATGTCTGTTAGGTGTGAGTTTGTGTGCTGAGCTGACATTGCCACAAGGTGGCTTGGTCAGTGCACCGAGATGCAGCTTGCGTCATCTGAACACCCACAGACATTATCAGCGTCTCACACAAACACACACACACGCACGCACGCACGCGCACGCACGCACGCACACACACACACACACACACACACACACACACACACACGTTTCCAAAATCTGTAGGAAGAGGCATTTGGATCATGACACCGTGCAGCTGCATTAACACACGCCCAAGTTTTAGTTTAATCCAGAGAGACGTGAAGAGCGAGCGATGCCTTTGAAAGTTCATTAGCAGGCAACTCCCACAAACACGGAGACCTGCAAGCAGCTCGTGCGATTTGGAGGTTGTTGATTTTATAACTTTTGATGTAGCCACATCAGAACATCAAACCCATTATGCCAATTTTCTCTGTAGGGTTAGATATTACATGCACTCATCATGGAAATGCTTACGATAAGTTTTAGACCTTAAAAATGCATTTGAACCTATATTTTTGCATTACATAGTATACAACATCAATGACATTTGAAAGAATAGGTTTAATTTTTTTGTGAATCTTCTTGATCTTACATGGAACATTACATGTACAGACACCAATGTACACTGCCTGGCTATAGAAAACATGTCATTACCTGAATTTAACTGGACAAATAGGGTATGAGCTATTGAATTGTTACTGCATGAGCAACTGTCTTCCAGCTGACAACAAGTTATTTAACCCCAGGTGATGCAATGTGGAGCTTCTCTTATCTTAAACAACCATGTGGAAAAACACATCGTGTAGCTGTTGAAAGGATGTTAGCCTGCTTCAGAAGGGTCAAGTCATTGGCATCAAGCTGAGAAAAACATCCAGGGAGATTGCAGTGAGTCTTAAAATTGGGTTGAGCACTGTTCAACACATTCTTAAAAACTGGAAGGATAGTGGGGAACCATCATCTTCTGTTCAGAAATAATAATACTAAAATAAAAATAAAAAAAAACTCTGAATGGCCGTGATCGGTCAACACTTAGACGTTTGACGTTTAAGGTTATGCTTAATAGTGAAAGTAGTAAGAACATTTTCACACAACGTGAAGGGAACTAGAGGGAATGGGACTTAGAAAACCACTAAGAGAGGTCAACCAGAGAAAAAGGTTAAAATCGGCAAAGGAGCAGTAAGATTGAACTCTGGAGAAATGTCAGAAGGTTATGGGATCCGATAAGTCCAGATTTACCTTCTTCCAGAGTGATGGGGGCATCAGGATGAGAAGAGAGGCAGATGAGGTGATGCACTCATCCTGCCTGCTGTGGACTACAGCAGCCTGAATCACCAGGTTGTTCCATCAATGGATTATTTCTTCCCTGACGACACAGAGGTACTCCAAGATGATATTGCAGTGAATTGGCAGAGCTCAAAGGGTTTAAAAACTGTGCTGTGAGCGAAAACAACCGATTTTTCAACTTTCAGCCAGAATTATACAAGAAACTTGTTGAGAGTCAGGTTGAGGAGCAATTTGCTGAGTGTATATATTTATGGTTGTAGGGTTACTTTTAAGCAAATAGAGACTCCAGGAAATTCAACATAAATTCAGACTTGTACAGCCAATTCTTGGTGTTAATAATAGATAAAGTACTTTGTTTCATAATCAGCTGCCACTGGAGAAGGAACAGTTTAAATGCTTTGGCGGCAGACCCAGATGTGAACACCAATCTTATCCATGATGACTGCAGGTAAACTTTTCACCAGAATTGTGAATGTTGTTAAGCATTTGGCTTATAAGCTGCGCCATTCGGCACCTAGCAACCACCCCGCAGCCAATCAGTGCGCCTCCTTCCACGTATCCTTGACAACGCAACACGATTCTTCAAATGTACATCCACGCAGGCCCCATACTGGCTTTCAGCTGGCGAGAGCCAGACTTTAGGCAGCATTAAACCTTCATTTTGGACATTAGTGTGCCGAAGATAAACAAACATCTCAGAAAGATTGGCCGAGGTTCCCAAACTGTTCAACAGGGTGGGATTTTGCAGAAAACGCTGCACTTCTTCCAGCAAAAAGCGGAAGTGCACTGCTTAGAGCTTCGCACTCAGGCAGATGGCGAAAAGAAAGGCTGATGGAAAATTTCTCTTCCAACAAGTTCATCCTCTTCTACAAACTGAAAATAAGTGCATGTGGATGAAAGAGGAGGAGGCTAGAGCAGCCACTTCTTTGCTGCTTGCTTAGGTTAAAGTTAGCGAACACTCAGACATCATTTTCCACGTTACAGCCCAAAAATGAACCAAGCTGTCATTTCAGTTGTTTATGTATGAACCTCGTGGCTTCCCATTAAAAGAAGGCAAAGGGTCTCATTGACTCCCTAAACCACCTTAGAGATGATCACTTCCTATTTTAACCCCCCAGACATCCTCTATCTCTCCTTCCCGCCATCCCACGTCCATTTCTTCTTCCTCTCTGCTGCCTGTTCCTACCTGTCTCATTTGCATAGGATGCCTTATTTGCATACATATGAGCTAAAGAGAAAGGGGATTTGGGAGCTGGAGGAAAAAAAAAAAAACACGGGGGAAGAGGAGGAGGCGAGATATGCAGGCAGGCGGCTGCTGATGAAAAGAAATGAAAAAGGGGCCTTTCAGGAGGAAGCTGCATCCGCCACCCTTCTCCCTCTCTTTCTCTCTCTGTCTCTCCTGATTTTTTTCCCACCTTTTCTCTTTCAATTCTGTTCTCGCCCTTTAGGTCGCACCTTAGAGAGCGCCTGCAAAGGCCCCATTAACGTGAAATATCAGGCCGAGAGACGGAGAGGGCGAAGACGGGGGGCGAGGCGCGGGGTGGAGGGGAGGGAAAAAAAAAAAAAAAAAGGGAACAAATAACCAGCAAAAGAGCAAATGCGGCGTGGGCCAAGTAAGAAGAGGGGGATAAAAACAGAAGAGAAAAGAGAAACAGAGAGGAAAAAGCTGACAGATAAATACGGCAAAGGAGCTTGTGTGTACGTATCAGCCGTCTATTCCCTGCAGCAGCCTGGCTCTGTGTTGTTGCGGCGTTGCTGTTGCTGTGGTGGCGATGGATGGTTGCTTCGGCAGAGCAACATTGATTGGTTGTGAAGTAAATCCCCCCGTTTTGTAAGCCCCGCGGGGTGAGCCGTTTCCCTCTGAAAAGGACGGAACATGACAAGCCCCTTTGCTTCAGTTGCACATTAAACATGCACACCGAGGGTGCAGCAAAATATCCTCGCACATCCGCTCATAAACCGCCCCCCGCCCCCCCAAAAAAAACGAAACATACAGGAAAACGTGAGGAGCAACCCATCTCCTACGTCTCCACATCAGGACGACCCAGATGCAGCCCATGAAATCCTTCCCTGGTTGAACACAAATACCATAGCGTCTCACGCACGCACGCACACACACACACACACACACACACACACATACACACACACACACGCAAACAGCCATATTTATCCCGCTCGCTCCTGCTAATTGCATGCTTCTAATAACCTGGTGTAGATAGAAAACAGAGCAGTGCTCTCTCTTGTCTCTCGTCTCCCCGTGGACAGAGTCCAGACGTGAGGCAACTGCAGAAGCCAGGAATATGAAAAGGCAGCTGCAGATAGGAGAAGGGCAGATACAGATGATTGTGTCTTGTTTGTGTGTTTGTGTGCGCGTTCGTCTTCAGCTCTTTGTTTGATCTCTACAGCCGGGCCCGAAATGGTGCAGCGAAACTGGAGTAGCGTTCCTGCAACTCACATGCACAGACATGAGCTATAACGCACTGACCAGTTTTGTGACCTATTTCTGTTCTCTGTTCGTTTTTTTATAAAGCTTAGACATTCTTCGCTACTGAAACAATGCTTTTTGTTTAAAACAAAGACAAAAATAATAGACAAATTTGTATTTTGCATTCTAAATATGGATAGGCCTAAGTTAAAGTACACTGATTTGCCAAGGATTTCTTAAGAAAAATGCATGGTTTCTAAGAAAATTGCTACTCAAAATGCCTACATTGGTTAATAACACCTGATGTGAAGTGGCCTCCACTTGTTCTCCTGTTCTGATGTTTCACATTTTATTTGGTGATTGCTACAAACACGAACATGGTAAATATCTGCAAACAGAGCCGCAAGTCTGTTTTCGCTCGGCCTGCGCAATATGCGGCTTCACAAGAAAATGGCTTCTTCTTTTAATACCCAAAAAACTTGGGTTTACTATAGGTTAAGGGTTAACCAGTACTGCTCTTTTAATTTTATGATTTTTTCAGGGGCACAAAGCCAAAGAGGCAGAAGCCGTGGCTGCGAATATGCTCACAGACAAAAATGTTCTCTATATAAATTAGATCCAGTCTTTGAATTTTCTTATGTGTAGTAACAACTTCTGCTCTGAAGAGTGTTTGGGTCCATGTAACTTGGTAGCATTGAACCAACAAAGTTCAATTTTTTTTTTAAGCTAAAAATTGGTCAATTTTGGACTCCAGAAGATTTTGTTTGTAAACCTTTTACGGAGGAATGCTACATGGACCAATCGCCCCACAAGCTACAGACAAATATCTGTGTTTGTACATTTGCGAGTGTGCGCACATGCGCGTGCGACCACTTGCGTGTGAGGCATCTCCTGGGTACCATCAGGCACGGGTAGAGAGAGGACAGTCTGCAGGGGGAAGGGAAGGGAGAGGAAGTGATGAAAGGTGGCAGGGGGTAAGGAGCAGAGATGAAAGCATGGAGGGTAAAAAGGGCAGAGAAGGGATGCGAGAAGGGAGAAACAAAGGGGAGAGGATGTGCCGAGCCGGGTTGAGGGAAAGAGGGAAGGACAGATGCACTGACTGCTGATTGGACAGAGAACAAGGGGAGAAGCGAGGGAGAGAGCAGAGGAGGGAAAGAAAGAGCCTGTCACCTCTAGTCAGCGGCTATTAGCGGCAGCAGCAGCTCTGAGACACCATCCCTCATTCTGCTCTGCCAGCGCTGGCACAATTAGACACACACACATGCACACACACACACACACACGCACGCACACACACCCCCCCCCACACACACACACACACGTACAAACACACACACACGTTCACGCACACGTTCATACATCCATCTTTCTGCTCCCTGATTCTGTGCGTGTTTTGTGTGTGTGGCTGAGACTAATTGAGAGAGTGCGTCAGGCTGGGCGCAGTGTTTTTTTTTGTCTCGGTCTGCTATGTGTGTGTGTGTGTGCGTGTGTGTGTGTGTTCACGTAATGAGGAGGGAGAGAGAGAATGTCCTTGTGTTTGATCTGCTTGTGTGCATACGTCCGTGTATGCATGCATGTGCGTGTGCAGCACACAGGGCCCCCTGCCCAGGCCTGAGAGTGACTGATAGAGTCCATGCCAACTGGAGCCGCATGCCACAGTCTCCACGCCTGCACCCGTGTCCCGCCACTGCCAGCCCCCTTCGTCTCTCATCTCTCCGTTTCCCTCCGTCGGCCTCCTTCTTCTCATCTTCCTCAATCCTTCCAGCTTCTTTTTTCCTCTGGTTCATGTTAAATCGCTTTGTTTTTTTCACAGTTTCTTTTTTTTTTTTTTTACCCGGCAAGACGGCTCTTCCCTTTTTCCCTCTCATTTGATGCCCTCTCATCCTTGAATCTTTTTAATAGTCGAAGCTCAACCTGCCCTCCTCTAATTTGTCTCACTTGCGGCCCATTTGACGCACCGACGCCACATTTCGCGAAAGCCTTTCTGTTTTATCCCGCTCTAAACATTTTTCGCTTTTACCTTCCACCTCAAAATGAACCACTTTCCTTCTCCGTTTTTTTTTTATAATCCTCTAGTCATCTCTTCTTCCTATTTTTTTTCCCCCTACATCAATAATTAATTTTCCGCATGCCGCCACTAGTGGCAGCTGTTTCCTATTTTCCGCTCCATTCATAAACCCTCTCTTCACTACTGACTTTATACTTTTGCTCTCATCTTTCTACTTTCTCCTTTTTTTTACCTCGTCAACTCTGAGATGTCCCTATTCATGGCTCGCCTTCGTTCTCATCGGAGTCCTCATTATTTACCACCTACCATCGCTCTTCTTCCTTCCTTCCTTCCTTCCCTTTCTCTCCCTTCCCCCCTTCTCGCTCCTCCATCACCTTCTTCTCAGCCGTGAATCTCCTCATTTCCATAGAGATTTGCAGCAGGCAAACCAGCCTGGCTCCTCACACATGCGCACGAATCGACGCAGCACGCATTCCTCCATCCTGAAACGTAGAGGTCAGGGAAGATGAGCACGTGAAGTGTTCATGCATTCGCACAGGTCTTTACAGTGAGATTTGACTGCTAAATTCTTCCTATTTTGTATTTCTTGTTTTACTTTGCACGTTTTTTGACGCTACTGGCCATTATTATTGACAGGTACCGGACATCAAATGGATAGACACAGAAAGGGGGAGGGGAAGACATGCAGCAAAAGTTTCAAGTTCGGGATCGAACACAGGATGGATGGATACACCTGCCTCAATTCTTTGCACTTTATTGGAAGATAGCATGACAAAATAATTTTGTTTCTCATTTTAATAAATTAATATCTGCATTTGTATTCAGCCTTTACATGCTAAAGCTAAACTGAAAAGCCAAGCAGGCAGAGAGCATTATTCAGAGGTGAAGCCAAGATGTAAAGAGAAACTGCAAAGATTCACTGCTCAGGTGGGATAATCTGCAGGCCAGACAACTATTAGTTGTGCACTCCATACATCTCACAGACTGTTGACCTGTTGAAGTAAACTACGCCTCCTGCTGTCAAACACGGTAGGTGAAGCATCATGCTGAAGCTGATTAGAGTTGATATGAAGATCTGTGGAGCCGTAAATAAGATCCAACTAAGCTAAGAGGCTAGAGGGAGATAGTGTTCAGTGGAGAAGGAGCCTGCAATGAGAAGATCGGGCTGCGTCTTATTTAAGGGTGTCAGAGTAAATCGGGGTTGAATACAAATTCATGTCACGGTTTCAGATTTTCGCTTGCATTCACAAAACCACACACACATTTACACACTCATGGTAAACTACTACACTTAAAAAAAAAAAAAATTTGGAAAACACATGTCACTTTTCACAATTATGTACTGCTGTGTTACTGAATTAAATCAAGTCCCAGTAAAAAACATCGACATTTGAGGTTATAATGTGTTCAAAATCTTTGCTATTCACTTTGGTTCAGTTTTATGCATTCGGAACGCCACTGACTGATAGTTTGGGACTTGTTCTATTATGAGAAATTAGGGCTGGCCACTAAAGTCCAGAACCTCAACGTGGCAGGATGCATAGCGTTTAAATGCTGAACCCAGTCTATTTACGAGGAGTCCAAACTAACCTGCCTTATTATGGCAGAGCAGAAAAAAAAAAACAAACCTGTAGAATTCTGCCTTTTTTTATGCTTGTCTCCGTTGTTTTCATTGCAACTTTGAGTCCACAGAACAAACGGCAGCGGATCAAGAGAGGGACGAAAGCGGACGAAGAGAAAGTCTGCTTATTAGGGCACCACTGGCTGCAGCGTGCATGTGATTCATTGGGAGAGCAGCGAAGACACAAAGGGAGCGAGAGACAGAATGAGAAAGAGGGAGATGGATCGACTTGTGATCTGGGGCGGCTCAGGATCAGGGTGGCTGTCTGCTGTCCTAAGGGAAAGAAAGGGCTCGCTCATTATTTCAGGAGGGTGACACTGGTTTTCACCACGCGCAGAATAAATAGGAACGCCGCAGTCCAGGCTGCACAAGTTATCACTGTGCAAAATAGGCTGACAGCACATTATCCGGCAGCAGGCAGAGGTCTATCTGTCTCAGGTAATGGTCACCTTCTGCGTTCCTGTTGTGAGCTCGCCCCTTATCGCACAAACACCTACGCCTGTGTGCAAATATGAACGACCTTATCTGTTTCTAGAAACCACGTGCATGAAATTTCTTCAGCGTGTGTGTGTGTGTTGGTTGGGGGCGGGCGGTGGGGGCACGTCTGCATGCGATGACGTGTGCGCACTCGTGTGTGAGGCGCTGGTGCAGCCGTGCAGGCCTGTGACTTACTCTGTGTGACATTTGACATACTAAAGTGCCCGCAGTGTCTGCTCCACGGGACCCGCGCTGCGCTCTGAGAGCACGGCAGCACGCCTCCGCTCCCACTCGCCGCATCGCATCTCGTCAAGTCCGTCCCCCTCGCATTTTCATTTTCCCATTTCACCTCATTCATATGCTATTTTGGGATTTAAAAACCAGGTAGGCTTTTATTCCACCCCCCTCCCCTTCCCATCTGGTTTCCAGTCAATACGCTTCCCCCTGTCCCTGTCACCTGTTATTCTCTTTTCTGCCACCTTTTCCCTTCCCCTCGTCTGTTTTTTTCCTCTGTCCTTTTATCGTCTCTCGGCTCACACCACGGCCCATTAGCTTACATCAGTGCACTCCCGTGGCCTCGATAACTTTGAGCTCTGGGTAGGCTAGAGTTGTGTTAAGCAGTCGAGGGTTTGTTGTTTGTCTTTGTTGACGCGCGTTTCTTTGAGAAGGAAGCTGCGGGAAGGGCCCGTCCGCCGCCGCGGCCACCGGTGTTTCTGGACGCCCGTGCTCGCTTGCATCCGCACAAACTTGCACACATCAGCTCAACGAGAGCGCCCACCACGCACGCTCCAGATAAACAAGTGCGCTCACATCTCCCAGGAAGTTACCATGGCAACTCCCTCTCTTTCATTCCCCTCACCGGTTCACTCTGTCTCTCTCTGACTGAGCCGCCTGGTTGGCTGGCTGTCCTGGAGGCGAGACAATAGCGGGTATCAAGGCCAATGTCACTTTTTACTCCTCCCCTTCCTCATTCTCTACTCCCCATTTTCTGTCTAAAACCAACAACACTATAAAAAACAACAACAACTAAAAGCAGGAAATAAAAGGTTTGTATTGATAAATGTGACATCACATGTATCAATGTGATGTCACATGTTTGAAAACAATAGTACAGTATTCAGCGAGTTTCTTGCAATTCTGCTCAATCTCTCCCCTTTTCTCCCCTCCCTCTCCTTTACTTTTTTTGCATAATGTGACCAATTGCCTTCTTCCCTTTGTAGGGCACGATAGGAAAAGGGGATTTCATGCAGGCTAACTAAGCCCCTAATCCCCTGTTTCATGCCAGTCTCCCTGTCTCACTCTCTCTATTTTGGGTTACTGAAATTTGTGCGTTTTCACCAAGTTGCCACGCCGGAAAGAAGTATTAAGATTATTCCAATCTGTAGATATTCAGTAACTAGGATCGCAGCTAGTTTAACCTAATCAGCATAAAGTGTGCAAAGATTTCTGGCAAAGCCACGAATGAATGAATGAATTGAGGCTAATCACGGATCCTAAAAGGTTTACACTTGCAAACGTGTTTGTATCCCTTGAACGTTTTTACATTTTGCTGTGTTACAACTAGGCCTGTCACAATAACGAATTTTGCTGAGCTATTAATTGTCTCAAAAATTATTGCGATAAACAATAATATTGTTTGAAGACCTTTTTACACAGATTTAATGGAAATGATGTAATAATGAATGCAATTTTCTGCCAAAAATAGATGCACTTTATTTTTAAAAGAACACCAAATACTTAAACAAAACAACCAAAAACAAAACTAATATGGATTTTCGGTCTCCATTAACAAAAAATGTACTTCAATAAAAACTAAACAACATAAAGCCAAAGTGGAAATAAATACTGCATTCAACCAAAAGAGTGCAGATTATGAAGTCTGTACTATATTGCCCTTCAGTAATCACTAGATGTAAATAGAGAAGATGGGCACATCCGACCACCTAGTTCACACTACACAATTTTTTGCTCCCATTTTCCCCTTACGACAATTTTAGAACGTTGGCTGATGTAAGATTGTCGCTGGTGATTAGTGGGTTGTGATTAGTGGTGTGTGACGGTAGATCGTCGTGGCCGCTCCGAACTAAATCTGGTGTTTTCCCCGACTGGGAGCTTAACGCAGCTTGTTGAATGTGACAGGTAGCCAATCAGAAAGCGCGGATTCCCCTTCGAGCTTTCTGAGGGGAAAACACGGAGGGGAATCCCAAACAGCTGACACGGCGCAACCCGAAGTCCAGCGGACATAGGAGATGATTTGTGGAAATAACATTAATGTTGATTCAACATTTCGTGCAAAGAATATAGAAATGACAAAGAGAGGAGTTGGAGCCAAATCGCTCCCGCAGTTGATAAACCCGGTATGTTTTCAGCTGTTCTTCGTTAACGTGACATAAATAGGTTAATGATTTTCATTCAGTCAGGACTTTACGCTGAGTCTATGCATTGCAGGTAGATTGTAGTAAAACATTGATTAATGCCTGGTTTTGAAATTAGTTAACTGGACTTGTAGCCATTATTTTGTGCCCATTGTTGGACTCCAAACGGCTGAACCTGATCGAACCGTTATACCTAGGGCTTCTGTCGGCTGGTTTGTGGTCTCTCAGGTTTTGGAAATGGGCCGACAATCAGCCAACAGTTCTAAGATGGTGTAGTGTGTGCTGGGCATTACACTGAGGAAATGAGGAAGGGAGGGTCAGTGGAGAGCACCGGAGTTGAGCCTTTTTTATTCAGAGTCATCAACAGAAAGAGAAAAAGCAGGAAGAGACGATAAAGCCAATAATTAAATGAGGTCGATAGTTTTAATTTATTGTGCGCGATTAATTGATTTATCGTTTATCGCAACAGGCCTAGTTACAACTGAGTCTGTTACACATTATCATTTTTTAGAAGTAAAAATCAGAAAAGTTTGTTTACCATTTATTTTTCAAGCACCCTGAATTGATACCCTGTAGAATTACTTTTCACTGCAATTTTTTGCTAATTTTTCTTTGCAAAATAGCTCAAGCTCCATCAGATAGCATGGAGTTCACCTGTGAACAGCAACCTTCAAGTCTTATCCTACATTCTCAATTGGCTTCGTAGCTGGACTTTGACTGAGCTATTCCGATACACGAACATGATCCTATTTCCTGTACTCCAAACAGAATGGCCACGTCGGCATCCATTTTAACTTCTGTGCCGTCCAGTCTTCACCTTGGCGTTGGGATTATATAAATAAACCAAAAAGTTTTAATACTTTACGTTACAGACTGATTGATAGACTCATCTATGATGTCGTCAAGGTGAAGAAAGAACTGAGCTAATATTTAGTGGTTCTTCTATGTTAAGACTCTCCCTTCTATTCATGAGAAATGAATCATGACTGAAAGAATGAGACCATGAATGAAAAAAAAAAAAAAAAACCTCCTCTGTGGGGTGACTAAAGTCAGCAATTGAAAAAGGGTGAGGAGCTCCATCACAGTGGGAAATAGAGTTGCTGCTCCTCCGCATCGAACGGAATCGGTTGAGGTGGTTAAGACGTGTGATCAGGATGCCTTACTAAGTTAGAGGTTTATCTGGAGCATCCCAGTGGGAGACCGAGAACATGCCTGGTGGATTATGTTCCCACTCTGACCTGGGAATGGCTCGGGATCCCCCAAATTGAGCTGGAATGTTTCTCTGACAATGGACTTGTTTCCCTCCTGGACCTGTTAGCTTTGCAACCTAATCTCAGAAGTAACTGGATTGATATATTTTCATCTTTTATTGTTTTGTTGTTTGAAAAAAATCTGGATTGACGCTGTGGGATTCTAATCAAAAACACTGCACCACCGATGCTGTCTGAAGCAAGCAATAATAATGCCCACATTAACCACATTAATGTGAGAGAAGATCCTGAGCCTAAAGAAGGGCTTTTCTAGAGATTTAATATATTTTAGACAAATAATCCTTTTTATCTAACAGCTTAAATTTAATGAAAACAGTCAGGACAATCTGAGACAGATGTACAATAATCTATACAAAGTGAGGGTCTACTCTAGATAATCTTTTTTTTTTCAAACTCTGCATTTAAAGTCCACATTAACCTGATCATTTCTTTTCTACACAATCCAACTCGATTGTAATTTCACTTCACTGCTTTCTCCCATTGAATTGGATTTCTCTGGTAGAATTTCAATCAGGCCAATCAGCGAACAGAAGAAGTTTGAATGATAGTTTAAATTTTTTGTGCCGTTTAGGAACAGCAGTCTTCTTGTAGTTTTAGCAATGACAGCGGAGGAAGTGAACAAAGCCATTAAGTCTGCAATGGCCACACTTTCAAATACTGAATTAACATTAACAGCCATCTTGTTCGGCTTGGCACTTCTCTTCTCGCAGTGGAGGGCGACTGTTTAAAGTGCAGGCAATTTCCTGTAAGCTTCAGACTTCAGCCGGGTTCAGTAAAATTTAAAACTTCAACAAAGTCCACGGCTGGTTTTTATCAGGCTACACATCCACATATATGCCCACATACAGAGTATTAAAAAAATATGCTTTTGAAACTGTTTTTTTAAAAGCTTTTAATCAGAACACAGTTACCATGTAAGCTACGGCGCAGACGGTGAAAAACTGTTTTTAAAACTATGGATGTTTGATTAAAAATCCAATTAACCCTTTTTTAGGCTACACCCACTTCAAAGTTGTCAATACTTTCTGAAAACAACTTGAGGCTATTGAGAGTAATATTTAAGTTAATTTCAGGTAGGATCATTAAGTTATAGCAGGGTATGTTACTTGTATTCTACATAAGTAAGGAATAACCATTCTTATTTGCTTGTAGCAGCTGTAACTCTGCTCACTGTTTCCTTAAAGTTTGACAAAAGTTCCTATTTTCTGGCTTTTTGTTTAACAATAGTCACTGCCTCTATTGTTAACATTAATAATGGATGGCTGTAGCTTTAAATACAACAGCGCGGTTTAGCAAATGTGCTATACTTAGCTACAGTAAAGAGGAGCTGAAGTGGCTGTTCTTAAAGCAGATGGGAGTCTTTGGCCGTAATGCTCCCTCACTGTCTGTCTCACGTCTTTCTTTCCGCCTCTGAATGACTGCAGCTCAGGCCGTCACTCGGTGGTGGATGTGCGCGAGGAGGCAAGAGAGTGAGGAAGGAAGGAAGAGAGCTGTCAGGCGCTCCGGCTAAGCATCTAATAGGTTCCCATACTGAACTGACATTTGAAGGCTGCAGGAGCATTAGTCTTGAAATGAAAAGAGAGACGGATCTGGAAAAATAGAGGAAGAAAGAGAGAGAGAGAGAGAGAGAGAGAGAGAGAGTCTGGGGTGTGCAGCAAGCATTCTGCAGCCTTTATCAATGGATCTGTCTATCCTTTCGCTGTGCGCAGCCTCATCTCTCTGATCTCCACCCACCAGAGTCCTCCGCCTCCTCACACCGTCCCCTGGCCTCTCGCTGTATATCTATCGAGCCCAGAAAGAAGAAACGGGAAGGACGGAGATGAAAGGAGCAAGGAGGAATACAGTCAGGGGTTGACACAGGGAGCGCTGAATGAGCATGTGAGGCTTGGCAAGAGGGATGAGAGGCACTGATGAGAAAACGATAAGAGCCGAAGAAGGGGCGAGAAGACTGAATGTTACATGTATAATTAAAGGTACATCCTGACGGAGACCGATGTGGCAGAGCTGACGAAGGCAGCTAATAGAAATAAACAGACAGAAAGACGGACACAAGGCAGGTACATCAGCAGACATCCAGAGTGAAGACCGTTTGCCCTAAATCTCGGTCTCCCTCTCTGCCTGACAGCAACGTGGAGAGATCAGAGGCTTCTCACAGCCTCTTTATGCTCAATTTATCTCCTGTCATTTGTCAGTCATGTTTTCTTCTAGGCTACTTTCGGGGCTCTCATTTCAGTCTCTCAAGAGCCATCTCAGGTAATCTACTACAAACAGCTGCAACTCCTGGAACTAGAAGACAACTGCATTACTGCCTTGGCATAGGCAAGGTCCAGGAAACCAAATGGCTTCTGGATATGAACTATGCAAAGCCAGGCATTAGGACAGAGTGTTACTGGGAGGGTGGCTCTGGGGCGCTAACCATTAACTGTTAACTTCCTGTGTCGTTTTACGAAAAGAGTAAAAAACATTTATTGAAGTTGTCTTGAGATAAAATTTTGCATCATACTCGAACATCTACTGATAAATAATGGCAAAACACAACTTGATCTAGGCCCTGAAAACTTCAAATGAAGAAATACTTTCAGATGAACGTTAACGAGTCAAGTTATGATGCTGGACATTCAGAGAGGTCTTGAAATGACTTCAGCTTTGCCAAAAGGACAAGTAGCTGCTTTTGAAAAGATTCCCCATTTCTAAATTGTTTGCATCTATATTTTCATGAATCTGTCTTTTTGGAGACATGTTTTGAACATTTTGTAGAATACTCCATATTCTGGAAGCAAGAAAGAATCGCCTAAATAGATGTATGAAGAGGGCATTAGGTTAACAGCCACATGCCCTGAATTGCAAAACACACACCCCTGTGTATACGTGGTTTACTTTGGGCGGTCACTCCAACGACATCCACAATAATTGTCTGATGAATGTTTGCCGCCTGTACTTTAATGTGTGCGTCTGCGCACTTGTTTGCACTGACAATCAGTCGCAAAGTTTGCTGCGCATACGTATATACATGCGTATCTGTGTGTATGCACGGGCATCTAAATCTGTGCGGGGAGCCTGTGTGTGGAGATGATAAGCACCTGAGCCCCGAGGCGGCCTTCAGATTTCCCCTCACGTCCTCGTTGAAATCAGCCCAATCACTGCACTGTCATCTGCCTGCCACCAGAGAGAGGCCTGCGCTGCATACTGACAAGCTCATTTGCCTAGTGCTGTGTACACGCATGCATGCACACACGCACGAGCATGTGCACGCTCACTTATGCCCTCCAGGCTTTCCACTTTCTCCCAAAATTGAGTTCAAATAGAACCACTGTGGGAGACATTTGTTGGATTTTTTTTTTTTTTTTTTTGCGCAGGTGATAAAAAAAAAAAAGCTTCCTCCTTTTTTTTTTATTCGCCAAATTGAAGTGTCATTTTTCTTCCAGCACGCCACTGTCAGATGAATACCTTAACCCCAAATGGATAATCAAATATTACTTATTATGGCCAAGATTCCCTATATGAGTTGCATTAAAAATTAATCTGGTGTTGATGGAAACTGAAGCTTTCCATTGATCAGAGAACAGACCTGATTCCAGCCTTGCCTGTGTGTGGATAAGTTCAAAAAGGTTATTCTGCCAACTTCTAATGTGATGCCATATTTGATTCATTGCATTTTACAACTGATATCCTCAAAAGTGAGCCTTCTGAATCTTAAAAATTAGAAGTAGAAAAAAGCAAGATAAACCAAAAAATATTTCTGTGATATCTTGTTTTTTTTTTTTATTTCTTACCTATATGCCTTTCATACCTTTCACATAGTACAAATTTGCATTATTTGGCAGTAGTTTCAGTTTATATTTAATCTTTTGAACATAGTTGCAGTGTTTGCACAAACCAGACCATCTCCAATACTATTAGCTTGTTAAATAGTTCCACAGGGTTCTGATATGGAGCCACTCTTTTTTAGTTTTTATTTGTTTTATGGTTTCCTGTTTGGGCTGATGATCAATACATTTGTTAACATCTGTATGATGCACTTATGCAGATGATATTGAACTGTGCTTCTTCAAACACAATCTTCAACACAGTATCAATGTTTGCAATATTGGAAATGATTTATGCGTGAAATGGGAGATGGCATAGGGTATTTTTATTCCACTCAAGCTGCATGACAAAAATACTCTGTATTTGGTCAAATTAATGATAAATATGCTTAAATACATACCGGCAGGGGCATTCTTTTCATTAGTTAAAACTGCTTTTTACTTGTTAATGAAATTATGAAATTATTCCTCGAGTTTGTATTATAATTGTCCTTGACATTGTTCCATAATCAGATAATTAACTCTTTCAAGCACAGTTGTCCATTCAAGTCTTGGAAATCTAATAGTTGGGTTTGACTAATTTAAATCTCCATACAATCCCATCTTACAACTCTGACCATATGGAGACATTGAGTAGTATCTGATTAGTGAACATGGTGAGGTATCCATGTACGCGTGGGCTGTTTTATGACAATTTTAAAAAGTGAGACCTTCAAGAGCCCAATACATTTATGCGTCATATCATTTTATTGGTTATAAAGACTTTTAATGAGTGACCAGAGATAGAGAAGGGGTTCCTCTGGTTATATAGATAGTTATATAGACTGTAAATGTACGTAGCTCTCGCCCTCCTGCTGTTTCTGCATGCTGTAGGTCAGCTGAGCACGAAGGCTAGAGAGAGAAAAGTACCCGCTCCTCCAGTTGAATGTTTGGAAATTTGTTTAATAGTGAAAAACACAGTAATGGTTTCAGAAAAGATGCCACTCATCAATTTCCTTAAGGTGACACTGACCAAACATTCACATCAAGCGATGGAAGATCTAGTGCCCATCAGTAAAATAAACACTCCACTCCAGATTTGCTAATTTTGCAAATGCCCTGACTAATTAGCAAGCCAATATAAACTTGGAGGCTTTTATTGTTACATTAAGAAGAGAAAGACTGGAATAAAGGTTTACTCTTCTTGCTGGCTTTTCCCAGCAGGGACTATTAAATCTCAATGTATTACTTAAAATTGAATGAGAACTTTAACTCCGACCTATAAAAATATCTACAGTGCACACTAAACACATTGTAATGAGTAAATGGGATGATAGGCTGATTTGAAAGATTAACTGGAAACCAAAAAAATATATTGTGTAGTGCTGGAGTTAATGGCAGTGGCTTTTCTGATGGTTTTCTCATTCTTGTCGATCAACTTCTGCTTCGTTATCACATCACTGTGCATTTCGGCCTCACACTTACATTCTGTTGACCCAAAACTGTCCTTAAAACCTATATATAGAGACAGACAAGCGGAAGACAGACATTAACGGGCTGCAGGCTGAATGAGCGGATTTGAGAGGAGGCATCTTGCCGTGTTTGTTCGTGTTTTGCAGTCCGGTAACGTGCGAGCTCGAGAGTAAGAAGACGCGGAGAATATATTAATTCTGCATGTGTTTATGTCCGTGTGCCTTGCCGAGCTTGTGCGGCGGCAGGAGCCACACAGAGTGCTGCTCTCCTGTCAGTGTGATTAGACGCCTGCACTGACAGAGCAGCGATGGAGAGACCAGAGGGAGAGATAGAAAGCGGCGGAGAGACGGGGAAAGACTTTCAACCGAGGCGGGGGACTTGAGGGAGGGAGTCTTCAAAGAGCATGCGGCCAGGCGGCTGACACGTACAGCGTTTCTGCCTCTGTTTTTCAGACGCACTCACCCGAATGTTAACACTCACCCAGGGCTGCAGTGAGGTCATTTTAGCTCCGCTTTACTTTCGGTTTAACATGGGCACAACACTTATCTATGCATGCGCACAGTTCACCTTGACTCTCCTTCCTCAGTCCAAAAGAGGCCAACGTGAGAGCGTGTCTCAGTGTCGGATGAGAGGTTTCCATGAGAACAGCAACAGCGGCAACCCCCATGGGCTCATTTACATATTCAAGTGCAGAAGTGTGGTTGAATTACAGTGATTGAATGACCTAATCGATAGGGTGGACTTAATGGATGGATGCAAGGAAGGACAGACAGAGGAGAATGGAGATGAGGAGAAAGCGAGCTAAGAGGAAGAGGGACGTGCCAGCTGATGGTAAATCGGAGTGCGGATGATGCAATGGACCAGCATTTTGGTTACAAATTGAAAGCGGTTTGTGTGTTTTCCGATTAAAGCCATACAAGTACAGCTCAACCATGGCTAGTACACACACTTCCTCAGCATGTTGCATAAAAAGTATAAGAAAAGGAAAAACTGGAGGGCAAACATTTTTAAATATTTAGTTGCACAACATGGTGAAAGAAGAGATTGTGGAATACATCATGGTATTTCTTTCTTGTCAGTGACGGGCATCCAACTTTATCTGGTGAACAAAGTGTGAGCTAATAATTTAAGCCCCAAATAGAGAGTTGGGTGCTTCGTCTGTATTCGAGACTCTTCATTTCATGTAAGAAAAGACGTAACTCAAGTTGCCTGTTGTGTAGATGCAAGAAAGCATCGCTGAGAAGGGGGGGAGCTTCGCCCCCTTGTGGATAACAAATGACACACGCATTAAAAAAAATGAAAAAGACAAATGAAAACTCAAATTAACTTTACTAGTGCTTTGTAAGCTTGTATTGCAAATGTAATTTAACACGAGGAGTTAGAAAGAGGCTATTTAGAAGCATTTTGTAGTCAATTATGTAATCTGAAGAAAAACAAAAAGCAGACATCAACAGATTTTAATTGAAACATTTTAAATTGGACCTTTGGGCATTTGCTTCTAAGTTGAAGTCATGTTGCTGAATCTACAAAAAAAAAAACGCCAACAATAACAGTTTAAGCACCAACTAACTAAGATGGTTTTTCCCACTAAACAAGTACCACTGCTACAGCCATATTACTTCAACGGAGCGCTTTGGTCTTCAATATGACAGATTAACAACAAAGCTATCTCAGGAGTTTTGAACACAGTGTTTTTGGTTCGTTGTTGATCTCTGAGAGCTCGCCCTCAGCACACAAACTAAGATGAGTAAGCACCGGTGTTTTGGTGCCTGAGTTGCTGCTTTTGGTGGTGAAAGCTGAAACAAAGTGGTCCCCAGCTAGCACTAGCCTCAGTTTATCCCTTCCTTGTGTTTTGAGGGAAACCCACCAGAGAGCTCTAACAATGTGGCATCCCAGGTCCACTGAAGAATGACCCTGGGTCCTGCTGGGGTGAGGTCTATGCTGAATTTGTCCCACTGGTCCACTATTCCTATTTTTGAAAGCACAGACTGCACAGGGAGCTGCCACTGTGAGGTACAAGGACAGGGCAGAAAATGTGTGATAAAGCAAATCCAAGAAAAGAAGTGAAAGACTTTCAGAAGGCCAGCAGAAACTTTGAACGGTTGTGAGAAAGACTGAGTCCTTCTTGGAAGAAATGTGGAAAACAAAAAAGAGGGGGGCTTAAGACTACTGCACGGTACTACCATTCCTTTGAATTATCAAACATTAAAATCCATAGTTGCATGCTGTGATCTTATTAAACTTTTTTTTTTTGATTGTCCTTGACTCTCTCTTGCTGACCACACAGATTCATTGGATATGCAACGGCCAATTTTCTGAAAGGCAGCCTTCGCTCTGCTTGGCTGTGTCTGAAAGCCCAAGATTATCTAAGCATCAGTAAGCCACCGAGGAAGTGGATCAATCACGGTTTTATTATGATGAGTGCGTTGGGGTGGCTGCGCAGAAAAGTAAATGGTGCTACATTATGCAGTGCAATAACTTTCCATAACGGAAAGGCAGCCGCAAGAGGCGAGCAGCACAATGAGATGTTTACATAAACATAACGGGAAGGATGCTGACTGTGTGGAATTGGCAGTTTATGGAGGTGTGTGAAGCTTCCAAGAGCGCAATGTGGAGATGCTGTGGTCCGGCAAATAAAAAAAAGAAAAAAGGAATTAAAAAAAGAAATCTGTGTTTGACAGTGGATTTGTGGCGCGTTTCCCTTTAACATCTTTGTAAATTCACACGCGCATCCGCGCCCAGACATTTGATTTGGTGCAGTGGCGAAAGCTGGACCGAAGGTGAGGCTGCAATCAGCAGCTGCTGTGACAATGGAGGCCCGGTGGTCAGAGGGACAGAGGAGTGCGATGGGTGGTGGAGGATTCAGAGCGAGGTTGGGGGGGAGGGGGGGGAGTGAGGTCTGCTGGGGGAATCAGTGATGGGGAAAATGGATGGAGGCGAGGGGAGAAACGGGGGGTTGGGGGAGGAGCTGGGGTGGGCGGCTCTAATGGCCCGAAGACACAGCTGGCTGCAGACACCGAAGGACATAGACACCGAGAGAGTGAGACAGACTGAAGGAGGGCGATGGCGGCGGCGTGGGGTGCACAGCAGATAAAAATAGAGGGGGAAGAGAGAGCAAGAGACGAGGAAAGGAAAGGAAAGGAAAGGAAAGGAAAGGAAAGGAAAGGAAAAGATTCTTCCTCTTTTGTAAGGTTTCTGCATCTGGTCGCCTGCTGGGGTGGACATGGATGCTCATAGCTCACGCACGCACAAACAAACACATGGATGCCGCTGCCATGCATGACAATGAATTATCCATGGAACAATGGTGGCTCCTTATTATTAATGAACATTAAGGATGAGACAAACATGAGAGGCCGGGTGGTAAAACGACAGGAAATTGTGATTTACTTCAGTTCCAGCCGTTTACGGGAAGTTGATTAGAAAACACCATGAATATAGAAGGTCATTTACATTTTTTTTTTAACCCTTTGAATACTTATATTTCTGATGTGACTGTACCAAGTATTTCCTGTGAGGGACAAGCCAAAAAAACTGTCGCTTTTAAACTAGAAAACCCTGAGCTTCATCTGGATAGTCAGCAACCTAAAACTATAAAATCTTTCCAAATGCACCGGGTGTACAAGCAACCAGGTTCGTTAACAGAAACAAACTTTGGTGTGGATGTTGTTACTGCAGGAAGGATTACTTGGTGGTAGCTATTTTGTGCATCAGTGAGTTTTTTTTTTTAATGGAATCAGATGGAGAAGAGGACAATAAGGAACTATTTAAAAGGCAAATATATTTTCTATACGTTCAGACATGTCTGTAGCTCAATTAGGCTGTGAGAGAGTGCTACTTTAGGAGATAACAAGAAGGTAGGACAGGGTGCAACAAAAATGTTCTTTATCCTCTTGAGGTTTCAACCCGAAACAGGCTGGATCTGGAAAATGCTGGCCGAGTTAAGGTAAGGATCTCCATTCTCTAGAAAAATGACCTTAGAGACTGCTGCTTTACCAGTGGCAGCTATGCTATGAGAGCTAATCGCTAATTTAAGAGAAGTGAAAATGTCTACACTGTGAAGTAAATGTTTCTCAGTCCTTCCTTTCCCACACGATCTCTGCTTTTAACCTAAAAAAAATGAACAAAGAATAAAATATCTCGAATAGTCTTTGTTTAAATTTAGGTTCCCAAAGAAGAATTGGAATTGGCTAAAATCCGCCAACATTTTTCCCCAAAAAGCAGAGAAATCAGCTGCTAAATTCTGAATGACACATTTCTACTTCCTACAAAAGCGCTGGCTCCTCCGACGGATGCACCTCAACTATTAGCTGTAATAATGACATAATGCAGAATGAATATATTAACGAGGAGAAGGAATGTGGATTTGTAAACTCCGCTGAGACGGGAATGTGTAATTATGTGCCATGCAGGAGAGAGAGAGAGATAGAGTGATATGAGAGAATGATGAATAATGAGAAAAAAAGAGAGCAGACCAAATAATGTGGCGTAATATTCTAAAGGGGAGCATACCAAAAGGGGAAGAAGATTGGCGTTTGAACAGCAGATGTAAGATGAAGATAGAAAAAAAAGCAGGAGGGGGTAAAACAGAGAGGAAGAGGCAGAAGGGGTAGAGAGAGGGAGGAGGCGTGGTGTCGGATGTTGACGGAGCGAAACAGAGAGACACGCTGCAAGAAAGAGAAAGAGCGGCATCTGTGCACACCAGGAGAGCAGTGGAGAGCATAAAAGGTTAAAGGAAAGGGAGCTGGGGAGGAGAAGTTGGGTCAAGGAAGAGGCAGACAGAAACAGTGGAAGACGGAGGCTCTGGGGGAGAAGGCAGGGGGTGAGACGGGGATGACTCAAAAAGAAGCAAGGAATGAGTCGGAAGGGTGGAAGCAGATTGCCACGAGGAAAGATGGATCTGTTGCAGGCTAGAAACAGAAAGGAAGCGGCGCAGGAAAGACAGTTACACGAGGAAGAGTCAGAAGGGGTCCCATTTGTCTCCAAGGTGAGGCTTTAAAACATACCGTCCTTACTCGTTTTAAACAGCGAGCAAGGAAAGTCTACTTGTTACAGATCAACAGAGCCTAGAGGGTGCCAGGTGAGGAAAGAGAAAGGAAATCCATTTCCAGAGCTTTGGAAAGCCCACCAATAGATCTCCAATAACACTGACGTCCATGTGCAGCAGGTGCTGTGGTGAGCTATGTTTTCAGTTTGGAGCTGAAAGGGTAGAAACAGCGGTCAACGCAACGCTTAAAAAGGGTTTAGAGGCCGTCCCCCTGGGAGAAAGCTACATTTAACAACTTTAATAGTTTTCAGGCCATGCCTTTTTTGGAGAACGAAACCTTTTAATTGATCTTTAAAGTTGTCCAGGTTTAAATCTAATTGATCAATTAAGTCAACATTCATTTACGGTTGGACAATTCAGTCAACACTTTTAATCGTAGGAGTGGCATCCTGCTAAGGTTGAAATCGTAACTTTTTAAGACCTTGATATGCCCTGACGTTGATACCCGACCCATGACCTCACAATAAAAGCACCACTCTTGCGCAATGGCAAACAACGCACCATAATTGGAACACAATGCTCCCGATTTAAGGTGACCACTTTTACTCCTCTCTCCCCTCAGTGAACAACTATTTTAAGAACCAAACTTATGGTGATTTTCCTCCAAACCTGTTACCTCAACCAGAAATGGTGCTAGATCCAGATTCTCCGTAGAGCTGAATCGGCTTTACACGAGAGCAGATCTAAATATCTCACATAGTAAGTGTTTAATGTTCAATCTGTTTAAATTGTTTTTTTATGGAGGGTCATAATGCATGGAGGAAGTTTAAGTTATAATCAGAATCAGATTTAGAATCAGCCAAGGCTCTGTGAGCAAACAAAAAAAAAAATATTATTTTGGTTTTCAAGTCCCCACAGCCCACAGACATTAGAAATGAACATATAAACTTTAATGGAAATAAAATAAGGATAAAAGAGCAGACTGTAACTGTATTTGCAGCCATTTTTTATATATATATAAAAGAAAAAAAAAGATTGTTGTGACAATGGAATAACACAACAATCTTAGAATAGTTTCGCAGCAGAGTATCTGACTACTCAGGCTTTAAAGTGTTCATTGTGTTCAGCAGAGAGACAACCTGGAGAAATAAACTGTCTCTGTGATGGATGGTTCAGGCAAACGGCGCTCTGTCGTGCCGATCTAAAGGTAAAATTTGAAAGAATTTGTGTCCAGGATGTGTGGAGTCTGCAGAGATGCTAGCTGGTCCTTTTTCTGACCCTTGATGTTTACAAGTCCTTGAGAGAACAAAGGTCAGGCCTGTTGACCCCCTCTGCAGACCTGATTGCTGGTTGCAGACTGCTGTAGCTGTTTTGTGGATAAGCCAAGCCACAAGCTGATGATTAATCACAAAATCTGCGTAAACAAAAGCCGCAAAATCACCATCCTAATGTATGGAGACTATTTTAAACACCAAGAGATGTTTTCGAAGGCTTCAGAATAAAGATTGGCTAGTGTGTTTGAAACACACCAGCGGCACTGAAAAACGGGAGGTGATGGCAATGTTCTGATTGGGATGAAATGGAAAATATGAACCGGAGCTTCAGCTCTACGAGGTGCATTGATCTAGTTCGATTTTGTTATGGCAGATGACATGATACATGGAATCAGCACAATATTTCTTTCAGTCCTGTATTGGATACATACATTTTGTACACTTGCTTTTCTGCTTCAGTTTTTATGTACGCTGAAGATGTGCCTCTTTAGCTGCTGCGTCTGCGTGTGTGTGTGTGTGCGTGTACGTGTGTGAGTGGGTGTCGAACCACATGAATAAATATCGCCACAGAGATAGCCCAGGGTTTGTTGACTGCTCTGATGTTTAAATTTGTGCCGCGGCTTCTCCCGGCGAAGCTCGTGACTCACTCTCTCTGATATAAGCTAACGCGCTAAAAGCAACTCCGGGTCAGCGCTCACCTCTTCTAATTTAACGCTGAGGGGGAAAACTGCTTAGGTAGCTGCGGAGTGTTGCCAGCCCAAAGTAATCCCACCACCCCGATTATCGTCTCGGTTACTTTTTTTAGGGTGATCGATGTGTGCCATTGCGCTAGATGTTGCCTCATGTTAATGAGATCGACACAGATTTTGTTATTAGCCAGCTAGGCTAATGTATTCTAATGCATTCTCTGCTGCCCGTCTTTTATCCGTGCAGGATATGCATGCAGCATCCTGTCTGACTCACAGAGATCTCATTACAGATCTCTCCAGCTCGACGAAACCCTGTCGCTGGCCTCTCCACCTTCATCCATCTATCCTTCACTCCATCTCTCGTTGCTCTTTGCCCCTCTCCCTCCCCTGGTCTTTTTAGTATGCATTGCTGTGTGGCCTGTGTAGGTGAGAGTCGCTGCCTCTGCTTGAGTTCGCGGGGTGAATGTAAGAGGAGGAATGCAGGAGTGTGCATACATGAAAATCCAAGCTTAAGGTTGACTTTTTGCATCGTGATTTGGGTCTTGATCCTGATTCCGTTTGCATGTGTAAACATGAGAGATAAAGCCTAACACAGACACAACTGCTACTTGTTTCCCCCTCTCCTTTTTATACCTCTGCTTTGCTGCTTGCTCTCACCCAAAAATAAAGAAAGGTATTCATTATGTTTAGCTTAGTGAGGTGGAAATATATTGTAAGGACTCTGATAATTGATCGTATCAAAATTCTAATTAAATTTGAAAATTCGGCTCAGGCTTATCCGTTTAAGCCTCAGGTGGTTTGTGCGCGCATGTGTGTGTGTGTGTGTGTGTGTGTGTGTGTGTGTGTGTGTGTGTGTGTGTGTGTGTGTGTGTGCTCTCCTTCCGGCTACCATGACTACGGCTCGGTCAGTCGATGGACATGTGAGGCGGAGAGGAAGAGGTTATTAGCATCTCTCTCATGTTTTCTCTGCATGAGAACATCAGCAATTAGCCAGATCCCAAACACACTCCGTTCAGTCCTCCATCTAGGTGACTGAACATCCCTCCTGGGGATGCGAATGCAGGTCCGCCTCTGACGTGTGTGGAGTGATTGCTTTGTTTACATATTTTTTCATATTTTGCTTTGTTCCTTGTAAGAGAAAGTTTGACTGAATCAACAGAGCTCATTATGTGATTTGTTGAACACCGGGTCCGGCTTATGGGAGATGGTTAGTTCTTCGCGTTTGACGTCAAAAGCGCGTGTGTATATGTGAGGGTGATTATTGTGGAAGTTCAAGGCAAAGAGGCAGCCTTTACCTTAACTCTCTGATTAAAAAATAAAAATCAAACAAATGAAAAGCTCCTCTGCCCCCACTCTGCATCTAACTCCGCAGTGTGGCAACCTTTTCCTCAGAGAGTCATGAAGAGAATAGATGAGAAAAGCAAACAAGAAGGGAAAGGAAAACGGATAAGGACAAGGTTTTAAGCACAGGTTTGCAGAGCTTTGAAAAATTATTTGCCTCTTTGCCAGTTTCTTGGGTTATTCCCTTTTTTGTCAAACTTAAGCATTTCAGAAAAAAAAAAAAAAATTCAGGTAAACATGACCTGAATAAATACGACACAGCTTGATTCACGATGAAACCTAACCACATCGTATGTGGAATTGTACAGTACGGCCAGAAAGCCGTTTTTAAAAGTAGCTTTTATGAAAAACATGTTTTTATATATATTTTAAAACAATTGCTATGTCCTGACAGTATTGTATGAGACAGATAATTTGTGAGAAAATCAAGCTCCTCTGCCATCTGCAGGAATACACAGCTCGGTCATAAACAACCAATCAGAGCCAGGAGGAGGGTCTTAACACAAGCATCACTGACCATGTCACGACGCTCCTCCTGGCTCTGATTGGTTGTTTTTGACAGAGTTGTGTATTTCTGCAGATGGCAGTAGGACCACAGAAGAGATTGATCTTTTCACAGATTATCCATCTCATGTTATACTGTCACAATATAGTTACATACTGCAGCTATGAGGCTTGGTTTGTCCCCCAAACCACAGTCAGAACTATTGTCCACAAAGAAGATGAAATGTTCACCATTGAGCAATGGTGAACATTTCCTGGAGTGGATCGTCTACTAGAATTACTCCAAGAGTGCACTGACGACTCATCTGCTAAAGCATTTCATAGCTCTCTTGCCTCAGTTACCCTGGTGTTCATGGTTCAATTATAAGAAAACAAACAAACATAAACAATGTTGACCAAAAGAACAAAGATCAGTCTAATATGTTCCGAAGAGCATTTTGAAGATCTGATGACACAAAACTGGAACTTTTTTTTTTTTTTTTTTTGAAAAATTAGCTTCTTGTAATGTGTAGTTTAAAACAAACCCAGTAATTCAGAAATAGCCTGACAGTGAAACATGGCGGCGGCAGTGGTGACCTGCGGCTGCTTTGCCTCTTCGTGATCAGGACGACTTGCCATAATCTCAAGTGTATTTAAAATAATGCAGAAGGGAAATGATCTTACAAGCAACAACAAGTCCACCTCTAAATGACTGAAACTCTAGCAACAGCAGTAACAACACCAAAGGGTTTAAAGTGTGGTACTCAAAGTCTGGACATAAATCAGATTGAGATACTATGGCGGCACGAACTTAAACCGGTTGTTCATGCTCATAAACCTTCTAATGTAGCTAAATTACAAAAAAAAAAATGAAGGAAAGAAGAGGCAGCCCAAGTTCCTTCACAGAGGTTATAGATGTTATGCTTGGAGAGTGATAACTTTTACACCTAGGGTCAAGTTTTGTTCATATAACAATTTAAATCATGGTTAATTTTTTTTCTGCATTTACTTTATCCAGTACTGAAATTTATTTGATAATCTGAAACTACATTTGATAAATTGCAGAAAGAGAAGAAATCTGCAGGGGGGCAATTAGATTTTTACACGACTGTAAACAGAAGTGAGCTAAAATAGCAATGCAGGGCGAGAAACGGTAGCAAAACAAGCCGGAGCAGTGTCAGACAGAGAGAGACCCCATTATCACACTGGCAGCTGTTTATTTATATTGTCCGCTGCCCAAATTTCAATCCAGCTTCCTTTCTATCACCACAGCAACACCGTATTGTCAAACCGTATCAGCATGCCAGCGAGGCTGCTATATGCAGATCTGGCATCGGGCCGTTGCTTACTTCCAGATCCCACATGCAGAGCAGCGTTCATTGGTTTCACCACCTGGCTGGCTTACTGTGTGCCACCGGTTGCTATGGAAGCGAATTCACAGGCAGGAAACGCACTATGCAGTACAGACACAAGCAAATCACAGGAGGAGCCGTCACGTACACAAGGATTGAAGGGGATGCTCACATGCTGGCCTGCAGAGCTGGCCAAGAACCAGATTTGAGTTTCAGGGTATCGCAACGATACTTGAAGCAGTAAAAATATCCATTATTGAAAATCAAGCATCACACGCACTACTACCACTGATTCATCACTCTGAAAAATATTTATATGTACTTCTAATTTTTATTTACTGATCTTTTGGCCACTTCTGTTGGTTTGTTGGAGCCCTAAGTAGCTGATTAGATTGCCCATAACTTGGGCCGGCTCTGCTTCAAAAGATATACATTTTATGTACAAGAACAACACAACACTGTCTATGTCAGTGAAGTAGATGGAAACAGATAGCTTTTGTTTTTTGTTTTTGTTTTTATCTGTGAAGAGTGTGCCATTAATCTGTACTCAACCTCCCTGAGTCAACACCTTGTACAATCAGTTTCTGCTGCATTTACAGCTGCAGACCTTTCAGTGTATGTCCGTACCAACTCTAAGCATCAAACATCTGATAAATTGACAGATTCTTCTTTGCAAAACAACACCAGCTCAGCCAGATAGGATGTGCTTCCACTACCCATGTAAAGCTTGGAGGTGATGATGGAAAATACGAAAATGAAAACCAAAAGCAGTCTGCTGCATCTTAAGTCATTATTTCAGAGAATGTCTTAAATCTATCTGCAATAAGCAAAATCACTACAACTAAAACACAGAATTCATATGTACCTAAGATAAAGAGTGCAGAAATGTTCACATTTGTGAAAGATGAATTTGCCCACAATAACTGGACAGTCAAATTCCCCTTTATTCTTAAACTTTTAATTAATAAAAGAAAGTTCAGATCTCATCGTCTTTCGTCGTTTGCGCGTTTTCCTAAATTTAGCAACGATAAAATTGGAGGAATCATTCTCAAAGACAATACAAAGCGAAATAGTCCTTAGCAACTTGCTGTTTGTGATTCAGACGTGACTGATCAGGTGAGGAATGTGAGGGAGAGGACGTTTTCTTTTTTTTTTCTCTTTTTGCATGTCACGTTCTTCAACATTTCTCTCTCGTTGCTCCTTTTATCTTTCCTCTCACTTGCTCTTAATGCTGCGTTATGTAACCGCAGCAGCTGTTTGAAGTCGCAAGAGGGTAGGAAGACGGGTAGAAAAGTTTTCAAAGTGCTGCTGCTGTCGCTGATCAGAGCACTGAGGAGAAGCGAGTGACAGTGTCTGCTTCCAAAACAAACGCCTGGTCCCATCACACATTCTGCCTGTGAGCTTCAGTTTTTATGCCCAACTATTTGTTGTTCTTTTCAACAAGCATGTGAAAATCTGCATGTCTGACAATTTGCGTATAATGTGTGTCAAACTATTCGCGGCAAACCACAGGAAGGTGCAATACAACTAACGGCCACAAGGTGAAAGATCCAAAACAGCAAAGAAGGAACGACCCTAAATTTTACTTGAGAAAAGGACTTGGAAATACTAGTGATATCAGATATTTAGTATTGTTTATTTGTTTGTCACGTATACACATTTCAATCTAATTGCAAGTTCACTTCCTAAAGGAACAGATGAAAAACTGAAACATTTATGTTTTTGAAGCAATGGAAATTGAAAAAGGTTAAACAAGGGGAGAATTTTAAAAAATTTGGGTCATTTATGCATGGAAGGGGAAAACAATAACTGCACCAATCAATAGGCAAACAATCTGAATTGACCTATTTTCAGTCAATCAATCAATCAATCAATGAGACTTTAAAATCTAATAAGTTAAACAGCTAGATTAAAATGTCCGAACTGAAGAAATGCACCAGATGTAGAATATTATATTGTTGAATTTTTAGACACTTAATTTAGAATGTTTTACTGTAAAAAACATACAACCTACAACGAATCAAATGTAATCTAAAATAATACTAAAAAACCAGGTACAAAGATAAATAGTATCAATAACATTTTAATAAAAGAACTAACTAAACATAACATGTAAAAAAACAAACAGACAGGACATAAGATAAAATAAAATAAAACATAGATTCAAAAAGAGATGTTTCCTTTCCCTCTCCTGGCTGATATTCACACAAAATAGTAAAAAATATTTTTATTCATAATTATTATTTAGATCTACTAAAATTGAGACCTACAATTTTTCAATCAGTCCAGCCAGTGTTTTGCACTGACCAGTAGAATGAACTTTTTTAAACTGTTTTTGTGTGTGCTTAAAAAAATAAGTTTTGACAGATAAATAGAAATAATTTTGTAATTCCTTTATTTATTTTCTGTTGGATTTTAAACTTTTCTCTAACAAACTTGTGGCACATTTTGAATATACTGAATTCTCCTTTATGTTTTCTAGACCTTATAAAAAATTTTTTTTTAGAAAATTGACGAGGAAAAAAGTCTGGTCAGTGTATCTCCACTTTTAAATGACGTTTTTTAAATTTTTTTTATTTTGGTCTCTGAATTAGCTCATCTCGCTTTCGGTGCCTTTTCTCTTTAAGAAAGCTAACCAGCTGCTGCTCTCATTTCCCTGCACACTCCCACACATTGATGCGTTCGCACTTAAGTACCTTAAAACACACTCTAAAATTACTAGATTACTATAATTACAGCCTCGCTTGACGCTGACAGCTGTACAGGCGACTGGATGTGTCCCACATATGCAAAATTTGACCAAAAACCTTAAAAACCAAATCAAAATCCCTTTTTTCTCCACAAGGTAGAAAAAAGGGGAGTGCGAGTGATGTCACTGACTTCAGGTGCATCATTGCCCCTTGTTCCCGCTGTGATTATGTATTTCCTCACAGGAAAAGCACACACGCAGCACTGAACCATTAACACACACCTGTATGTGTTGTTTTTCACACGTGATGTATACGGACTTTTCCATTTGAACATTTAGCAATTTCCAAACCCAGCATCCTGCTAACAAGCTGTCATTCTCATGGAAACACTCTTTTGCGAGATTTAGTGCACACAGTCACATGTGAGGTGCCTTTAAGGCCTCGCGCCGACACTTATTAGCATGGATACACACCAAATGTGTTGATTACTGATCTTTTACAAGCACTATTTATTCCTCTCTAATGAGACACATGTGATCAAATACTCATCAGCGATGAAAGATGGCCCACCACCACCCCTCGACACCCCTCCACCAGCCTCCTCCTAATTCTGTCTATCAGCAGGCGCGGTGTAAAGCGTTGTTTTGATGCAGTGAGGCTGGGATGAGACGATGAAGAGGTAGAAAACAACTCGGAGGAGAGGAAAGAGGAAGGAAGACGGTGAGGGACGTGAAGGACAGTTGATGAACTGCACAGAGCTGGACACCAGCCAGATGCTTTTAATGAGCAAAGTGCTGCACCCAACACCTCACACCTAATTGCACACACACACACACACACGCACACGCACACACACACACACACACACACACACTGAACCATACACATTGATGCAGGAAGCTTATTTTTGCCTCCCATACTCTGCAGCATCCCGCCATCCAGCACTAAGTACTCCCTCAAGATCAAACAAGCAGCTCACAGTAACCAGCATACAGATGAGCCTTTCTCCCTCCTCCTCCTCCTCCTCCTCCTCCTCCTCCTCCTCCTCCTCCTCCTCCTCCTCCTCCTCCTCCTCCTCCTCCTCCTCCTCCTCCTCCTCCTCCTCCTCCTCCTCCTTCTCTCCCCTGCAGTAACCTCTTGCTCTTCCTCTCCCCCCTTCCTTCCCTCTCCTCTCGCAGAGGGGAACACATCGGCCATCACTCAACAAACACACTGCGCTGACACTGCCCGGGATAGTCCAATAAAAACATATTACCTGCAAACTGCATTAAGGCCCAAGTGTGGGCCAGATGCACACACAAACACGGCCTGCGCGCGCGCATGTGTGTGTGTGCGAAGGGGCAACTGCATGTAATCAGATCTAGGTTAGCAGAGATAGCATTCTGTTCACTGGAACAGCATGTACCCGCTCTGTCACACTGGATCCGATCTGAGGCCCTGGATATAAACCGTGTGTTCTTAGGACGCTCATAAAGATGGAGGCCGAGCGTCTGAGATGACAAGAGACCCAGATCTCTCTCTCTCTCGGTTTGTCCTTGTGTTTGGGCTGCGGGTGCGACGTCGTGTTGCCAACACCATGTGTTTTACACTTTTGCTCGTAGTTCACAATGAAGCGACAAAAACACACTTTCGTGTTGGCAGTTTTGAAGTGCTGCGTTATTTTTCATAAACACATAAGCTGCCGTGTGATTATGCAAGCCGCAGCGCCTCGCGAAAATTAACAATGCAACCAGAAACTATCTTGTATTTTACCGGGATTTTATGTAATAGACTGAGAGTTTGCGGTTTTTGGACAAAATCTGAAAAGTGTGGGGTGCATTACCATTGTAGAAAGTCATTTGTGCAGATTACTCCCAGCGGACAACGTTCATTACTTGCTCAAATCCAGATTGCTTGAAAGAACAACTTTATTCCAAGTTGAGCAACTCAGACTGCAACTCTGAGCTGTGATGTCGGTATCAGTCCAAGTCTAGCCTTGAGCCTTTGTTTTCTCGCTCTAAGTGTGACATGAATCTAACTCGCAGTCCTCTTTGGTGTGTACTTCTAAATAAATACTAAGTACACCCATGTGGCAAGTTTGTCGTTATTTTCTCATCAGCACTTTTTTCCTTGGAGGAAAAAAAAGCAACCCCACAGCATGATGCTGCCACACCATGTTTCACTGTGGGTAAGAAGCACTAGTTTTCTGGAGCATCTGCGTTCTGTGCAAACTTCTCATCAGTTTAATGGGTCAAACTTGAGAAGAGTGTGAGAAATTGTTTTTCTTTCCTGAGCTGTGGATATGTGGATGGTAGCTATTGACGTCTCGGTTGCTTACCTGCTTTAAACTTCTCTACAACTTTATGCCTGACCCGTCTTCTGTGGTCTGCTGATGCTGTTAGTGACCTAGTTTTCTCTAACAAACACCTGAGACCTTCAGAAAATACCTGTTTTTGTCCAGATATAAAATGATGCACTGCATTTAGCAACATCTAACGGCGATTCATTAAACTGGATTTTATCTAGGGGTGTCATAATAAGGGTAGGGGCTAAAAAAACAAATACATGTTGGACTTTTTAGATCTTTAGCTGTAAAAATACTGAAAATCATATTGGGGTTTTTCCCCACTTGACAGTCATGCATTATTAGTTTGTTTTGTTGCGGAAACGTGACAACGTGAGAAAGTTAAAGACATCACTGGCTAATTGATTCGTTTCACATCATCTTTCTTCCGCTTGTAGAAACTGTAAGCCCTCGTTGTGCTGCTTTCTGGACAGAAATTCAAAGCACAAACCCACTGCAGCATGCAGAAGCCCGGATTACCAAATGGGGTCATTTACCAGGTTTTGCAGCGTAGCAAATACGTTGAGAAGTTTAATAAATTGAGGCTGCCGGTCTCTGGGCGAAATTAGCACACACTGTTTTCCACCCGCTGCAGCCCTCAGAAAGTTCTCACATCTCTTTGCACATGCTAAGCTGAAAGGAAGCAGCTCGGTTTCGCTTGCATCACAAAAAGCGGCGGAGATAATTTACTAACACCTAAAGAGAGATGATTTTAGGGAACCCATTTGTAAAAAAGGAAACACAAACTGTCAGCATCCATGAATAAAAATGAAAGGCTGTGAGTCATACGTGGATGTGCTGCTGTTCCCCCGTTTGTGTTTGTGGCACTTTTCTTTAATGAGGGACAAACATTTAGGTTTTTTTTTTTTTCGTTTTTATTTTTGTTCCATTTTTCTCCCTGTTTGCCTAATAACAAGCCCAAAAAGATGACCGTGAGCCATCTGGGCAATTACATGGGCACTTGGGGGCTTATAGAGTGTTGCTTAGAAACACACAGACACAAACGGAGAAGTTGGTTATAATTGATGCAAAAGCAACGGAGCGAGCGGATCTAAATGCAGGTGCAGATATACGGACAGGCGGGGAGATCAGGGGTAAACAGGGGAGACGACAACTGGGCGTTGGGGTCTTAAAGAAAAGGAGCTGATTTTCCCTTCCTCACGTATTTGTTTTGATCTGGAACAGAGGAGCGGAAAGGAGGATGGACGGAAAAGGAGGCGGAAGAGGAGAGAAGCACAGAGGGCAGCCTTCGCTTTTCATTTCACCACAACAGCATGTTTCCAATTTCAGCATGCCCTTTACTGACCACCTGAGAGACAAACAACAACAACAAAAAAAAACACCCGCTCTCTGCTTTTTCCAACTCTCCTCCCGATCTCGGTGACGATTCCTTTCATTGTGTTGCGTCATGCAGGAGGGAGATGAAGGTGGGCGCTCCTCTGCATTTTGATGTCGTGGTCTGTATCTGTGATTGTGCATTTGGCGTCTTATCGGCCTCTTTTGACACGCCAAACTTTGCTCCACGTATCTCTAGGAAACGCGCTCTCTCTCCACCATCGGCTGCACGCGAAACACCAGCGAAACGGGGATGTTTATTGCCGTTATCGCGCTTTATTTTACACAAAAACATCCATTCGTACAGGTGCCTCTCAGTTTATCAGAATACAGTTGAAAGGCTAATTTGTCCCAGTAATCCAATTCGATAATTGAAACTCAAATATGCAGATTTGTTGCACAGGGAGGATTTCAGGTATTTATTCGTCTTCACTTTTGATAGATGTGGCTTAGAGTTCATTAAAACTCCACATTTTCAGAAAACTTGAATATCACACAAGTAATCAGAGGATTTTTTATGACAGAAATGTTGGCCTGCAGTGACGGCCACCATATGGACTCAATACTAGATGCTCGTCTTGCATTAATTACTGAATCAATGCAGTGTGGCATGGAGGCGATCAGCCTGCGGCACCACTGACGCTGATCTTCCTCTTGAGAATACTCGAAAGATTCTTTATGAGGTGCAGGTCCGGGTAGTTTGCTTGCTAGTCAAGCAGAGTTATACCACAAATATTGAACCAGACACTGATGGTTTTGGCTGTGATGAATCACACTGGAAACCAGCATCTCCATAAAGCTTTTCAACAGAAAGAAGCTGGCTCCCTTATGTCATCACCCACAGCTTGGATTTGGGATCCCGCGTTCCTTCACTCTGCCTCCAGATCCTGGGATCTTGATTTCCAAATGATTCTTTATTGCTTGAGCGCTACAGTTTATCCTTCCACTAAACTTTTCATCATTATTCTCGGACACAGCGCTCTGAGCATAGCGAGCTTCATCAACGATGACCTTTTGTGTCCAACCGTCCTTGCCAGTGACTGACTGCGTAGGCCACAACGCCGAATTTCAGCATGAAAAATCCCTTTTATGTCGTTCTTATGTGATACTCGAATTTAAAATATAATTATTTTATTATATATTAAAATTTACAGAGATGCACCAGTATGCCTAATTCCGCTTTTCCAGGACACACACACACACACACACGCACACACGCACACACACACACACAAAAACACTATCTCACCAGTTTTCTCTCCCAGACGCTTTTCTATGCACCCTCTCTCTGCGTTATCTAGCCCGTCACCCTCCCCTCCTCCCTGTTGCGCTGCGCACCCACACGCTCTCACATGTTCTCCACCTCCCTCCCAGCCTTATTTACTCTCCCTCTCCGTCACACCTCTTTCTTTCCATCCATCTCTCCCCCTCTCGGATCCTCTGCTTTCCTGTCTCCTCCGGGTCAGTGAGGCTGTGGGGCAACATCCCTTTCAGTCAGCGGTGACACTGCAGTCTCAGTGCAGATTTTTTTTTTTAATATGCCACTATAGTAATAAAAGCTGCATCTGAAGTGAGCTTTTGCAAAAGAAAAATGTATGAGTCAAACCGTACGCAAAGGGGCAAAACATGTAAGACCATGCTGTACTAAAAATAGCATGCAAGTCAGAGAAACTCCTCAAAAGCAAGCGAGAGAAATGCACACCATAAAGAAATATATTCACTCCTTCTCATACACCATGCACATGCGTGTGGGTGTGTGTCGGATCCCTGCTTATGCAATGGTCAGAGTAAACAGCCATGCTATGACACATCCCTGCTCTGACTTATAGTGCCGTGTTGTGAGGCTACGTAACACACGCTCGACATGCCGACTGCTGCAAGGGAAGAGTTGAGGCTTAAAAAACTCGCATCCTTCCCACATTCATGTGTTTATAGAGCTGCTTTTCCATGCTGGTTGTTTGAACAGATGCTGGAGGAAAACAAGGTCGAGGCAGGTGTCGAGGAGTGCATGTTTGTGTGCACGCGTGTGGGTGTGTGTGTGTGTGTGTGTGTGTGTGTGTTTGTGTTCGTGTGGGAGGCAAATGCTCTGCCCCAGCAAAATGAAAATAGAACGCAGTCCCAGGAGAGAGCTGGCTGTCCTCTATTTGGCTTGCAGATGTACACACACACACAGACAGACAGCAAGACAGACACATGCCCCCTAGCCCCCCCCCCTTTTTTTTTTTTTGTTTTGTTTTGTTTGCATTCACTGCCCTCACTTCCAACTGCATCTCGCTGCCTTCCCCAACAACGTTTGGAAACAAATGACAGGTGAGAGCTCTGTACCTGTGTTGGGGTGGGGGGCGGGGGTCAGCCGTTCTCTCCTCCTTTTTGTAGTTCTCCCTCCTAAAGCCCTCTTGTTCAGCCGGTCTGAGCAGAGGCGAGCCGAGCAGAGGCGAGCCGAGCCAAGCGTACGGCGGCGAGGCTCAATCCTTTCACCCTGCGATGCTGAAAATGGCACCAATATTCCCTGACAGCAGCAGGCTTCCTGCCTCTCTCTCTCTCTCTCTCTCTCTCTCTGCCGCTCTAGCTTGCCTCACTCCTCTGCTTGTCTGCTGCCATGTTGAGTGCACGTAGGGTGAGGGGCGGGCTCAAAGGAGGGGAAAAGGAGGAGAGAGAGGGGAGAAGGGAAAGGAGGAAACAGTGAGGGGGACTCAGGGGGATAAGAAAGCAATTAGAAGACAGCTCCTCTTCCTTCCAGTCAAGAATATATAATGGAATTAGCTCTAAAAGTGTGTGTCTCTGTGTGGGTTGGAGGTCAGGGGAGGTGAGGAGAGGGAGGTGCTGGGGTGCCTCGTCTTGCAGCCTCTGCTGGGGAGTCTAGCAGCCACCAATTGCAAAAGTGGGAGAGAGCAGATGGGAGGATGTGTGCGGAGTGATTGCAATCGTCCTGCTTGTATGGGTGTGCGTGCGTGTGTGTGTGGTGTGGTGTGTGTATGTGTGTGTCAGGGCTGGAGAGAGAGAGAGAGAGAGAGATGGAGAGATTGCTGATGTGCTGTTTGGAGGGAGGAGGCGGCTGCTTCAAAGCCTTCTCCATCTCCGGTTTTTTCTCCCTCATCCTCCTCTCCCTGCTGTGCGTGTGTGTGTGTGTGTGTGTGTGTGTGTTTGTCTGAGAAAAAGAGAGAGTGGCGAGGAGGTTGCAAGCCTGTTTTGGTTCTGTTTTCGTTTTTTTTTTTTTATGGCTGTATATTAACTTGAATGTGTGTGTATGCGTGTGTGTGTGTGTGTCTATGGGTGAAAAAAAAGGAACTCCTTCAAATCTGTTTACTCATGTATGAAAAGAGATGACCATAATCCCAATGTGAGAGACGGTGATAGGAAAAAGATGAGTGGGAGCTCGCAATGTTTTTTCTGCGTTTAGGAGAAAATTAGATAACAAAAGGGGGGGAAAAAGCGGCGAGAACGCGTGTTTGTCCCCGTGTGAAGATGTGTGAGTCTGTCTTTTGATGGATGGGGACTGAGCCAGGCGCTGCATGAGGGAGATATGTGCATGTCACTGATTGTGCAATGAATGAAAATAGGAAAGGAAATGAGAGGCAGAGGAGGGGAGGAAGATTCTCCTCCCATTTGCAGCCGTCTCCATCTGCCAAAAGCGCCACATTATAAATAAATTAATAAATTAATTAGTAGTAATCGTGACTAAAGACAGTCAGAAGGGTCCCCTTAAAGGCAAAACTTGCCATGTTACAAGTGATGTAAACTTCCTGCAACATCTCAGTTTTTATAGTCAGCCATCGGGTAGTAAGTTGCTGCAAATGGGGCGAAAACGGTCCCAACTTAGATTACAAAAGTGTTTTTCTGTTGACAATCCTAATCTCCATGTGGGTTCTAAATATATACACATAACAAAAGCTAACAATAACTAACAATGGATTAAAACAAGTATGAAGGATTTTTTTTCTTCCTTTTTTTTCTTGTGCCACCTTTCATGCCTCCTCAAACTCCCCAGGGGGAAGGGCTGCCCAGGTGCATCAGCGCCGCTCTCCTGTTTCAGTCTGCTCTTTCGAGCAGAAGGAGCGCACGTCGCAGCGTCATTTTGAATATCTCCCGCTAAACCACCAGAGCAAAAACCCCTAAAACAAAACAAAAAAAAAAAAAAAAGAAAAGAAAAGAAAAAAATGGCGCTCGCGTGCAATAGAGGCGCTGACCCGTGATCGCTCCTGGCGCACAGACGCACGCACGCGACGGAGGGACGAGCGGCGTCTGCTCACACCCTCGTGTGACAAACTCGCGCCGTTCAAGGGCGATTGATTCGGTGTTTCATTTCTCCTCCGGTGCTCTTGACGCGAGAGGATGCGCCTCAGTCCGACCTTGACAGCAGACTGGAGGTTGGCTTCTGTCGTCACGGACACACAAACACCAGCAGCGTTTCGTTAACGTGTCGCCTGAATCTCATTCAGACTGGTAGAAACGAGAAACGTATCCATGTGTTATATGGCCGTCTTAATAACTCACAGGTTGAGAATGAAGTGTGTTGTTGACTTAAAATAAAAACAGAGGCATTATTTCTCATTCAAACTACTCCTAAAACCAATCAGCCTGACCAATCACCTTGAGAAGAAAAACAAGGTGTTGTGGCCTGTGTGTATGTCTTCCATGTCATGGGCCTTCTACGCTTTTTTTTTTCTCTTAGTCAGCCCTTAAAGCATCAAATCACATCAATCTAATTTAAAGGTAATGCTCTGAAGAGTATTGTGCAGCATGGAGCTCAATAACAACAAAGTAACGGAACCAAGCAACGCGTATAGATGCAGAACTTGCTCGAACTCACGCGCCCGAATCATTTTGGTGCGGCTATCCTCCACGGGATGCAATTGTTTTGATCAATGCGAATCTGAGCTAGACGTGATTTTGCCTACAGCGCTGCCATCAATTGAGATGGACGGGGGTTAAACACGACTGCTTCTGAAGTAGCGTTTGAAAGCACATCTAATCTCAGTTTATAAGACACACACACACACACAGGTGTGCACTATTCGGTTTGTAGAACAGCATTCAGCATCTTTCTTTATTAGGTTCTTTTCTCCCAAATACAACCAGGCACAATACAAAGGGCTTAAATTAGGCTAAAATACAGGCATCTACAGGAGGAAGATGAAGGTAAGGCAGTGTTCAGCTGCCTAAACCTACTTTGCCAAAGAGAGCCAGATATATTTATATCAATGTTGGTGTATATTAGAGAGCTAGAGAGTTTCAGATCATCTATATGTTTCATAACAGTATGTGTGCTTGCTTTGTGCAAATATTCTACTCTGGAGTCAGTTAAATGGTGTTTGCCATGTGAGTGACCCCACAAGGTTAGCAGTAGAAGAAGAACAAAGGAAAGGACGTAACACACAGGAAGTATCTAAGACTTCTCCAGTATGCAACTTAGCTAGCCCTGCTGTTGTTGTCGCACTGCCCTCCAGGAGATTTTGGAGCCAACCTCATTTAAAATATCAAATACATTTAGAAAGCCCACAAGATTAGTTTCTCTCAATACAATCTCGGCTGTCCTTCTGTCACTTCACCCTGCCTGCACTCTGCTTTACCTCTCTAGTCCACTGCCTGGTGCTTTGATGGTTGAACTCAGGTACTCGCTCTCTTCCATCCTGTAACTCTTCCATCAACCTCCCTCTCATTCGCACACAGGCTCTCTCAGTTTCGAAACTATTTATAGAGCTATTTTGCAGTATTAAAGCAGTGGTACAGGTGTTTAAAATCCACTGAACGTACTGCGGTAATCCTGAGATCTTCTTGCAAAATACTACACCATCATTTGTAATAAATCCATGCTATTATTAAGACCTCTGGATATGAATGCGTTGTGCTTCAAGCCAGACACTTTTATTATATTTGTTTGAGACTTTCATGTTAAAGTAAGATAGAAAATATATTTCCTGTTATGTGGATACAGTCAGAGTCTAAGAACTTTCTGTAAGGCTGGTTGACTCAAATCAGTTTTACTGATATTGCCTCCAATAAGTTGGCATCTTATTCTTAGCTGTTGGTCGGCACTAAGCTAAAGGACTGTTTTATCGATTATCTCTAATTATTAAGGGAAACATTGAAATCTAGACTAAATAATTCCAGTCTGAGTAGAAATTTTATTAAACTTGTGTTTATTTCACTTGGGTCTGCAGTTGAATGTATCGTTACTCCACTAAATAAAATACATGCTAATTTTGTGGCCAAGCAATATAATCTTATAGCATAAGCAATCTTTCAAAGTAATGGGAGTTTTGAACAGCTACTTTTTTGCCTGTGGGCCCCATGTGGGGGAAAGGAGGGCTGATATATGGGTCCCATATGGGTTTGTCCTCGGGTTCCACGATGGCCCCACATGGGTTTGCCCATGTAGGGCCACAGCCCACATTGGCCCTACATGGGCCCTAAATGGACAAACCCATGTGGGCCACCACCATATAGAGCACATGTAGGGCCCATGTGGGCTGTGGCCCTACATGGGCCCTACATGTGGGGTCATCGTGGAACCCACGGACAAACCCATATGGGACCCATATATCAGCCCTCCTTTCCCCCACATGGGGCCCACCTAGGCATGCTGGCAGGGCTGTAGCAGCTAGTTGTGCTGCATTGTTAATGTCAGCTTCAACTTAAAAAGCAATAAGGGGGGGACTGGATTTCAGTGGATCTGTTAATGCTACAGCTAATCAAAATATGTTGGCATGCATCTTAAAGTGCATTATTCTTGCAGCAAGATTTTACTCCAATTCCTGCCTTACGATTAACTGAATATTTACTCCCAAAACGTTGAAGTATTTCTGCTGAACGTCTGTTAAATAATTTTGTTAACATGTTGTTTACAAGTTCCCAAGAAACATCTATTCAAGTTACCTGGTGATGGATCAGGATGAAGGTGAAAATGGGGTTTGGTTGAGGATCCAAACACTCAGATCAATCGGAGGCAGGGCAGGAAGGGGTGGCTCTCTGTTGCCATAGAGGCAGGACAGTGGCGTTTGATGCTGTTACTAGGCAGGATAAGCTGCTTCTGAATGAAGTAAGACGACGTGGCTGTGGAGGGTAAACAACATCAATGCTCGGTTTGAGTGATCTATAATTGTGTTGATACTTCTGACTGTTAGAAGAAGAAAACTTGCACCAAATTATTTAGTCGCTGTGCTAAAAATATAAGACATCAATAACAAAAAGAAGGAAATGGCTTATTTCTGTTCATATAATTTCACAACCTCATGGGTAGGCTAGTAAGGGCTTTTCTGCCTATTTTTAATATTCAGATTTAATTTGAGCCAACAGGTGTCTTTCTGTTCACAAAAACGAGGAAGCTTTGCTTGCTGTGTTGTCGTGCTACCTCATTAAATTGAAGTTCAGTTAAAGTCTGAGCTTCAGCTTAGATGAAACTAACAAAGAATACTTACTGCGAAACGCAAAAGTAAATCTCCGGCTATGATGTCAGTTCAGGACAACAAAAACACGTCAGATGTAAACAAGGTAGCCATCTTAACCAAACTCTACCGCCACCAAGTGAGCTATGATTGTACGGTGCTTCTTTTTCAATCAGAAAAGCTGCCCACTGGCTCCCTCTACTGGCAAAGAAGCAGTATAGTTTTTTTTTTGTACTCCGAATTGGAAAAAGCGGAAGTTCTTAGCATATATGTTTTTTCTGTTGCTGCTCTGAAAAGTCATGTGTCCTAACGCAAAAGCAGGATCAACAATTAAACATCTGATAACAGACACTTCAAAATACACCCCAACTTTATGTAATTTGCATCTTACTGTGGCACTGCAGATGGGGCACATGGTTACTAAAGTCAATCTAACATGCTCTGTCTGGTTCTGTTCTGTTTTGAATCAAAAGGACATGGTGCTGGTCTCTGTCACTGCAGTATTACTCAACCTTTGATGGGGATATGATGGACCAGCAGCACCTTGGACAGAGCATCTGTAAATCAACAGAGTGGTCGCTGTGTTTCTTCAGCACCATGGACAGCATCATACGTCCTGCCCCCGCCACTAACGGCAATTTGCTACGCCTTGGGCATAAAACTTCACACATCCCCAGCAACATCCACGTAAAAAGACAACTGTGGTCCCTTTTTTAGTTTTATTGCACACTTTAATCATGTCGTAAACTTCACAGTAACAATGCAAGAGCAGGAAACAGAAGCAAACCACTGTGCAGTGCAGCTCAATAGCTCTTCAAAATATTTATAGGTATTTACACAGAAAATATCAAAAAACATGAAACAGTGCCCCATGGTTATGCCCATGTCTGGATGAGGCGTTTAGTTTCTTGTTTTCGCCCAGAAGCACTTCTTTTAAGTCGACTTCACACCGTTTGTAGCTCTGGAAATCCCGTTAATACTGCCAACCCAAACACATTCAAGTACTGTAGTTCTGGCATTGCACAAGTACTGGGTTAGCCAATACACAGGACTCTTAGAAGAAGAAGAAGAAGAAAAAAAATACAATTGCACCAGCAACACTTGCACAACTTAATCTCTAAAATTAAACATCTTTGTAGTTTTGTATGATCTGAAAAGAAATGTGTGATCAAATATAATGTCAGTCTCAATGCTAAACAATTATAAAGCATGACAGGAATGCATGATGCTGCCCATACTTTCCTAATCTTAGAGAGTACATTCAGGAACCTCTCCCAACTTGCCAAACACTGTCCTAATAAATACTATTTGCTTTACTAGAAACTACTTGGTTCTTTCAGGAAACTTGCTGTATTAGAAGCTGACTTGTAATTTGGTACTTTCCAGGTTCCAAAACTTTCATGGAACCTGGTAATTGTATTTGAAAGGTTTGATGAAAGTTCTGGGACAGTCAAAGGAATACCCAGTCAAGGTTTTAGTAGAAGTCACCCCACAATAAAGCCTAGTCCCTACAAGTCTGCAGTAAAATGCACGAAAGAAATCAGTGAGTCTCATGAAAGCTCCAGAAAGTACCTTGCATGTTTCTGAAAGTACATGGTCAAAAAAAAAAAAAAAAAAAAAAAAAATCATGAGAGTTCCTTCAAGTATCTAGAAATTATCAATGGAAGATCAATGAGAGTACCTGATATGTAAGGGGAAGGTTCCCTGAAAGATTCAGAAAAGTTCCAGCTAAGTTCTGAAAAGTAACTTTTAAGTTATGTTATGTTATTTTAGCTAAAGTATTTATGTCAAAATCTTTATTTTCCAGTATCTGAAGCAAAAGTACAATATATAAGTAATGACAGCAAAGTATTCCCTTTTTGGTGCGCCAAATAAATAATAATTAAAAACAAAATCACCAAAGCTTACTAAGCCAAAAAATACAGAGGAAAACTGACAGTGAGGTTGAGATTATATCTAAGCTGATTACACAAACGATGGGTCTGTTTTTATGAATTAAAATTTGTATTCCGGAAATGTCTTTCCGTTTGTTTGTTTTATTTTTTCATGTTTTATGTTGTTTGCTTCCTGCATGTAGTGCAAGATAAATGACATAAGGAAAAATCTGAACAACAAAATAAGAAAAACAAAGTCAAAATCCCTACTGTACTACAGTGTAAAATACAAACGTAATCTGTGATTCATACTTTTCAGAAGTAGGTAGTAACATCCAGCTTGTTCTTCTGTAAGTCTGTGCCGAGGGAAGTAGAGCTTACAAACGCATGTTTTTACACACCCATGTTCTCCTGGCTACAAGATGTTAGTTTCCAGGCATGTCATAGTTTTTGGAACATTCACTAAAAACAATAAATCTTGCTTAGCTTCTAACAAAGTCTTCTGCTATATCGTGATAAATGATAAAGCTTATATTGTCTGACTATATGCCCTTCAGTCAGTCAGTGTGTTGCATTTGGTTATGTATTTATAAAAACACATAAAACATACCAGGACAAAAAAAAAAAAAAAAAATCAAAACACAGCAGGAGATCCTCTATGTCTCAAAACAGAAAAAAAAATAGTATGGCTGTATATGACAAATATAAAGCCTCCACATGAGCATGTTTTTTTTTTTTTTAAATTATCATTATTATTATTATTATTTTCTATATAAACACACCTAAAAGCACTTTCTATAGAGGCAATGACGGCAGTCTTGGAATTCACTGAATTCAGCTTTGATTTCGGAGGTGGGATTTTTGGTCCAATCCCAACAGGTAAACAGCCAAACGCTGCATGGGGGTCCATGTTGCCACCCTGGCGGTTTCTCGCCCTCACTACCTGTGGGTTGGGCCCCTGTGAGTGACTGTGTCCCCAGAAAGGTCCTCCTCCACAACGTTAACATAGCCTTCTTTATCTATGCAGCCCGCCAGAACCTGCAGAACCAGCCGGAGCCTCCGATCCATGGCGAGCAGGTGAGGCCGGATCAGGACGGGGGTCAGGCGGTCTCGCAGCAGAGACTCCTCCATCAGGGAACTCAGCTGGTACTCCTCTTTGGCCAGCAGCTGCAGACGCAGATAGGTGGACTTTTTGACCCTGAAGCAAAAAAAATAAATAAATAAATAAATAAAAAACACAGATGTTTCAATACAACCAGATTTTTTACTGTGACCCTATTGAATCTATTTGAATTTAGTTAATTAAATTTAAAAGTGACACTTAGATGATCAGGAGGTTCTTGGCGCACACAGAGACAGGTTTTTTTTTTTTTTGACAACTTTTGACGGAATAACTAATCGTTTACCACGGGGGGGAAACAAGGTTTGGATAAACGGGAACCAAAACCTTAGATTGCACAAAGTAAACGGAAAGACGGTTACTTTGAAAATTTTCCAGCAATAGCGATGACAGCCAGGGGTGTCAAACTCCAGTCCTCAAGGGCCGCTGTCCTGCAGTTTTTAGATGTACCACAGATACAACACACTGGAATGAAATGGCTTAATTACCTCCTCCTTGTGTAGGTAAGTTCACCAGAGTCCTGCTAATGACCTAATTATTCTATTCAGGTGTGGTGCAGCAGAGGCACATCTAAAAGTTGCAGGACACCGGCCCTCGAGGACTGGAGTTTGACACCTGTGACTCAAACGCTAAAACACACTATTAAGGCTAACTACAGAAAGTAAAATATAGGATACATTTACAACATACCTTACAAAGTCTTGATCTGAACTGTATTATTCAGAATTGCTTTGTGTCTATGCATCAAATTGATACCTTATGGAAATCTATCACAGAATTAACCAACAATCTGACCTGCAGCACTGGCTGAGCGGCACGAGGATGGACAGCTCATCATGCGAGTGTTTTCCAAATCTACAAGCAAAGGAAAAACATATAAACGTGTGATCAATCACGAGATATTTTCAATAAGCTCAATATTATTTGAATCGGAGATAAATTAGGATAAATAAATTACAGTTTCTTGGCCCACTGAAGTAGTTTTACATTTTGTCACAACAGATTCTGTGAAAGAATTCAAGGTACAACAAAAAAACAAAATCGTTGAATGTATTTACCCCCTTCCATTATCGAGGTGAATGATGAACGTTTCATTTCCAAACTTCTCAAAGGTTTCGTAATGATGACGATCCATGTTGCCTGTATTAAAAGAAGGAGCGTTACAAAACATTAATACTAAAAAATCATGAGTGGAATTCATCTATGAGTTTAACAAAAACAATTATCAAGCCTTACCCATTAAGAAATCAAAGACGGTCATGTCCATGATGTCCAGGAGTCTGGTGCCACGATCATATGGAGGTGTCTGCTTCACCTCGTCACAATAATCTGGATCCACTTCCCATCTAAAAACGTGTAACAAGGGGAAAGGTGTTGATCATTTCTTTTTTTTCCCCCTTCTTTTCCTTCTTCTTTTTTTTTTTTACAGAATAAAGCCCGTCTAATCATGATCAAACTTGCTCACTCTGCTTTCTTGCGCTTGTGATAGGAGCGTCTCCAGGGGTTTCTCCAGGTCTTGCGTTTGGCCAGACTCAGGTCAGGTAGGAAAGCAGCTAACGAGCCTTCGATCTGGTCTGGTTTACCGCACAGAGCGTGCTCAGTGGAGCAGTAGTAGGAGCATTCGCCATAGAAGCAGACATTGTTGGCTGAAGAAGGAAAAAGCGGAGACAGATTCAGATCTCGGAGAAAGGTGAAGGGAGCGTTTTAGTCACATTAATGTTAGATCTGTTTGTATGTAATATGAATGAGGAGAAAAAAATGTTGAAGCGAAAGATGAGAAAATGACGAAAAGCCAAAATAAACCTTGGTTCATTTAAGGAAAACCTGCCAATCATTCATAACTGTTCTGTGTAATTAAAAGCATTTAAAAACAACATATTTACATTTGACAAATGAATATGTTTGTTGCATTAAGTGCCGTAAGATGACATTTGTTGTGAATGAACATAATAAATAACATGAACTGAATTGAATACAAAGTATTTGCTATGTTTAAATTGATAATCTCTGCATCATTCAGAATCTGCTTCATAGCAAAAACACAAATTATTTTTTCAAACAGTTGTAAATAAGTGTACGAAAAAGGCTGAATAGATTTGTAATTGTTTCATATGTCCTTTGATTTTTAGTAAGAAAGACAAGATCTGCTTAAAATAAATAAAGAAAACCAAACAGAATCAACTGCTTTATGTTTGACATTTTATTTGGAAATTTTCATATTTTCAGTTTGAGACCGCTTCAGTCGATTTCTGATCGGACTGGTCTTTCCCTTTTAACTTACCTTTAAATTATAGCCATCTAACTATTTGATTGCAGTAAAATCCAGATTTCATGTTTTCTAATTATTACCTACAATAATTAGAAAACATCTACAGAAAGTTTTATTCAACAGTGATCTTCTAAATGGTTTACCTTCATTTTCTTTTATTTGCAAACACTTTATTTATGTTGCCTAATGAGAACATGATTATATTTCCTTCTCAAAGAATTTCACTGAGCATCTGTGGACTTACAGTGCCACCATGTGGACAGTTTCTGTCATGCTCTGCTATATTATCTTCAGTACACTCAGCCCTGCATCACTGCTTTGAAGAGCTCAGCAGATTGTCAGCCTGACTGGTCGAACTGCTGGTGCTTGCATTTTACTCGCAGCAGAAGGAAAACATGGCTCCTCCGTGTTTGTTTCTTCTTACCACATCTTCCTACCCATCAAGCTACAGCCAGAGTTTCTACCTGGCGAAATGAAGAAGGTCCTCCACAGCTTCTTGTCGCGCGTCAAGTCTCTGATCTCGCTTGTCATGTTGACCAGTCTCCCCGCCACAGGAGGCACTCTGCGGAAGTCAAGGATCCTAAAATGACAAAGACGGGCAAACATTTAGAGAACATTCGGCTTTATCACAATGTTTGATTGCAGCAAAATCCAAATTTCAAAATTCTGCACCTTAGCCTTCAGACACAGCTGGGAGTTCTGTTAAATAATAGTTAGAATTTAAAACGAAAATTAAAACTAAATTAACTGCCTAAACGTTTTAGGCAGTTAATTTCTAAATGGGACAAAAAAAAAAAAAAATCAACATGTGCAGACATCTTTATGTTCATCTAAATAAAGATACCCAGCTGTAAACCTATCTAGAAAATCTATCTCTACTTGTTTGATCTATTTGATGTTAATTAGGCAAAATCATTTATAATTCGCCATCCTACAGTGTTTGTGTGTCTTTGCTCAAGTTAAACTCAACCCAGAAGGCCACTGAGCATGTTATTGTCTAGTTTTACTGTTTCTCAAAGAGTCAGCACAATCAGCAAGATCTCCAAAAATCAGCCATTTTCATTTCTTCCTGTTTAGATTCATCAGGTTTAACATAAACTCCACAGGTCCAGTCCTTTGTTCTCTTTCCTTTTCGTTTTATTCCTTAGCGCTTCCATAGCTGAACACTATACCTATTCAGCTCCTGTTTAGCCTGCGTCACTGTATGTTTGCCGCCCCCAATGACCCTGAAACCATTTGAGACCAAAAGTGAGCCTCCTGGGAGCAGGCAGACACACAAACAGCCTGGCTGAGTGTGTGAAACTTTACCCTACAGAAGATATCATTCAGCGCCTGCAAACTGCACCGTCATGTTGGGTCCAAGTGACAAAGGAGCACCTGTGTGTAAGCACGCATGCATGAGTGTCTATTGGCAACATACATTAGGTACACTTAGTGAAGATGTGAAAAGAGCCTTGGAATAATTTATATTTTATTGCATGAGCTGAAACTCGCACTGGAAAAAAAAAATATAGGAAAGAACAACTTTTAATTTAAGTGCATTTATTTAGTGGTGAAAAAAAAAATCTTGTTAGGAATTAATTGCTTTTTTTTTCACTAAATCAGCAGTGGCTTTTCTGTAGGATGGAGGTTTGGGAATGGGGGACTTCGATATATGAAGGTTGCTTTTTGTGGCTGGTGAATATTTGTGAATATGTATAATTATTCCCCCTGTCGCTTTTCTAGTCCGTTAGATTTTTTGTTTTAAGGTCCAGATGCCATGAACTCTAACGAGGTTCCCAGGTCCTTTTGAAGAGAAACCGGCCCACAGCATCACACGTACTCTAACGTGCTAAACAGTAGGCATGAAGTACTTTCCCTCTTTGTTATAAAATGCATCTGCAATGTTTATTTTAAAAATCTCAACCTTGGTGCCAAAGCACAGGGTCCTAGTTAAATTCTCAGTCGTGTTGAGTAAACTTAATGTTTATTTGTGACGGTTGGAAAGAAGACTGTTGTGATTTTTTCCCCTAGCATTCCTACCAAACAACAGTTTTTTTTTTTTTTTGTTTTTTTTTTATGTGGATCTCTTCGAACTTTTGTTATAGAGACTTTGACAACTTCAAAATGCCACCTTCTGCTCTGGGTGTGAGATGTGGAGACTTGTTTTTTTTTTTTTTTTTTTTATAGCTCTACAAACAATCCTGCTTGGTATTCATGTGGCCTGTGGCTAAAAGTAATGAGCCTCTTTTTCACATCATGTTTATCCTGTAGAGTCATGATGTTCTAATTAGAGATTCATGGAAACCTTGATTCATGTGAACAAAGTGAAGCATAAATAAATAAATAAAAAGCTCCTTTTATCTTTATTCTAAATTAGTTCTCACATCAGTGTTTTTTTTTAGAGAATTATTTCTCAACATTTAAAACGTTTTTTCTTCTCGAATAGATTTAGCCAAAATGAACTATTTTTCTATGCGAGCTGCGCTGCCCTGATGGAAAAATAATAATATTTATTTTAATGTCTTAATGAGCAGATTTGTGGATTGTAACTCTTTACTCTTAATGGTGCTTTCAGGGGTAGGAAACACACACAGTACATTGCTGCGAAAATGTTCTCTATATTTTCTTTGTCACACTTAAATGGAACAAATCCTCAAACACATCTTATCTTGGTACCAGTCAAAGAGACCCGAGTAAAAATACATAAATGCAATTTTCAAACAATGATTTCAATCATTAATAAAATAAAACTATCTGGCCCTATTTATTAAAGTAAATGTTCCCTCTAATAATGGATTTTGCCATCCTCTGCGGCAAAAACTACCACCAAGTCTTTGTTTACGCCATTGTGAAGGAATTTTGTCCACACTTCTTTGCAGAATTATTATTATTTTAATCCAGCAACGATCAAGAGTTTTTGAGCATAAATGACCCCCTTTAAGGTCAGAGTCGTTTATGTCAGCATTTAAGACTAAACATTCACTAAACATTTTTGTTTTTTTTTGCCTTTTACAGGTATCAGTTTTCATATGACTATTTTTCTAAAATCATTGCGTCTTTAGCCAAAAGAATATTTTCAGGATCATCAATGTGTTTATATTTCTTTTGGAAATGTCAGACAGCTGTTCCATATTTGCTTTAATTTTAGATAATAGGTCTCTCTGTGCTCCAGTGGACTTACAGAAGAGTTAAATCGTGATTTATCAATAAGGGCGACTTCTTATCCTCATCGTCTCAAGTAACTTTTTTCCCTTAAATTAATGAAATAATCATTTAAGAACTTCTACTTTGAATTTACGCAAGGTATTTTGTTCTGATATTAGAACTGATATCCTGATTCTTAAACACTTAAATGTGACAGAAATGCAAAAATGGAGCTTATGCTCATTGTTTGTCGGAGTCAGGTGTTCTCACATCCTCCCATCCATTCCGCCGCGATCCAGTTTGAATTAACAACTCAGCATTGGCTCAGACAGGTATCGTGAGCTTCAATGGTTGTGCACAAAGTTTAATTTGGAGGCAACCCCGCATGGTGCAGGCAAACTGCTCTTTAATGGTAACTCAGAGCGCCTCCCTGCAGAGTTAAACTCATGTTCTGTGGGTAATGATACACCTGTGATATTCCTGTCTGGCTCTTCCTGCCCACTGAAACAGGTGCGAGGAAGAGCAAATTTAAGAGAGAGTGAGAGTTTGACTTTGTAAGCACGTTTAATATAATTATCATGCTCCCAGCGTCCTCCTCCTCCTCCTCCTTTTCCTCTCTGATTTATCGCTCATCTTAGTGCTGAGTTTGTGTCCCCTGAAGTCGTCGGAGTCGAAGGATCACACCGAAATCAATATGCTCAATTGCAAAAAAGAAGGGATGATCCCTTCTCCGAGCACGTTATCTAATCCCTCGCACTTAATCCTATGGAAATTGTCGCAGGACAAATCCACCGCTCCCAGATTGTGTGTGCGGGTCGAGTGCTGCGAACCACACGGAAAAGCTCACCTGTCCAGGTGGAAAGCGGCAATCTCAGCGTTGTGCCTCTCAAAGTCGGAGAAGTAGAAGAAATCTGGAGGCGTTTCCTGCTCTCTGGTCTGCCTGGAAAACAATTGGGATGTTTTTGTTTTATTGAGACAATTTAATTAGAGTTTAGTTTAAAAACATTTTAGAACAAAAACACGCTGTGAACGATTTTATCCTTTTGATATTACTTGAATCCTCTTTGAATTTGAAACATTTTCACCCCTCTATTTGCAAACTGTTTCACCTCCATCAGTTTGGTTTTAAACTACTTTTTTTTCGCTCCTCTGTGAGGTGAAACACATCTCAACGGCTGCACCCATTTCTAGGACAGAAGCTGACGTGTGAGACCAAAGCCTGTGTGAACAAGTCTGCTGAAGGGAAGCTGGGCGGGATTCTTGTTCACGTCCTGCAGCCTCCTCTCAGCTAACACACACACACACACACACACACACACACACACACCTACACACGAACCCAGTCGCACTCTCATTCAGGAGATATGGAGCTCTGCCAACCAAGTCATGGATCTGAGTCAGAAAATGTTAGAAGCCTCTTTGTGTCTGACTCTCTTGTCTTTCCCTTTTGCCTTTCCGCTCACCCCGGCTGTCTGACAGCGGACTTGTCTCTTTCGCTTGATTTTTTTCTTTATCTTGGCAGTACATATGTAGACCCACCTGCCAATATAACCTTCTCCGTAAAAGCTTACACCAGCACAAACCAGATGAAGTGTGCACGCACCCATCTCTTATGTCTGCACCAATTCTCCACTGTATTAAAGTGAAAACTGCATGGTTAAGTCAAGTGCTGCCGTCACCTCCTCTTCCACGTCTTATATTCATGTCGCACCGCGAAGGCAAAACACCGCTAGCAAAAAAAAAAAAAAGAGAAAATCTTTCCTCCCATTACTTTACCTGTCATGGAAGCAGCCATTTACCCATAAATCAACTCCTGCCTTTGAGATCCCTTCTTTGCCACCCAAAGCAACCAGGGGATTAATGATGTGTTTATTTTCACGGTAGATACTGCGTCGAAGGAAATAATCAGCAGCAAGTTTTAGGAGATCATCGGCAGAGCTCTGTTTACATAGCACCTTTCAGTTGAAGAGACGTTTCTAAGTGCCTTTTGAGACTGAAACTATTAAAATAAACCTACACACGGCAAATTAATCAGTACAACAACTTTTAAGATCTGTTTAAGAGCAACAGGCCTACATGTATTGCGTGGTGGGAACCTAACGCTTCTTATAACTCCAAACTCAGCAGCCCCGAGGTAATTGTAAGTTTCTCCAAACTGTTATTTGAAAAATACATCAGTAGTATTGTTCTTTAGGGGTTATCTGATGTCACAATATTTTTTTTTTTCACCTGCAAGAGTGAAAAACACCGGGTAGGTTGGCGAGCTTTTTTGTCTGTCGGCCATGTTGGATTGAACAAAAATAATTTCTTGCATTTGCAGCTGATGGCCAGTAGTTTATGGTGTATTTATAACATAAAAATCCACAAGAAGCACAAGAAAATGGCTTTTAGACAGGTGTCCACTGTAGTGACCAGTATGCATGAAAGGGTTAAATGCACGCTTTAGGATAACCGTGGTATTGCCATGAAAAAAATACCTCAATGTCTCTGAAACCTTTTTTCCAATAACACAATTCATTCTGAGCTTCTTGGCAAGTATTCTTTCAATGAACTGCTGGAAAAAGCCAAGTGATGGTCACCGCAGATCTGGTTCCCGTGGTCCCAGGGGAAACGAACGGATATGATGTGAAAACCTATAACAAGACAACAGATCTAAACACAATATGCAGAGTCACAATCTTGTTTTTTCCCTGCAGTAATGCACCCACCCACCCTCCATGAGGAAGTGTCCTTGATAATAAAAAGGGGCCTTTATTTGAAGCTGAGTGAGCTGAGGCTGCCGCAGAGCTTCACATGTAGCTCAGGAGATTGTGTGTAGGTGTGTGTGGGTGTGTGTGTGTATGTGTGTGAAGTGATGAAGCTGAACTACTTGCCTACATGGACCATGTTTGTGCTGATTCTGTGGTTTTTATGTCCTTTCATGAGCTCAAACCTGCACAACGGAGGGCTATGTTAGCAGACGTTCAATGGGGGCTCTTGACTCAACATTCACACTTTTCTCTCTGCTTTCTCTCTCTCATAAATTCCCAGACTTATGATATGAATTGGCAACAGAGAGGGGGCAGTAGAGACAAACAGAATGAAAGAAAATCGTTGTGCGAGCCACTTCCATATCGTCCTTCGGATAAAACCGAGGAGAAAAACTAAGCAATGAAATAAAAGAAAAAAGCTAGTTTCTGACAAACTTTGAGTTAACTAAGTAGCCATTCCATATCTATTTTGGTTTTGTAGTAGACAGCAATCCGCACAGTTTCAGTTTGTAGAATCAGAAAGAAATTCTCATAGAGGAGGCCATGAAGACTGGGGTGTTACTCAAAAAAAAAAAACTCAAACCTGCAAAAATTCAAAATGTCTAAATGAAAACATACTTACAAATGCTACATCACTTGAGTTCTATGGAGTATAAATGGTGGACATGTTTATCCCCCCTTACGTTAATTCTGTTTTTGGTTTTATGTCGAGCCTTAATGCTTCACAACATTAAGCACATTTTTAACTGGTCCTGTGCAAAAATAAAAGTGCGTTTCAGTACGATATCTTATGGTACAGTGTATTCAGGAGTGTTTCCACCCAGAGGAAATGAGACATTCATGGTCCCCAAGATTTTTGGGAATACATTGTGTGGACCAACTGCTGCTGGCGTATAACTAGTAGTGAGATGATCTGGGCCCACTTTGCTGCTCCAGGACCTGAAAGCCTTGCTATAAATGAGGGAACTAAGAAATGTGTTCTCTAGCAGAAACCCTAGAAGAATATTATTCGGTGATTAATTCGTAAACTTAACCAGCGCTGGGTTAGGCAACAGGAAAATGATTCAAAGCACACCAGCTAGTCGACTCTAAACATAAAAGTTCATCAGCATTTCACTGGAAAGTTGGGGAAGTTGAAGGGAATGAATGATTAATGACTTTAATCCATAAATTAATCTGATTTAATCTTGCAAAAAAAAAAAAAAAAACTTCAATACTGATCCAACAAGGAGACAGCAGGAGGGTACATGAGAAACCTGTTTCTACTGGTAATCCACGGATGATCTGAGACCCCCCACTGGCGAGCTGCTGTGTTGCTGTCTGGCCCTGAATCGCACATGGTTTTGGGCTAAAAGTCTGTGAGGACGTGGGCAGGGTGCTGCTAATGTAATTGGGGAACAAAGAGATATAAATACGCAGACAGGTCGGCAAGCTTTTGAGATAAACACCGAATAGCAGGCTTGAAAGCCTCCTGCTGATGGAACATTTTCCTACTAAAGGTAATGCGACTGAAGGGTATAACAACTCGCTTCTTGTAGCTTAAGTGGCTTTAATCTTCCACTTTCATATTCAGAAGAAAGTGAGAGCAGAAGAGAAGATTTATTAAGAAGACTGAAGCCTGCTTAGTGTCCTCTTACGTGCACCGGTTTAATAGTTGTTCTTACAGGGTGGCCAAATCCAGCCCTCTCAAGTGGTCTGACCCTCTTTAACACCAATTATCAAGTATCCATCACCCTCTTTTCAAAACTCAAATGTTCTTTCACTTTATTTTTTTTTCTGTGCCTGTTCTTAGTGTTGCATCTCGTCTGCCCAATACAAGCTTTGTTTTTCTCAACATCGTTGCAACATTTCCCTTTTAGTGTTAGCCGTCACAACCGAATGACATATATTAGAAAACTGTTTTGGAAATTTTTTTATATTACAGCAATGAAGTTCATGCGTTTTATTAAGATTTTATGTAGCAGAACATGATTGTGAAGTCAGGGAACATGAGAATGTACTTCTCTCTCATTAGCTAATTGTTTGGTTTTTTTTTCCAATTTTGGACATGTAGACATTATTTTTTTCTGTTAATTATTCTTTGTAAAATTGATTAAGCTCATCCAGATTGTAGTGATTTAAGCAGAGCCACTCAAACGCTATGTTCACACCACAGGCAAAAATGATCCAAATCTGACTGTTTTTGGCCATTTTAATTTGACATCTGATTATTTTATGACATCCTAAGTTGAACAATCTGGAATGATATTTTCAAATGTAGTCCTAAAGCGGATATGTGTACATTGATTTTCAAAGAGATGTTGTATAAAAATGTGTGTCACATTTCATGAGACTATTACTTCATTGGACGTGACAGACTTTCCATTTTGCACCGGTGGAGACAGAAAGTGGTGTAATCGAATTTAAACAATGGATGAAACAAGCATGGCATATCTTGTCACTACTACTCTATTTATTACTTGCTCGCCCACACTGTTGTTGGAGCTGCAGGTCTGATATGAGCCTCTGTTTTCTCTTTCCATACAAACTTACGTGTGCGTCAAACTAGTAATGAGTCATATTTTCTTCTGCACGTCCAGGTCACAGAGATGTAGGTGGTTTACACTAATGGCTGTCACTTTACAGTTAACTCCAGTCGGTTTTTCTATCATTATTCTCCTGCATTTTGGTCTATCTACCTAATCATATGTCTCATATGACCTTCTGTGATTCCTCTACTGGGCATTTGCCACATTTAAGGAGGATTTCTTCTCGACACTCTTCCGTGAGGATTTGTGACGGTACCAAACCATACTTGTCCAGTTGAACCTAATCCTAATCAGTCGTGTCCTTTTGGTCTAACTAAAAAAAAATCTAATTTTATGTTTTTTATTCACTTTTCATTAATTACATTAGTTTTTTTTTTTTTTTTTCAAATTTTTGAGTTTTGAGTTTGCTGTTCACCAGCACTGTAACCTCTGAGGTCTTCATTGAATGGAAGGATTATTTTACTGAGATTTAGAGCTGAACAACATATCACAAATATTTATTCCTGTTACAATATGCTTTCTAATGCATTAGCTGCTTATTTAAGTACTGCGGAATCAGGACCTCAAATAATTTACTGGATGATGCTGGTTGTTTAATGAAGCAAGATAACGTTTTAGAAAGTTATTCCATTATCACAGAACTCACCAACTCTATTTCATGTCATATGTTTTCCTGATACTGTGCCACTGCCTACATGGACTCTACTTCCTAATTAGTTTATTTCTGAAGGCGATTGGTTGCATTCTTCTAGTCATAGCGCATGTTAAAACCATGTACATTTTTAGTTCACTTTACATTATTGTCCAATTAAAACAAAAATATTTTGCGAGGCACTGTTTTCTTACACTTGAAATGTATCGAGTTTCTTTAAAAAAGATATCTGGTAGTGGGCGTCATTGAGGGGTGTAAACCCCGAAGGTCTTCTGGGGAGAACTGGAAGTGATTAGTGTGATTTATACAGAGCACCTCTGGGTAAATGACATCTTGTTAAGGACTCGCATCACCTTTAGGAGGCAGACAGGTAAGAGGAATGGAGGACAGGAGTAAAAAAAGCTCTTCAGGAAGGTGATTTGTGTCAGAGTGTGCTGCTCTACAGGTAGTATCCAGCATGGGCCTATCAGAGATGTAACTGTCAAGGCTCTGCAACTCCATACGTGTGTTTACATCTGCAAACAGCATCTTATTGAGTGGGTGATATGCATTTTTCTGTGTGTGTGTGTGTGTGTGTGGTTCATTCCTCACTCTCTGTCAGCTCATTTTCCTTTATTCCTCCCTCCAACGCCGTCACCAGAGAAATATCTAAGAGTCGGCCCACGGCCCCAAGGTAGCTGTCGAGATTGAATTTCAAATCAGCGTTGCACAAGTTGTGTTCTAGCCTCAGCTATTTTCAACACATGGGGTGAGACGGTGCCGCGAGGGGAAAGGCAAGTCATCTGCATGTGTGGGATGCAGTGTGCGTCATATCATCACAGGAATGCAAAAGGGAAGAGACTTGACACGAAGAAGATGGATGAAGGCTGAAGTCAGTGCTGCAATTTCAAAGTTATTAGATGCTCATATGGAGGGGAGATAGACTGGAATTAATAAGAGCATAAAAAGACCATCAGTGATTATCCTTCGGCTGCACCGAGCACTGGTTTGGAGGTGGAAACGTCTTTTGATTGAGCTTTAATAGAAGAGAGTACCGGGCAGCTATTTTGCTTCATTAATGAACTGGAATTAAAACTATATGATCAATTAAAGCCGCAGCACTCCATATGAAACATTTAGCACCATAATTAAAACAACACATTAGACAGTAAATGTAATATCTTTTCGAGGAAATTGGAACGGCTGCTTTCATGGCAGCAATGCGTGCTCTTGGGGTCGAGCTGCCGAGTGAAGCAAACGACGCAGCTACTGCAGGCTGGAAGCTCATACACAACGATAAAGATCATTTTTTTGTTGCAAAAGAAACTCAATAATTTGGTGATCACATTTGAAACTAGACACACTGTTTTTATACGCACTGTGAAAACTGATGCATATTTTTTTTTCTTTTCTGCTTGACAATGAATCAAGACGATGCTTTTCTTGTTTCATGTCAGAATCAGTCAAATTACTTTTGTTTTTTAAACACCAGAATAGTAATAACTTTTAGGTCTTGACAATAAATTACTATAAACAAGTTTACCATTTGCCTTTAAACTATTTGGGAACAGAACAGGTGATGATGTGACGGTTAATTGACATTGCTTGAGTTAACTAAAGGAGGTCGCTTGCCAAAGCTGGTAAGAGGATATCATTAACCAGAGTGAAAGAATCTTACATTGACATTGAAAGGCCACACATTGAGAAAGAAGCAATCCATCAAAAAGCAACATAAAAAGCCAGATTCTAATTAAAAATGCACTAAAGGACAAAAAGCTTAATTTGTGTAGGAGACCTGTGGCCTAATGAGACTTAAGTTGAAATGTTTATCTGTGGTAACCATTAATGGAGACCAGGCCTAAAAATAAAGGAGAAACAGAAAGGGAAACGGGGAGGAAAAACGCTGACGGTGTTTCGCTGGAGTTCAGGGCAGCTTTCCAACTAAGAAGGGCAGGCCAGAAGCCCCGGGGGTATCTTTAAGAAACACGGATCACTGAAGGTGATCCTATGATGCTTGACTGGAGGATCATGGGATTATGGTTGCAAGGATACAAAGTGTAGCAGTCAATAAATCAAACACCTTTGTGGATTGCACTGTGATGGTTTTATATCAGTAAAAACATTCATTAAAAAAAAAAGAAATACGAAGATTTTAATAAGTGTTTAGGTCAGCGTTATGCCATATCAGCTCCAGAGGGAGTCAGACCAATTAATTTGGCGAATATATGAGCCAGAAAAAGACTAAGAATGGCAGGGCCTAAAGTCATTTAACATCATAATGTTGCATTTTCATCTCATTACCCACTCACTTCCTGTTGACTTACAAGGGTTTATTTAGTTCAGCATTCATAGAATTTAAATGCTCTTGTTTGGAATGACTTATATCCCATTTCCATATACGGGCATGCATATAGCTGTGCTCAAAGAACGCATTCAATACAGTTCCAGAATAGTGCGGCCAAGTCATAAATGTCCAATCAGATTAGAAATCTTGATGCTCATATTATGACGTTTTTGGCTGCACACATGGCACAACTTTAGCGTATTTGACCTTCTGTCCGCAACAAAGGCTGCGAGCAAAATCTATGAGGTCGAGTTTGAAATCTAAGCAGACATCTCTGAGCACGGCGGCAGTGCTGTGGGCTAGGTCACTATCTGTAACCACCAGAACTCCCTGGCAACCCTTCAGGTAAATGGCACAAGCCCTCGTAACCATCGGAAATAGCTTTTCTCTCTGTGTGTGCGTGCATGCGTGTGTGTGAGAGAGAGTGTGTTCATGCTCGCCTGGGGTGGAGTCCCGTCAGAGCGTCAAAGAGGATGTGCCAATACAAGCGTCTCATCTGGCCAGATGGCTGCAAATCTCTGTCTGAATGTGTCAGGGATCAGGCTGTAGCTTACAGGGCTGCAAATCCCTGCTGCTCTCTAACTACCCTCTATGCATACTGTTCAACAGTGCAGTGGAAAAAATAAAACCAAAAAAAATGACTGCATTACGACTAAAAGGCCGAGGATCAGGAGAAATACTTTTATATGAAAAGGTATCAAAATAAAAGCTCTTTCATTCAACATGTGTTAAGTTATTAAAAAGAATGTTTCTTTACCCTGAGGAGGACTTGGACCGTACAGCAAAGGGAACTAAAGCACTGTAGCACTACAAGACACGATGAATATGATATATATCAACAATATCTCTTCAGTGAATATTTATTTGATCAACAAAGCAGAATGTTCTGTGCTGCTAAAAGAATTAGTCCAATGACAAATATTTTTAAGCCTTCAGAAAGCCTCAAAAACTTTTATTCAACACTGTTTGTTACCTTGAAAGCAAAGGAGTGACAAGAAAAAAAAATAAAATAAAATTCTGGTTAATAGGAAAAAAAATAAACAACTGAGCGGCAGTATAAAACCTGCGTACACTACTTTATAATAAAATATATGCTATCAAACCTTGAGTGGAATGACAAATTGCAAATGTGAACTGAAATGAGAGAGGAGAGAGGCACTGTGATTCAGATTTATATAGATCACTGGTGCAATAAAATGTAAAGATCCAGTCTTTTCTGCTACATATACAGACAAATAACACTTTATGGGCAACTGCACATTGTTTACTTTGCTGCATTTGTTGCAGCTTTATTGTTCCTTCTCTTTGCACGTTACTCTGAAAACACATTTATAGTTAGTCAACTTTTGACTTCATTGCATTTTACTGGAATTTTAAGGACTAGAGCAACATAAAGTGCCAGACAAGTGTGAAATGGAGGGAAACTGATAGATGGTTGTCGAGGCTTTTCACTATTTCAGGTCTTAAAGATGGGATTTACGCTACAGTTCATGTTGAAAACACCTGACACTAGGGTGGAGGGTTCAGTATACAACATACAACTTTGTGCTACAATGAAAACAGATGTTTGAACTCATTTAGGTTGCATTTTTGTGTCAAAATATCCTACATAAGTCCATTAATCCAGTTAAGAACCTGTAGCAGGTCCCGATCCAATCTATCAGACCCTTAACTAAAAAGTAGCAAAGACATTCAGCAGCAAAACGTGCTTCTGCAAAGTAATGATTGGTTGTTGGGTTGTGGGAAGGAGGTAGAGACAAAAGCAGGCCACACTTAATCAGATGTTTGTATAATTATATAAACTGATCTTAGGTTAAAAAAAATAAATAAAAAATAACCAAATTAACAAACATATTTGTGCATTTTTAAAAGATCATACTTTTGCAATACCTTTACAAACTGGCTTAAAACTTGGGTTAGCTAATTTTTTAAAACACAGCACAGGAGGTTCCTAAATGCCTCTTTGTTGGCACTTTTTAACCAGCCCAGAAATAATTCAGTTTGCTCATGCCTTAAAAGTGCATAACGCTTAAAACCTGCAGTCACTGTGCAGGACTGAGTCACATTTTGTAAATATGTATGCGAAAGCAGGAAATCTCGTTAGCGTTGCTGTGCCATATTCAATTCCACAAAGCCCAATTTCGCTGGATGCGTCCTTATGTTTCCACATCGAAATAAGTCCATTGAGCTTGTTACCAAAAATGTATTTACTAGTGACTTGCTTTTAGATGTGCTCTCAAACGGGAGCCTTCTTGAATGAATGGAATAAAGGCTGATGACTAAACTGCACGCATTTTGTCCATTCAGAATATTCTGAAGAGACTTTGATTGAGGTTTAGTGATGCAATAGTTGCTTATATTTAAATCTTAACTGGATATTTGGGGTATTAGAAATTGCAAAGTTATGTAGTTTCCCTGTCTGCAGCTGTTTTGACTCACTTATGAAGGACTATCTCAGTTATTTAACATTCATAGCACTGAAGACAGAGAGAAGGGGACTCATTTCCGCAGAGCTACTATAAGGCATAAGTTAAAAAGTGTAGGATTTGATGATGCTGCAGAGAATGACATGATTAGTGCAGATTCATATACTGGAATAATGTATGTAGTGAATATATGTTGAGTGTATTCACTGAAAGGGATTATATGCTCAAAGAAAGGCAAGTCTTAATGTTTGCAGCTACTTCCTTTGTCTTTCTTTCCCACACCATCGCCCACAACAAATACGCGTCGTTTTTATCCCCGACAATCGGAAGTGTTCCAGCAACGCGGAGCCGTACTTTGTTATATTTACATATCCACATTCACACAGTGGATTAACTGTTTTCAATAGTCTGAGCCAATCCTTTAGAGTGCGAGATTCACAGCAGGCTTAGCACACAATCTGAACTCTGAATTATGCAGAGCGCACAAAATGTCAAGGGTATTCTTGGGTCAACAGTGATTTGATGTCAGAAAGCACAAGCATGAGAATATTTATAACAATAAGCCGTGAAATGTGACACTGAGGTCAGGCCGTGTGAAGATTGTCTTATCTTGGGTTTTACACATAGTCAAAATCTGCATTAAGTCTGTTTCGGAAGGCATCGGCTGAACTGTGTGGAGTTCCAGTCATAAGTTTACACAGAATCAACATTAGCATATTTTAAGATCGGGTGAGTGAATGCTGGTTTTTATGGACACTATAATAAATCGCACAGTTTAGCCAGAAAGTATTGGTCCTCTAAGTGATTAAGGCTTTTTTTCTTACAGAGCTGAAGCAACTGGGATAAGACTGTTGTTTCTTGCTATACGTTTCATTTCTTTCTCTACCAGACATATAATCACTAAATCAAACTGTGATTTCTTATTTGGAGAATCAGACTTGCCATAAATAATAAATGTTAGGCGGCTACACACGATGATGGCTTTGCATCCGTAGTAGAATAATAATTCTGTAATGATTTAAAATATCTGTTATTAGGTCTGTTTATGAGAAATATAAAGGTCAACTCTGTTCCAGAGCTGAGATAAAAGGGGAGAGCAGGCAGGATTCTTATCAGATGCCACAGGAGTTGAAGGATGGGTTGTTTCAGGATGAGAAAAAAGGTTTTCAAACCCAAGGCGTCATCACCTCCCAGGGCAAGGACCACAGGAGGGACAACAAGACAGAGTACTTACACTGCTTTGCACTCAAACAGTTGTCTCCATCATTCACAACTCAAGAATTCATAACGGGGAGCCGGGAGATGAGAAAAAGAAGAGGAATAAAGTTTCAAAGTACCCAAATCTCCGCCATAAACCTAATTATGTGGGAAAAAAGCACAGGATGGCTCCACCCTGACACATCTGGGACCTTGCAGGGCAAACAAGAGATCAGCATTCTTTGTGAAGGCCAACTTTACCTCGATAATGGAAAACAAACTTAAAATCTCTCCGCCTGCAAGGATCTGCGGTGATTTAAAGAGCTCTCCCTCTTTCATGTGTGTGAAAAGGTTTTGTTTATAGCTGCAATCCAAACTGAGCATTAGCACCGGTCTTCATGTCACAGAGGCTGAGTAAGAAGCCGTGGTATTTAGCTCAACTTGTAAGCTGCAGCCGTTGGGGGAAAAAAAGAAGAAAAATCCCAGCTTGAGCGTGTCAGTAAGGTTGAGAATGTGCAGGGTTAGCAGCAGACTTTTCTCTATTCTCCAGAAAGGGCAGATAGTAACGATACTACTGCTGTCTTTCTTCTGCCAAGTTAAACTACCTTCTGCAATTTGCAGAGTTCTCTCTAGGAAGCTCAGCAAGGAAGTCCAACCTTCAAAGCAGTTTGAAGAATAGATCGTGTATAAATTAATTGTGCTAATATTAGAAACATTCCATATTATCCTGTTACAACACATGCATTATGGAGTACAAGAACACTCCTCTCAGCCGGTTCGTGGAGTGTGTGTGGCTTGCGCCCAGAAGACTTAATCGGATTGTGAAAACATTTTGGACCTCCCTTATCTTTGCCCATCGGTGTGGTGAGCATCTCAAGATGTCTCAATAAAAGCAATTCTGTTATATCAACACAAAATGCACAGACAGAGACACATGCAATTTTTTTTCTTGAGCAATGTTCTTTCTCTTAATCTTTAGTTAATAAAAGAGTTTGCACCTTAGGTCTGCTATAAGAAATTAAGCATTTAGGCAGAACAATGTGCAGCAGTGAAAACACCTTGCCAGCTTTCAAACATCTTGACCCGCTCTTCTTTGCAGAATAGTTTCAATGCATCAAAAGTGGGTGACCAATCCAGAACCGTTTAGAGGAGGATCTCCCAGTCATGTTCTGCTGCATGACCCAAGAAGAGCAAAATGTATTGTTTCAATTATGGGGTTTTATGATGCGGGAGTCACACAACTATACAAGATCTGTTTTGGTCATTATGTTTACCTTTACGTTTAACCTGCTGTTTTGCAATGTTTACTAAAAGTTTGCTAGCCATAAGTAGGACAATTTTCAATTTAAGTTTACACATAAGAAAATAGAGCATTGCTTTTCATTCAAAATGAATTGTTTTGTCATGTTAATTCATTGTTCACATAGACATACTGTGCAAATACACACCCTTTTGTTCTTTACATCCATAGAATAAAACACTCATGACACTAGAGATTTATTTAAAAAATGGCATCACTGGAAGCTGTTAGGATGAGGACATGGAAATATAGTTTTAAGCAGTACTACCAGATTAGTAGGACTTTATATACGACACTAGTTCAATGGTTTCAGGGGTGAATTATTATTTCTATTGAAATGCAAACTTTGCAGAATTTTACATTTTCCATGCCAGTGGGGATAGGCTGTGTGTTATTTAACTCTACATTAAGTGCTTAAAATATTAACAGCATTGAACTTTCTGTTTTCCCAAGACTGTCAGTCATTCTGACAGAGAGAACGTCCAGCACGTCTCTGTGCCTGGCGGTGATTTAGCAAGTGAATGATTTATTTTTAGTTTAAATCTGAAAGCTGTTTCTTTTCGTCTTAACAGGGAGAAGCCAAACTCATTTGTGGAGTTTAAATATCATTCACGTTGCATCCCTTACTCCATGTTGAAGTGTTTTTCTTAAAAGAACTTCTTAGATGTGACCCAAGACAGGATATAAATACCAAATTTTGTGGTAGTTTTACACTTCGTACATTTGGCTAAAGAAACAAGAATTATCCCTCAAGATCCTTTAAGTATATACTTGACAGTCTTGCATCCGCAGTGCCAACCCATCGGCCTGCACCCATTTCCTTTTCTGCCTTAGTTTCCATTCATCCTCCTTCTGATTTCCTTTTTAAACTCACCAAAGTGACCATGAGGCACAAACATGATTGCATTCACAAGCAAAAAATAAACAGGCCCACAAAAGCAACTCCATCATTGATGAAGACGTTATTCTAGGAGTGTTCATGGTCTCCCAATATGTTTCAATGAAGGTGTTGAAACAATTGGCCAACTGCTCAAAAATGAAGCATTTGGCCATTTTTAAAAACATTTATTTGAGTTACAAAATCCTGTGGTTTTTATTGCTAAAATGTTCACACTCTGGCAGGAAGCAGCTCACAGAGTGAAAAGCTTAGGTTTACCAGGCTGTCAGATATTTTTAGGACGGCTTTTTTGGTCTCCAAAATGGATTGAACGAAGCAACGTGAAACTCAACTAAATAAAACTCAAAGCTTTGATACTTTTGGCCAGAAAGCAATCGAAAGACCCCTCTGTAAAAGCTATTTTCTGTGCCAGGCCCCCAAATTGAGCTTTGTTTCCTCCATAAATGAACTTTTCTATTTAGATCTGTCAACAAGATTGTTGTGCTCTGTGGTTCGAGGCCGGATGCCATTCCTAAATAGAAACCATCTATCAGAGGCTAAGTGGTGGCTGAGAGATGTCATTGTGGTCATGAGTGGGTGACGGTGGCAAAGGGCAAAGTGGTGAAAGGTCTGGAAAAACAGTTTCCAGGGTTGCATTTTACGCTTGTGTAAGAGCTAAGTGGGATGGGACGCGTCCAGTGCATTGGTGGATAAATCGGGTTAATGACTATGTGCAACAACTGAGGAGGAAACTTCCCACCAAAACCACAATTAATTTCTTACAAATCTCAAGATGTTCGGCCGTGACGCGAAGATTCTTGCACAACATAATTGATCTCAATAGAAGAAGGTTAATTAAACGTTGGATCAAATTTCAAAAGGGCAGTACTACAGGAACTCTGACAAGGAATCCATTGCATTTGAAAAAAAGCTATTGGAGCCAAATATGTGTATTTTTGGTTTTTGGTCACTAGATGGGGATGTCGGCTCCAATACATAAATCAAGAGGTGACAGATAGCTGTCAGGTGTTGAACCCGGAAGGGCATACAAGTTTTTGACCGCTGTGGCGGAGTCATTATTAACACTGTTACCGTGTACTATGGAATAAATGGATCTTGTTCACAAATGTTTATCTGTCTGGACCAGTGTGGAGTTTGGATTACAAGAAGATCGGGGATTGAAATTACACGCGATCAACAGGTACAATGTTAGCCGCTCAGCGCGTCATAACAAAGAGGCAATGGGTCAACGCTTAAACTAGTGCAGGGTTGAACTGGCTAGTATAAAAGCCTTATAATCCTTATTGCTTGTCAGGACCAAGAGGTTGGTTGCTCCCCTGAGCTTTGGGTGAGAGAGCATTGTAAAGCTTTGAGGAATTCAATTGTTTCATCCTTGTGTGGATGGCATGAAAAGAACATAACTACATCCCTGTTGCACTACAGTTAAATACAGTATACTCTGGCATTCAGAAGTTTCACCAGGTCATAAACACACACGCACACACACACACATTTATACACTCACACAGAGATCAGTCGGCAACTTGGGGTTAAATGCCTTGCTAAGAGGCACATCGACGTGTGAAAGGAGGAAGGACTACGCCAAACCCTGATCATGTCTGGATGATGGACTGAAAAGGGCTGAACAAAGAATCTCTCTAACTAAGGCTGGATTGAGCTTTTGGGCTTGATGTGGTTCAGAAGCTGCTATTTGACAACATCCTCACCCTGTTAGCTACGCATTCCCCACATAGCAGCATGACATTTTTACATATCCATAATTTCAGCTCTTTTTTTTTTTTTTAGCTCTCCTCTCCGTCTATTAGAGGGTAGACGGAGAGAAGAATGACCTTTATATCCGTGGCAAAATTGAGGGCCTCTGAACCAGGACAGAGAATCCTCTGTTTGCATCACTTCTACGTAGAGCTACCAAAAGAAGGGCAGGAAGAGGAGGGGCAACTCAGGGAAACCCCTGGATCAGGTTCCTGCTTCCCCATCCTGGTGATACCAGACCTGGAGAACACAGACCCTCCCACATCCTGCCCCGACAATGGGCAAAGCCGAAGCAAACCCCGCTCCTCTCCTCTGGTTTAATTGGTAAACAATGAACGCATTTTCCTCCTCTTCTGCTGGCCTTTGTCAGAGGGGACAGGGGAGTCGCACACATCCTAATTACCACCTTGCACGGGACAGGCTTAGACAGGCACAGGCCTGGCTCACAATGGATGTATTAACCTTTGCATAGCTATTATAAAGAGCCAGAGTTACAGAGCTACAATGCTTTCTCTCATTCTCTCTGCTGAAGAACTGCTTCATTCATGCAGCTCAGACAGACATTCAGCAGGGCTGCGACAGATCTACCTGGGAAAGGTTGTTCACTAATGACGCTGCACTCAGTTTTTACGGCCTGTGCTGTGCGTGCGGTCCTTTTGTTGAGGCTTGGTGACAAGGAAGAATGAAGCAGGTGTATGCAGTATGCAGCTCCGATGACCAAGATAATAGTCCAATTTTTGTCCCTGTTTAAGTGATCACGCACGTTTTCCTTTCAGAAAGACTCAACGGCAATAATTCAGGCCCCCATAATAAGAAGTCCTATTTTCTTAGGCTTACTGCAAAAAAAAATTGCAAGTTTCCTAATCATAGATAAGGAATAATCAAAACATTTTAGAGGATGGATATCAATCTTCTAAATTCTAATTTAAAATACCTACCTAGGGAAATCTTCCATAATTTCAGCAGCTACGCTTGCTCAAATTAGATATTTTCATCCAAGGCAAAACTTGGCCTGCTTTTTCCTGGTATTTTAGATAAATACTCATTTAAGCTGTATATAGCAAGTTTTCTCCATTCCATTCAAATGTGGAACTTGGAGTGGGAAGTTTAGGAATACCCATTTAGGATTTAAAACCATAATCATATGATATGGAAGAAAGCAACAGACCCACACAAAGCAATAGCACATGCAGTTTAGCTGCCAAAAAAACACACAGAAATGCAAAAATGAGTATGGTACAGAATGAGTAGAGTCAGAGTTTGACAAGGTGAAGCACATACGAAAAGTTCCAATCAAAACATAAAGCTAATTGCTAATAATCGCTGGTTTCATATTTCACAGCAACCAGTTAAAATGCTTTAAATCTTAGAGATCTTCCTATTAAGGAAGCAATGATATCGAAAACTCACAATATAAGTTGACACATGATACCGAGTTAATGAAAATGATCCAGTACAAGATTTTAATATCGCTTATAAAGAAACGCCAAAGATTCAACAAGCTGGTGTCTTCTTCCAGTACGTTTACCATTTCCCAGTTGCTAATGGTAGCGACCACTGTGATTGTGATGTAGTTCAACGCACCCCTACATCCAAACATTAGTTGCTATAGCGATGTTTACATATTGATCGTGTCTTGTCTGTTACTCTGTCGCCATTTACAGTTCCTACTGGAAACCCAAAATGCTGTCAAACAATCATTTAAAGGTAGTTGGGGCGTCTTCTAATATGACATTATCAGGCAATGCCATGCTAACTGATAGCACTTGTAAGCTAGCAGTCACCTCAGCAAGAAATATTGTATTTTTTTTAATATTGTGAGATATTGTTACTCCCCTTGTTACTTCCTACTGGCATGTTAAATATTCACATTTAGCTGCACTTAGTAGATATTTAGTAAGATTGTGTACAAGCACAAATGCATTATGGAAAAGTAAAAGTAAAAGTATACAACATAGGGCTCTGTAAGTTCTGGGGTTTCACATATATAAACATAAAAAAAACAATACATTTTTTCCAGATTCTAAAGACATTGGAATCTGATCAAAATCGGATATTTTACCATTTATTAAATGAAGACTATGCCAAAATGGAAATTCTCTGTGTTAAAAACAAAGCGTGACTACGATGCAGCAGCTTGCAGAGCAACATTTAGTAGCAATTAGTGTTAATTGTCGACCAAAACTATGACAAATACGCCCAGATTGATGAGCTGCAGTAGTTCCTTTTTCAGAAATCACACTGTTGTATCAACAGCTGCACGCATCAGACCTGCAGACGGTAAACTTTTTAAATTAAATTGAATCATTTTCAAATCTGTTAGGACATTAAAGAAATGATATGGTCTCCAACACAAAAAGTTACAATTATAAGATCATTTTTTTAGAGATTCATATACGTTCGGCTTAGTAATGAGAATTTGTGGATAAATTGCATGTCTATAATTAGACTCCTGATGATGGCAATAATGACAGCAATGTAATCATGATGGTCACATTGTTGTATCACGAGCAATCATTCCGAGCACCCGTGGTATCTTCGGCTGCCATTTAATTACTTTACGCTAAGGCTATTCCCAGCTCTGTCATAGTATACTGTGAGTGCATAAACACTTTGTTAAATCAAGAGCGAAAACAGCGAGGATCTAAAAATACAGAGCTGAGAGGCAGAGAGTGACAAGCCGGGATTAGCGCCGCCTCGGTGAATCAAACAAAAGCACCCGAAAGGAAGTATGGATGGGAGGTGGAGACAGGAAAGAGCATGGACAGCAAAGGTTGAGAAGAAGGTGGAGATGGCGATAAAAAAAACAAACAAAAAAAAACACAACTCATCCTCGGGAATCGACCAGGTAAAACATTAATGAGACAAGTCTGTGAGAAGGATAAGAGGAGAGTCTAAAATAAGACAGCCCTCAGCGAGTCTGTGTCTGAGTACAACTGTCAAAAACCAAAAGTTATTTGAGATTTAAGATGACAAACAGGTACATTCAGCGCCAGAAACTCTTCTGTCAACCGGAACCAGGAATAGAAGCCAAGAAGACAAAGAAAATAGGAACGGGATGATGACACAAACAGCACTCATAATCATTACTCATGTGACTGATACAAAATGACAAATTTTTGCAGATTCAGAAGTTCTGCAACTCCCCAAACACACATGCGCACAGACACGCACACACACACACACACACACACACGGTGGCCCGTAATAAGATAACGCGCAGAACGAAGCAAGATGACTGACACTTCAATTAAAGCATCTTATGCTGAAGTTCTGCCACGCAAATTACCAACTCAAAATGCGTGTGTGTGTGTGTGTGTGTGTGTTTGTTTGTGTGTGATGATGAACATGCAGATATGACAGACCACTCGATGCGGCTGTTTTTATGACTGTTAACTGAGCACTAATTAACTGGCTCATCTCACAAGAGCCCACAAGAGGTCAGGGCGCCCACACACTTGGACTGCACTAAGCAAACACACATTCACGCAGCTAAACACACACGAGCAACGCCACGCGCAGCCGCAAGTGTGAGAATTTCATTAAAAGACTTTGTCTACACGGTTGAGATGGGAAACATGTACAGTGAAGAGCAAGGGGAGGTAAAAAGGAAAAAACACTGGAAACCAACTTCGTGGCAGAAGGCTGTGTTGAGAATGCCGACTTCTGCAACGGTATCAGCCTCAGGCGGCGCTACACTAAAGTCTTTGATGGAACAAATAGAATTGAGTGGGGAGAAGAAGGGATGAAAGACGAGAGCAGAGAGAGAGGGTGGGGGAGAAGGAGGTGCTGCGAGATGAGCAAGCCTCATCCACATTAGAGCGGCTTAAAACCCAAATTAATCTTAAAGACCTAAGGAGGGAGTCAGCAGCGCTCTGAGCCTGGAGAAGAGCTGCTGGGGCTGGCAGCCTGAATCCAAGCACAAAGCTGCAGGAGAAACAGATGTTGAGGATGCCTCAGACTAGAATACAATATCTGTGTGCCCGAGTATGTGAGTGAGAAAGACCATTAGAAGTACAAGATAGAGGAGAGAAGAATGGATGTATTGTTTGATAGCAGATGCTAAACCAGCTTCCCGAGGTTTTGTTCGCTTGTGGAGTAGTTCCAAGCGAATAAGGAATCCTGGAAAGAATTGAAATTAAGGAGCCAACTACTGTCCTTAATGTCATCTATGTTTGAAAGTTTATGCATTATACATCTACTGTTATGGCTTTTTTTAAAAGACAGGTCCGTGGTTTCATGGAGGCTGGGGAGGAGAACAAGATTGGAAGCAGATAACAGGAAGGCTTTACACAGTAAAGCAAAGTTGCTCTCTTTTGTCCTTTTGAGCTTCTGTGACATAAAACATGCTGGATTTCAAAAGGTTTGACAGCTTACGGATCATCGTGAAGGCCACAAGCCAAAATGCATTTCTGGAGTCTTTATTTAGCAGATCTTTGAGCTTCTCTATGCGTCTTGGGAGTTGTGCCAAAAACGTTTAGGATTTCTGGGCTTATGGAAAACTCAAAATTGATGGAAGGATCAACATTTAGAGCAAGGCTCTCAAGGGCTAAGGTTCTGCGGTGTTTATATGTTTAAATGGTCCTACATACATGTTTAAAATGGTTGAACTGCCTCCTCAGCATGCATCAAGTGTTGAAGTTTTAGGCCCTTGTGCTATGAAACATAGAAATTACTAACAATGGTCCCGATGGTGCTAACTGCCATAATTGTGAAAAATTATCTCCTTAATAGTATATTTTCTTGTCTGAGATATGAATAAAGTGTTACAGCTGTAATACTTTGTTGTTTTTCTTAATTATTCCAATAGATTTTTGATGAGAAAAACAGTTGAAATCAGTTAAAATCATTGGCTCACAAATTTGCAAAAATTGCTTTGATGCTGAGAGCACTTTGAACATGAACTTACATTTGACTTTAGAGGGTGAAAGCTATCAAATAAGACGCATGTTCTGGTTCACAGCTGCTCAGTTTGCGCTGCCTTAGGGTGGCTTTTCCTGCTCGATTCTCAGAGTGCATACCTAATGGGGCAATGACGTGTCAAAAAACCCCAGAAACAAATATGTTTACGATGTAAAAGCAAAACAGTTTGAATTGCTACTCTGATGAAAACCATAATCTCTACCGGTGTTTCTGCATGGTCCTCGGGGCCCACAGTCCTTCGTGTTTTAAATGCGTCTCTGCTCCAGCATGCCTACTTCAAATGATTGAAGAACCTCAGCATGCCGTCAAGGGCTGCAGATGCCTGTTAATCAAGGATTTATTTAAGGCAGGTTTATGGCAGAAGGAAAACACCTAGAACACACATTGTGTGCCCCGAGGACCAGGGTTGTGAAACAATGATCTATTTTAATTACTTCTTGTTTTCTATGTGTTTAAACCACAGAGCCATTGGATGACAGAATCTGATCGAAATGACAGATAAGGCAATAAATGGGCAATGTGCCACTGTAACATTTTGCTCAAAACATTGTGCGACCTTACCCAGCTCTACCTCACCGGGCATCAGAATCAGCCTCGGTTTAATCATCTAAATAAACAGTTCACCTACCTCGTAATGTTTACTACCTAAAGATATGAGTTTTAATATTTCAAAAGCAATTTATTCTCCGGAATCACGTGAAGCACTTTGAACTGCCCTTGTTGCTGAAATGTGCCGTGCAAATAGACTTGACTTGTCTTAAATGCCAAACTGTAAACAAGTAAAATAGCAGCGCAATCAAACTGTCCACCGGATTCATTAAGAAATGTTTTACGGCACTGCAAGGCTCCGTCTAACTGCGAGTCAGACTGGCTTTTAACGACACAAATTGAAGAAATTTTGAGCATTATCCTTCATTAGCCTTATTATTTACAAATCAACACATGATCCTTTTTTTTTTTTTTTAAATAAAGTGTGAAGTTATTTACAAACAGAAATATGAACGTGAATGTTTCCCCCATCTAAAGCAGTGAAACTAACATGCTACAGGCGCACACACAAACACCCTTCACTTGAAATTTATTGCCTCCTTCATCTCTTCCCACTCATGAATGAGCCACACCTGCTCTCTGCAGATTGCCATTGATTGGAACAGCCAGGTCAGAGAAATTGCCTGGCATCCTGAGGTGCTGCTCTGTCCCCCTGGCAGCCAAGGCAGCAAAAGCAGAGGCTGCAGACAAGCCGAAGACTCTTTCCCTGACGAGCACATTTTAGATTGAGAGGCTGATTGAGCTGCAAGAAATCCAAGAGCAGAGCTGTACGCAAGTAGCAAATCAGGAGAGAGACGGATGTGACAGTTCGCTACAGCTTTTTGCACAACAAGCTGGGTGAAAACCGTCTTGAATTAGGTTGCTAATATAGAACGATTTTTAAGATCGTCAAGGGTTTTTGACTTGTCGCAGGAAAAATAATCACGACCAAAGCGTGTGTGCGGTTTGGAGCGAGCGAGCTGGTATTCCTTTGTGGTCATATCCACAGTGTGGGTTTGCAGTCGTCACCTCGTGCCCAGAGCGAGCGCTCTGAGTGAGCGGCTACAGCTGCACCTTGGCTCGCGGTTTGTGCATTTCCCGGCACCAGTTGTGGGTGACGGAGGGTGCACAAACTCCGTAACCTTCACAGAGAATGTCTCTTTGCAACTTGTATGTGTGTATTTCTACATGTGTGCGCGCACGGCAGCTGCACCAACAGCTGTCTATAGTAATGTGACTCGTCTGTGATCGTGCATACATTTAACGATGAGTTCAGACAGCAGCTCCTAAAACCGTGTCTAACTTATGATAGCCGGCGGCGCTGCGATGGCCCTTGAGAAGAATTTGAGAGATGGGAGCAGCAGAGGAAAAAACAACTCGAAATGTAAGATTTTAGGAGCCTTTTTCACTTCACATGCATCAAAGATGCAGGTGCATCGCAGTTCATTATAAAGTTACTTGGATGTACAGAAAAGCTTTAAGGCCCGGCAATCATGGGGAAGGTAGTCATCCCGCGGAAGGTCATTCAGTCCCTCCATAGGGATAGAAAGCTACAAAAGGTCAGCGTTAAAGAAGCCGGCTATTTAAGCAAATTAATGGTAAGTTGTGTCTTTTTTCAACTGCAACACAATTTTTCATAGTTAATTGGTCCAGGCTTGCTTGTCATTTGAGCCACTGTATAAGACCTTCATATCTGTGTAACCAACGTTTTTACATCGTGGCAATATTTATTGTCCTCCCAGTGGATAAAAAAAATCTCAAGCTTTTCCTACAAAGCATTCAAATTCATAATAAAGTCACTAACCTTTCATTGTTTCAGACAAAGAAGGGTTCGTTTCTCCTGATTTAATAACTTAATACTCCACGAATATCTTTGAGAAAGATGCCATAACTGCACCAAGGGGGCAGCCTCGTACAACAATGGGCTACAATAAACGTGCCTGCTCACAAATTGTCTGAAGACGGTAAAGAAAATTGCCTCTTTGTTGCAGCTATTAGATTTCAGAGAAGACACAAATACAAAGAGCTCAAGCATGTCAAAACTGATTCGGTTTCTGTAGATGATGTATTTAGATTTCCTGTGGTACTAAGGGTTTGCCGTGTGTGTCCTATGTACCTGTGCTGTATGTCAGACGTCCGTACATACAATAAAATTAATGCTACACACATTAATTTTACAGCTGATGGCAGAAAGGCAGCGTCGTCACAGAAATCCCTTTCAAGGAATCCTGGGATACACAAGCTGTTTTGAACAACAGAAATATTCAAAAAACACAAAGGAGGAGTGAAAACAAGCCCATACTTTACATACCAGAGGCCTACACACCTCCTCCCTCAACCTCTCCACCTGCCATCTGACAAATCCATTTAGAGTGAACATGAACATTACGGTCCTGCATGCACACTAAAACCAGGATTTTGGCAGAGACAGATAGGCAAAAGAAACATGAGCCAGACAGACACAAAGATCTGGCATAGGGAGGGGCTCTGCTTGGTCTGTGACCTGGCTCCAGCTGGAAGACCCAGTTCCCTGACAGGTTGGCAGTGCTACAGCCCTCTGGGGTTTAACTACTTCTCGAATGTCTTCCTAAATCTGTTTCTTCTCTGTTCAGATGCCACTTCTTCCTCAGTCTTTGACAGCCTCTGATTATCTCGAGATACAGCCATCTTATATTCTCTGCTTTGGTTAAGACACCTAATCTATTGTGTTTGGTCTTGTAGTAAAGCATCCAGCACAAATGTGATGTTTTTTTGAGCACTGAGAAGAAGAAAATAAAGTGAAATATTGTCTGAGAAGCAGTGCTGGAGATCTAACAAACTAGCATTTCCCTTAGGGATTGAAAAGTTCACTGTGGACACAGAATTAAAGTAGGTTAAAATGTAACTTTTCTGCATCTATCAGTCCAGATCACACCATTGTAGTTTAACAAACATGAGCTGCTGTCTGCTTATTAGAATTATGCAGAGGAAGATGCATTTATGAATTTACTTAAAGCGATCAAAAGACACCAGGAGAGCTTTCATATTGACAAAGAATCTATATAAAATGCAAAAAAATCTCATTTTCTTGATAGATAAACTTTATGCTCACAAACACCACACGCTGTCATCTCCATGTTCTGGTAGTTAACTGTGCCCATTATGTCATCGTCATGGCATGAACTGTGTTCGGATCTCACCCATCAGAACCAATTGAACCATCACCTTGTAGCAAAAATGGTTTCACACGGAGAGACTGATTTTGGTGGGTGAGGATGTACTTTGTAATCTAAACGATTGTTCTTCGAAAGTGGGCTCAAAGTTTCAGTGAAAAAGTTAGCTAGCCAGATAAAACAAAGCTTCAAATACTTTCTGAGGGCTCCACAGGGAAGACATCTTGTGGAGTTGGCTGGCAAGCTGTCAACTTGTGTAGACTCCAGGCTTATGGCTTTGTAGAGATTTGCATCCACCTCAAAGGAGGCCCGAAACATCAAACCCTCTCTGAAGCAACACTTGATGCCGTACAGCAGGATGGGTCAACACAAACACTGCGATACAAGGATGCTCTGAACCACTCTTATCAGAATGCCCTACAATTCCTAAAATAAATGAAGGTTGGATCAGTATGACAGAAACAACAAAAGCTCAGTGTATTCTTTAACAACAACGGAAGAAAAGTTTTTTATTTTTTTCTCCTCAAGGATTTGTTTTTCAGAAAGGTCTTTATTGCAGTAATTTCGCTCCGAGGAGTTTTGTATAATATCTGTACACACTGCAGACAGATGACTGTGACAGTCAAAGCAAGAAGCCTGAATAAAATATGACAGGCCAAACAAAGAGCTGCAGGAATCTGTAGCTCGTGGTTCAGAAACTGACATGTAATTACTGTCAAAACGGTTTCCAGCAGAATCTGAGAAAGACAGCTTCGGTCATGTCTAAAGTAAGAAACCAGAGCTTTTCATTTCCAATTTAAATGCATGATTTTTCGTTCAATCAGTCCCTGTGGTAATTTGAGCTTTACGATAGCATTTATTGTACTCATTCAGTTAACCTCTACATTACAAGTCTGTTTGAAGTTGACTTTTTCTTGTAACGGATCATATTTCAGTGTTGTGAATGCATCTTCATCGTGCACCAAAGAGATTCAACTGCTTGACAAAAGTGAACAGATGCGTCTATGATAAAACTTTTCATGACCATTAGTAATGCTGCTTAATACCAACCTCTGCACTGAGAACCACCCCAGGAATTCAACAAACCCTGCGGTTTTCTTTTGTTTTCTTGCCCACCACCAAAGTTACACTCCTCTTCAACTCATACATGTTATCGTCCGATTGCCTGTGAATCACCCACACAGACATGCACAAACCTAGGGTGATCTTTGTTCTTGTCAGATGTGACTACGCTGATGGTGCCTGCCGGGTGTTGTTGTTGACAAAAAGATTCGCATTCACGGATGTTACAGTACAGCATCGACTGTTGCGCTGTTAGTTGTCACAGTCTGAGCCCTATTCGGGGGCGCCACTGTTTCACCAAATTTCTGAGGAGTTCTGCGTGTTCGGGAACCACGGCTCAGAATAAACGCAAAACATTTCCAACCAGAACTTCTCTGCATTCGTGCACTTGTTCTCAAAATAGTATTAAACTGACAAACTGTGTCTGACTCCTTCAGGCCACTTTGATGTAATGTCACTTTGGCTGTTTTTTTTTTTTAAGCCAGGCTCAATGTTGAATGGGGCCCCAAGCAGAATTTGATTTGGGATCCCGATTTCAGACAACCAGCCACCACAGAGCCACCCTGTTTAAGTGTGTGAACATTGTGCATTTAAGACAACATGCAAAAGTACCTGATAGGCAAAGTGTAGCAATAGGTGGAGGAGGAAACATTACTCTACATTACTCTATGCTCACTCTGACAACTACTTTGGCATGGATTTAAAGATTTTAAAGTAAAAAACTTGAGTGGGTTTGAAATTTTAAATGTTTTAAACTCTTGGTGTACCCTGATACAGTTACTGGGCAAACACCAATTAGCAATAGGCATCCTTTAAACCTGGATTTTACATATTACTGTTAATTTATTTAAGACTTTTGTAGACTGTGTGATTTCCTAAACAACTTAGCAGATTTAAAATGTTTTCCTGGTCACTGAAGCCCTCAATCCAACCAACAACAAAACAACTCCTGGGACTTTTTTGAGAATCTTAATGGGGACACCTGCCTTTTGGACTGGGGGCTCAAAGCAGTAACTTAGTTTGCTTATGCCTGGGGCCAGCTCTGGCTGGTTCAATGATGTTTTTCTTCTTTTCTTAAATTGATAAAGCACATCAAAGCCAATCCCAAGATCAAGTTGTCAAGCTAGGTTATTTTGAACCTTTCAGAGCTTCACTCATAACTCTTGGAGCAGGGAGATGCATACACAAGCACGCACATACACACGTATCCTCGTGGATGTCTTCATTGCTTTACCTCCTTCCTTTTCCCTCGTACTCCCCATATCTAATGTTCTCCACAGGGGCTCTCATGCAGAAAACCTTTTTGCATTTCATAGCAATCAAACTGGGCTTGTGAGCAATTACTTCTGATCGCCGCACAGTTGGCCTGGACTCTGTTTATCCGTGCCGACATGGGAATTCATGGGGAATAACTCAAGACAGCAGAGAGTTAAAAGGTATTTCTTTTTCAAGAGCAATGTGCCTCTGCCGGCATATCGGGCCTCCCCAAAGACGACTATGGGATGGCTCAATGCTCGTTTTAATTAACACATAAGCCTGTTGATGTTAATTAAAAAGGAGACAGGCGATTCCCCAATCAGAATAAAAACTCACAAAGAGGAGAGAGATGTCTATATGAACAGAGACAGTGTCGGCACTCAGTACTTAATACCTTGTTCAACTCACCTGCGATTGCAGGATTCATCCCTCGAGTGTTTCCACATTTTGTCATGTTGCAGTTACAAATTTCAATGTGTTTTAATGGGATTCTACGTGATAGACCGTGATTTTAGTTTCATCTAACCTCAGCTGTGCTGTGACATCAACATGGCTGGCTGCAACTGCATACCACATTTTTCAGATTTTTTACTCTTAAAATTTATGAGAAAATGAAAAAAAAAAGAGGTTGTGAGGGGTATGAAAACCTTTGCAAGGCCAATGTTTATAAAAATCCAGGTGACCATAGCGTACCTATTAAAATCATTTTAGCCGTTCCGGTTCTACTTACTTCATGGGCTTGAACAGCGCTTGTCCATAGTTCTGGAAAGTCATGATCAACTTCAGCTGGGTGCCTCCGGATTTCATGGCTGGGAGGAAAACAAGTGAGACGTTAGGCTATAAAGTCACACCGTCGAAAGCGTAAACAAAGGCAAGCACACACTCCAACGAGGGACGCCATCACGTCTGCACAGCTGATTCTGCGTTTGCTAATCGTGAAGCTTTTGCGTGAATTCACAACAGATCTGCGTGTCTGTTAAACAATTTAGCAGACAGTGTGTAACGAAAGAGAAACAATTAGGGTTTCTGAAGCTGTGTGCGACGTAAAACAAACGTGACAACTTGCAAATGGAGAGTGATCTGAATTAATCAGAGAAGTTTCCTCCTCCTTTTAGGATCAATAGCTTGACATTTCTCTGCAAACCTCCATTGATTGCTCACATCGCCCGTGACGTCTTGTGCACATTAGCCACTTCCTTTGTCACTCAGACACGCTGACCTCCTGTACGCTGGAAGCTTATGTCTCTGACTATCAGTCATATCCGCGTCGTCTCCCACGGGGTGATGGATTCTGACGGCGAGCTTCCTGCCTCCCTCTGACTCAAACAAAAGGACCGCCAGGCCGAGCTAGTCCGAAAAGCCTTGTGTTCCTGTCACAATGGACCCGCGTTTTGAGGGGATTTGCTCATTTATTACAGCATATTAACTTGAGCACATTACAAAACACCGTGCCGCTGCCCAGCCCCAATATCAGGGTAAGCTCCCTGTAGTGCGCCAGATTGTTGGACGAGCGTACAGTTGTGTTCTGTGTTTACTGACTCTCTTAGTGCTGTCGTCTCGAGAGCGCTAACATTTTGTTTCTCTATTTTCTCCTGGCTTCTCCTTTTTTTTTTTGTTTGCATATGTCATCCTTGTATTCACATCCTCTCTGTTATACTCTGTCTGTCTCAATCCATCCTACTCAGCGCTGGCAAGCTTTTTTTTTCCTTTTGCTGTGACTCATTTTCAAAAGCTTCTGGATTTTATTTTATTTTTTTTAATATATATACACTGTTTGACCCAGCAGTGCATAACCTCAGGTGTTCCACCGTTTTACTTCTGAAGAAAACATTCTGGGATTAAAGCCATATAACACATGCATAATTCTGCACATTGAATTAAGATGCACCCTGATGACCAAAATCTGCTGTTTTCTAGCTTGATCAGCCCTGACTGGTGACTGCCTGGTCTAAATAAAAATAAAAAATAAAAAATCAGATCACCAAGTGCAAATTTAACTCACCAGCAGGTCACACTTATGGTGCTCTTTGAAGTAGACACAGTCCAGAGGAGCTCATCTCAATTTGAGCTATTTTTAGAATCGGTGAAGCGTTGAGAATTAAGACAGACCAAGAAGCAACAGAATAGATTTTCATGTTGTTCAAAGTCCTGATTTAAGCATGAATATCATATCTATGTTTATGGCCAAAGCTTAGACTTAAAGTAGTAGCATAAATAGTTTTTATCCGTATTTGTATGTAGCATGCACATGTATGCATGATATTGACAGCTCTTGAGTTCAGGCCCCTTTTGTTGCTTTTATCTTAGTTGGCAATCTCAGTTAAAATAATGTTTGGACTTGAAGTAAACATCTAGAAAATGATTCAATCCATAACAAAAGCGTTCACTTTGGTGGCAAATACATACATATATATGTAATATGGACATTGAAGGACCAGTAAAACTTTGTTCAGAGGCATTTTCATCTAAAAGACCCAGATGAAGGTATTTAAAACAAAGTTGTTTCTTATATTTTATATTATCTGATGAGATATGTCTGTCATTCATTCAGGTTGCGAAAGAGCTCAGAAGAGCAAGACTTTGAGCAGCTGACAGGAAGAGGAAATGTAGTACAACAAAGATTTTTTGGTTTTTTTTTGTTTAGCTCTTGACCTCTGTATGCGTCATTGCTGTTTTTGGAAATGTTGACAGAATTTGGGAAATCTGAAATTGAAATACTGAAACTGCTGTTGTTGCATTAGCCACTCTCACCATGTTAACTTCAAATATCAGCTGCTGAAGCGGCTGTTAAATATCAACATATTAATAATTTAGTCTTTGTTTGAAAAAAAAAAAGAATATAGTAAAAACCCTGTTTTACAGGTACAGCTCTGTGTGAGAGCACTTCTCTGCCTAATATAAATAATTCACGACCGCTTATGACAGGAGGGCAATGAAATATTTCTACTGGTGTTCTTATATTGTCCTGTATTATAGCTCTTAGAGAGAAATTAGAATTGCCTTGGTATCAGCAGGTCAAAGCTTTACAGAAAATTGAGATTGGAAATCAGCTGCAAAAGTCTGATGCATCTCTACATGTAATAAATTTACTCAATCAAGGTTGGGTGGATAGTCTCCTGATGTAATCATGAAATGCTGGATCCTGTAGCGTTGGAGAAATTGAAAGCTATGACCTCAGTCTTATAAGCCAAGCTTCCAAATGTTGCCATAATTTGAATATTAAATGAAACCCCCCCCCCACCTCCATGCAAAAAGCCCGAGCATAGCTTAAGTGATTGTTTCTTTTTGGATGTTATCTCCCCTGACATGAATTTACAATAACATTTACCAGCACAGTTTTGTTCTACAGGCCTCCCATTACCCCCCCAACACCCCCCCAGCAGCATTCAAAACTGCACCCCACTCTCCACGCCGTGATGATAAATCCATCGCGCCTTCACCTGTGCCTCTTTGTGCTTCCATGAGTGTGATTTATGAGTTAAGCCGAATCCCGAACAAAAGGCCACAAACGCTTCCCAGCAAAGGCAGACACAAAGGAGAGGAAAGAAACAAGCACGGTTTGGAAGAAAATGCTGACGAGGGAGGCTTTCTAATGCCATGTAGCTCATATGTGTTTTTGTAATTTCAGCCAAGCAGATATGAGTATAAAGGCTGTTTGCAACAATGTGGGTCACTGCTGAACGTGCTTCTGAAGACTGAAGATTACGCGGGGTTTTATTGCAGACAAAAGAGATGGAGGGACGACGACCAGGCGGATAGCTTAAAAAGGCTTGGGCATAAATGAAAATAATACAACTGCTAGATATTAATCCAAAAGAGTGATGGATTATAGTCGAAAAAGAACAAAAAAAAAAAAAAGAAAACAGCTGCAGCTCATTTCAGTATGAATTTGGCTCAAATTTGTAGATGGAAAAATATAAAATATACTTAATGCCTGGTATAAATATTTATAACTTCCATGCAGTCTTTATATAACTATTTTAATTGCAAATACAACAAAAAATAAAAATTACGTACGGGTTTTGACTTTTTGTTTGTAGGTTAATCAAGGGCAAGGACTCATCACTATAAAGGTATTAAATTAGACAATTACTTCCAAAAATCTTTGCAGTAATCTCATCAAAGATCAATTTTGCTGGGTTGTGAATAAATAAAAACAAGACTTACACTGCCCTTTCAAAATAATGGAATATATTAGGTTTGGAGTTGGAGAGAGAGGAAGAATAGTTAATGGGCAAATAATGACAAAATTGTAACAAAAGACCGAGGAAAGTCATTGCCATTCTGTTATGATTATATTATGCAAAGATTGTAAGAACCACAGGTGGAGCAAAAAAAAACTATAATTAGCATTTTTAATCCAGAAGGACACTGAAAACCAAGATAACCAGCTTGAAATAACCTGGTGGAGTTTCTCAGGGTTAAACCTTCTCCCAATATGTTCCTCTCTCATATTATGTCAGATTTTCACCACATCGCTTTAATTTGATCTGTTATCCACGTCTTACTGTATGAACTACATACAGTAAGATCTCTAAACACAGAGATCCAGCACTTTGCATGTCAAAACACATTGCATGTAACTTAACTGTTTTGACCATTTTAGACTAATAAATGCAAAAGTTAAAACATATGTACCTCAATTATTTCTACAGCAGTCAGGCTTTAAGTATGGATGGATGGATGGATGGATGGATGGATGGATGGATGGATGGATGGATGGATGGATGGATGGATGGATGGATGGATGGATGGATGGATAGCTAAAACTGAATGCACATCAAACTTAAAAAGATGGTGGCAGCATTATGATGTGGGAGTGGTTGTCTTCAGAGGGAAACTGGTTATAGAATCAGGGGAGAATCAGCAAGAAAATGAAATTTTCCCACACCCCCCCCCCCCCCCATTAATCCAGAGATGGAAAATTAAACAAATTCCACAAGTCTACAGCAAATATGTCGAAGTATATAGAAAAAGAAATCCATGTACATTCATCACCTCAGCCTGACTTGGCTGTGCCTCACCATTCCCTACGACATGGCTCTGTCTGAGTGACTCACCAACGCTGGTGATCCGCTGAGTGACCAGGTCCTTCAGCAGGGCGTCCAGCACGGGGCTGTGCCTGGGGTACAGCTCGTATCGGTTGATCCCGATGTGGAAACGCAGCCAGTTGGGGTAGGATTCTGCTGTCGCCTCAGCAGTTGGAGAAAACTCGTCTTCGTCCTCGTTCCCCTCCTCGTTATGCCTGGGGGACAATAAATCAAGAATGAGAGGGGAGGGCAGTGTTTGACAGGAGTTTGTTTCACATAGGTTTAGTGATGTAAGGAAATATGTAGAGGAACATTATAAGACTATGCAGAAACTGAAAGTTTGTCATGATAGATAGATAGATAGATAGATAGATAGATAGATAGATAGATAGATAGATAGATAGATAGATAGATAGATAGATAGATAGATAGATAGATAGATAGATACTTTAAAAACACTAACATTAGTTAAGTATTTTCTCTATTACCATCATCTTCTTAACATTAACAGTTAGACATACAAAGAACTGATCACTGTTTTCTTGACTATTCAACTTACCATCCCTGGTTTCCTGTGGCTCTCGGATAAAACCTGATATCATTGTTGACGTTAAACAAAGTATCATCATCCGTGAGTGGAGGAAGGTCAACCTTGTATAAGGGATGCTCAAACAAAGCCGACAACCGTGAGAGAGCCTGGGCAGAGGCGGTGCGACCCACGCTCGCGTCACCGATCAGCGGCTTGCGCTCCTTCGCCGACGGTCCCGTCCGCCCGCGGGAGTCCCGGGCTCTGTCCACGCCCGCCGCGCTCTTTTCCAGCGAGTGGGACGTGAGGTTTGAGCTGGGCTCGTTGCTGAAATCCTGCAAGATCCTCAGCGTGTGCTTGTTAGGCCAGCCCGCCTCGGCGGCCGACCTGGCGCGCTGCTTCCCCCAGCCTTGAGAGTCCCTAGCCGGGTGCTGCGCGCACTGGCAGCCGCCCTCCTCGCCGTCCGCTCCGGCAGCTCTTTTCTCCAGCTTTGGCAGCAAGTCTATCATGATGTGCAGAGTGCACGCAACTAAAAACACCATGAGGATCAACACTCTGAATTTACGAAACAATATCATGGTTATTTATGGGCTTTTTTTTTTGTCTCCCTACAAACAGAGCAGGCTTTTATGGTCCAACAGTAGTATGCTATGAGAAGGCAGCAATATAACTATCTTCCATTACCATTTTACTCACAATAAGCGCTAGGAATCCCATCGTATTTAAGAGTCATGTTTAATTTGTAGTGGTCCAAAATCTTCATGTCCTGACAGGTGGACTTGCATGTAAAGCGCTCTTCCTGTGTTGCCTTCTTGAGCTGGATGTTGGTGTCAGGAGGACGGCGGTGGGAATAAATGTTTCAGAAGATGTAACAAAGGGGAGCAGGGTCCCGTTAAACGCATCGATGCTCTTCCTTTAACCTGCTTCCCAGCGCGGAGTGAGACATCAAACCAGCCATAACTGCTTTCTGTTCAAATGTAAAGTCACAACAGAGGTAGATTTCACTTAATCCGCTTTCCAGTGATAGCTGCAATTAATTTCTAAGACCAGAAATTGAAGAGGAAGAAGTAGAAGAACAACATTCCGTAAAAAGAGGATGTTATCGGTGCCTGGATGCTCGGATGCTGCCCCACTTCTTCTTCTCTTTTTTTTTTTTTCCTACTGCGAGCGTCGCTGAAGTGAAATCAGATGCTGCCTGGCAGGTGTTGCGATCCAGGTCGTGATTTTGTCCTCTCAGCACCACCTTGCCTCTCCCTCCAAGTGTTCGTCCAGGGTGGGTCTGTTAAATCTTAGACATCTGAGCCCAGCCTCGGTGGCGTCATGAGGAAGAGATTGGCTGCGTCCCCGCACATACAAGCAGCGCCACTGTGACATGAAAGGCGAGCTTTAGGGATGAAACGCTCGGGGAGCCGACAAGCTGCAACTCTCTGGTGTGCAGCCAGAGGGCGTTGGCGCAACCTGAAACTTCCGGAGGTCCAATTTTATTTTATTTTATTTTATTTTATTTTATTTTATTTATTTATCTATTTTTTCAACCCCCTACAGGTTAAGTCTAATGGTTCTAAAAGTGAGATTTCTGGACACTGAATATTTAATTACTTTAGTATAATAACGATTATGTTACAACTCTTAAAGTTGTAGTGCTTTGAGATAAATTAATCTTTTATTGGAGTGAACATTTGAGAAATATTAACATTAAAATAAGACAGTATTTTGCAAAATAATGACCACATTTACAGGTTTTTCTTTGCACAGGTCTCCCTTGGTAGTACCCAGTGAAAGCGTGGTAAACTCTCACTAATCTAGTCCCTTAAAGCTCTTTCTTACGCATCACGTTTCTTCTAAAAAAAAAAAAAAGAAAGAGAAAAAAAGAGGTCTTTAAGTCTTTACTGGACTTAATAATAGGAATTAAAAATAAACAGATTCAAAGCAAATAGAAAGTGACGGTCAACAGACTGTGTTACTCTCAAGGTATCAAACTTCTATAATTGAGCAAGTGCTCTGTCTTTCATTAACTAATTAGTCCATAACCAATCAAAAGGCACCACGTAGTTTGTGATGCCAATTACAGATTCTTATCTTTTCCAAATAGCAGAGTAAAAAATTAAGCTCATAACGTAATCACAAAATAGTATTTTGTATGAAGTTTAAAAAAATGTATATGGCTCCTACACGTTCAGGTCGGGATCCCACTCGGGGCCACAGATATATAGGGTCTTGAGATATTCTTGAAAATATAACCCAAATGCCAAAAAAGCAATAATAAGAAAGCACAGGCGTTTTGTAAATAGTGTAAATCATACAAAACCCAACTTAAACAAATAAAATCAACATATTGGCAAATATTTTGGCTGTCGATTGAACAATACCATGAAGAATCAAAGACAAAAGCTTCCTGCTCTTTTTTATTTTTGACTCAGAAACTGGAAAGTTTGAGAACCACCACTGCCACAGATCATCCTTAATACTGAATTCTCTCTTATGTTTTCTCCTCTTCGGTTCTCCTTACAAGTTTCGAAAGCTTATGGTTTGGGGACTGAAACAACCAGTATGATGGCACAAGCTTTATGTTGTGGCTGATGAACAATTTCTCCTTGCTCATTTGACCATAACATAAGGAGACCAAATAACAGCAGCTGATACGGCACGATTAGGGCAGCCCAGGAGAGTGAGCATGCAAACTGGAGCATGTGAGGCTGCTGTGTGCGAGCGTGGGCACAGGTTAACCCAGAAGCTGATTTACTGTCTGCTTTCCTCTGCAGGAGAAATTTAAGGGAGTTAATCCCACAAGTAGAACCATTGAAGAGCTTTTTTTTTGGCTGCAGAGGAGCTTCTAGCAGCAAAAACAACAAAACCATTGACTGACCAAGTAAGATGTCAGTTGAAAGCTTAAAAGGAGAGGAGTGTGTTTTAAAGGCTGGTCATGATGGTGATGGAGGATCTATCTTTTCCTTTTGTTTTCTTGGAATTACAATTAAATTTCAAACAGTCAAGCCAAAAATGACAACAAATTGTTTTCCATCTAACTGTTTTTTTCTCGTTCTTTCTTAGTCTTTCTTTCTTTGTCATAAAGCATAAGTGTGTGATGATTTAATTTTAGCATTTTAAATAACATAACCAAAAGTGTACCATTACATAGCAATCAAGAAATGACATAGGAGGATCTTTATACTCAAAGTAACGCATACAAAACACGCTGGTGACAGAATTAGTGCTAGCCTATGATGGATGTCTATCAAAATGTAATCAAGGCCAATAAAGTGCCTGAACAAGTCTTTATGTTGTAATATTTCAATCACTATTAGTTAGTAACCTTTCTATTTGTAGCATTTACACAAATGGCTCTTAGATTTAGTGGATAACAACAGACTGTATGGCAGTAAAACAGTGGAGGTTTAGTAAAGTGATGTGCAGAAACGTTTTCCTTTTTACACATCAAAATGTATGTTTGTTGGAAAAACTCATATGTCAGAATAACACCCTGAATTTGGGCCATTCCAAGAGAAAGTCTAAGGTTGTATTCAAGTGGTAGACTGCCAAAAGATAGGAATAAAGGCTTGTAGATGCCACTTTTTCTTGTTTTTCTAACAGTGAGGAGGTTTTTAAAAAAGATTTTATTTTACCTAATTTTTCACACTGTAAGCAAAATAAATATGGGCCCTCTTCCACCCGTCTGTGCGTTGGCAAAAAGAAACATTTGTATCACAAAGAACATGAAATTTGTGTGCTACAAATTAATTCAGTGTTTATTTCTTACATGAAAATGTAGTCATTTAAAAAATGCTCAGTTTACACTTTTTTTTTTTACAGGAAACATAAGGGTTTGTGTTCCAGCGTTTTCTTGCCTCAATGATTAATTTCACTCAAAGGTGGATTTTTGTCCAAAATGTTAAAGTGAAAGGATTTATTACAGCAATAAGAGATTGATGTTAAGGATTTTTACACATCATTACCAGGGATTCCAAGTAACCATGAACGCATCATTCCACACTAAAATAGTACAATTATTGACTTCACACACATGTATTTCTATCAAAAGGGCAGAGTTTATACTCATCCTTTCCCTCCAGCGGCTCTGGCAGGATGGGACTTGTTGCAGCTGCTTCTTTTGTTACACAACTAATAACTGCTTGGGAGCATAAATGCTAAAGACCACCAAACACGTTCACTGAAAACACTATTCCTTTTTAAGCAAAGGTTCTTGGGAGTTTAAACCTCCACTTTTCTAACTTCCTGTGACACCTAGCTATGCTGCAGTGCAAACAGGATCAAGTTGTGCTGTATTTTTATGTCCATCTTCTACCATAGAATTACAAAAACCTTGTAAGCATTTATGTTTACAAAATAAGACATTACAGTAATTAAAAAACAGGAAAACATTATGCAAGGGTTCAGTTAATTCTCTCCAAACCGAGTACAAGGCAGACATCTGATTCGAAAACTTTGAGTTCTTCTGTGAGAGAATGTTTCTCTTTAGACTGAACTTTGAGGTTTGTAACACTTTTGAAAGTTAAAATATTTATTTTCAGAAAATCGAAACCCCAAAAGAGCATAAACTATTTCACCTATTTCAAACAGAGACCCCTGTCAGACATGCACATAAAGAATGTAATTTTAATCAAAGGTTTAAATCATGCTAACTACATTCCTCACATATAATTCCTTGATTTTAGACATTTTGCAGTCAAAATACACCCACCTGCTGCAGCAGAGGTTATCTGTCTATTTCCTGATGAATTTGGAAAACCTTTTCATGTTAACTATGGGAACGCTGCAGACTGAAAGCAATTACTGCCATTGGCACTTGGGTCTGGGCTGGGCTAGATTTCTGTCTAACTTGGAATAAATGACCCGCACTTTAAAGCCTTAAAGTTTCAGTTTGCCAAATGCAGACTTTTGTCTGCCAGAAACCAATAGCGAAAGTGTAGTTAAGCACTTTGTTTTTAGCTCAGTCAAATCATACCAAGGACAGAAATCTAAGCAAATTATGCATATTTTCTTGGCTTGCTTGTGCTTGCTTTGCACGACTCACGGCTTGGGCCAAACTGGAAGAGCTTCTTCTGGCTTCTGTCTCTCCTCCCAAAGGTGTTGAGCTGGATTGTGTAGCCACGGCTAGATTTGTTCACCCAAATAAAGCAGGATCTAAAAGTTAACAAGCCCATGAAATGATATCCCTACTGCGAGCTTGGCGTCCAAATGTACAACTAGCAAAAAAATAAATAAATAAAAAATAAAAAGTTATGCACAGACATAACTGGATACTTCCAATGTCAAAGTTATCTGTGAATTATATAATTTTCAGCCACACAAAACCCCTAAAAAAACAATAATAAAAAAACACAAGAGGGATTTTGTATCATTTGGAGGTGCAAGTGAGAACCAGTTGCTTTTGGCACACAATATCCATGTGGTGTTGCCAGTGGGAAGAGAACAGATTCAGTCATTTTCGCTCGTCTCTTTCAAGAGGGCAGGTTCAGACTGAATTTCTTATATCAAGGCAGAAAATGTATCTTATGAACAGACATGTATTTTGCTATATGTATTTTAAAATGCATGTTTTCTCATGCAGTTTGTGTTTTAAGCTACTGGGTAGATAGACCGCTCATCCTCGACTTGTGTCTGGAAGGATAAAAAAGATTTTTATTGCAGACTAGTCTAATTATTGTTGTGATCAAATGGTATTTATGTGAAGTTGGATTATTGGTTATTTCCTGAGGCAACGAGCTGCATTTGAGGCTGAAGCGAGCGTCAAAGTCGTTTCTTCTATTGGTGGCGCAGAAACACGACACTTCGTGATCTTCAGAGTCTCCTTAAGAGACGTTTACCCGGCTGGTTCGGCTCTGTGGTCGTATTTTGTTTTGATGGCAACGCAGAGCATTTAGGAAAATTGCTTGAATTTTTCTGAGGCAAACCATTACGGATATTTATACCTATAAATAATATATATGACGAGAAAAAAAAACAACAAATGCAAATGAATAAACACATGAATTTGAACAGAATATTTTGTAATCTAATGCATTTTTGATATCTTCATGATTTTCTGTATAAAATAGCTAGTAATGGAAAACAAGAATGAGAGAAAAACTAACACATCAGATGAGACAAAGAAATAAAAAAATCATCACAAAACAGATGAAAGAAAAACAGGAACTTACGTGCATAGGTTGGGATAATCCATCCGTCCATCCATCCATCCATCCATCCATCCATCCATCCATCCATCCATCCATCCATCCATCCATCCATCCATCCATCCATCCATCCATCCATCCATCCATCCATCCATCCATCCATCCATCCATCCATCCATCCATCCATCCATCCATCCATCCATCCATCCATCGTCTTCCACTTATCTCAGATAGGACTGCAGAGGTAACAAAAGTGAAAAAGAGTAAAATTTTCCTTCTTATTCTTGAGGATTTTCTGGCATTTTCAGTCCAAATAGAAAATATATGCTTTCCAGTAAATTCTGGATCCCAGTTCAGTGGGACCTGATAAATTTTCCTCCAAAAATTAGGGAATTAATTTCCAATGAAAATGGTTAATCCTGTGACGATCATTAGAACGTTGCTATTCAGGATTTGGAAAAAAAAAGAAAAAAAAAAAGTTTGCCCTGTGTGTTTCTCAGACTATTAGTTTGGTGTTGCACAAACACAACGGTGAGATCGTGACCACAAAAAAGATTGGTGCAGGTCTGACAAGGGATTCAAAGAAGCCTCAAAAGAATATGAAATCAAGCATTCAACTGTACAAAAAGAAAAAAAAAAGATGCACAAGTCGAGGACATTAAAAACAGCAGGCAAAATGTCCAGTCTTGGCAATCCAAGAAAGTTTATCCTGAAAACAGACTGCAGGATGTTAAAGGGGCCTCTAAAACCACTAGGGCAGACTCTTGCTAATGTTGATATGAAAGTTCATGCTTCTGCAATCAGAAAGTAGACAAGTTAAACCTGTATGGGAGGTGTGCATGGGTGCACGTTTAGAAACCAGAGCAGAGGAAATATTTGGCATAGACAAAATCCAGCATTCAAGACAAACAACTATGACAAATCAACTCTGAAGAAATCCCTCAAAAACGACACGGCTGAAAGTGAGGAGTGGAACAAGTTTTCTTTCAACCGATGTCAGACAACAATCCTCTCATAAATTAGGTGATGAATGTGTCCTTGCTTTCCCCTTTATTAATTTATTTTTTATTGATTTTTTTTGTTTGTTGAGTAGAGTGCTGTTGGAGTTTACTTTTAATTAAATTATTTTTTTGCTTACCACTTTTTCCTCACATTGCTATTTTCTCCTACTTCCCATCGATGCATCTGCAGTGATTACTTTACAGTGATTACATTAACTTTGTCATTTTCTTTCCTGTCCTTATCTGGATTACTTTGATATTTATGTCTTTACACTGAATAAATAAATGACATTTTCGTGAATTGGTGCTGCATAAATAAACTGAACAGAAAATAAATGAACTCATTTATATTTGAAAAGAAGAGAGCAGAGAGAGAAAAAAAATAGTGACCTGAAATCAAAGATTGAAAAAAAAAAATCAAAAGATACTCGGGATTCAGGTCTTATTTGGCACGTTGGAGTTCTCAGAGAAATATGTTTGTGTCTGTCTCTGTGTCTGAAAGATTGACCCGAGGGCTTGTCTGTTCCTGAGGTAGGCAGCAAGACTATTCAAAGTTCAACTTGATTTCCCAGACCTCACGGATCAAGATACAAGAGCAAAGTTTCAAAGTGATGCAGACCGATAACTCTGGCCAAGATGAAGCCACATCACCGGTCTGATCCAGTGAATCAGACGTACACACATCTCCCAAAGGAGCAATGGTGAGAAAAAAAAAAAAAAGAAACATTTTTTATGACCGTCTTCCATGAAAGGATAAAAACTCCATCAGTTCAAGCTTGGGCTGGCAGTTATACGAGTGTGATGATTTGTTAACAGTTCATTTCAAGATGAAAGATAAATGGGTGTGTAAATTTTCTAGGCGCAGAAGTTATAATTGGGGACTAATCTCAGGCAGTAAAGCAATGAAAATGTTCAGAATCGGCTCGATGTTGGGTGTAACAGGCTGATGAAAGAAAGGAAAGGCTGACTGAGGGACTCTGAGCTGGTGACTGAAATGGAGAGAAGCGAAGTGAGTGTGAGGGTGGGTGCTGAGCAGTGACACATTTATTCACTTGACAGAGAACAAGCTGGAAAATGGACTTCTTTGGGGACATGTGAGGGACATTGTGTGAAAGGAGGCCATAGTTGATGGTAATTTCTAGGCTATACTCTAAAGAAAAAATCTTCTAACCCCTAAACATAAAATCTGTTTTATCAATGAAGCAAGTTTTACTTCCACGAGTTGGGAGTTTAATTGTTGTAAAGTCAATGTTGTTCTCAAGCTTTCAGGCTTAAAACAAAGACATCAAGCAAGAATGAATAATTCATCAGTCTTACAGCGCAAGGCAGAAATTTTCATTTGCGTTGAATTGCTCAAAATTTCCACGTTACGACCACAAACTATTCAAAAAAGGTTTTATGCAAAAGAATCTCGCAGAGCACCATCTTGTTGAGAAGTCGGTGGATAACGACGCATGATTTTCAATGTTTTAAGAAACAAAAATCTGAAAAGTAGGGTGTACATTTGTATTCGACCCGAGTCGATGCTTTGCACAAACACTTCTCTCTGAAATTATAGCCGGAAATGTTTTTGGGGAGGCGCATGGCTCCAACAGCTTTTTACATCTACAGAAACCCATTCTGCTTTGCAAAATGGCTCAAGCTCTGAAAGAGTCTTAAAAAAGTCTTAATTAGATTTAGGTCTGAAACTGTGACGATGCCGCACGTTTAATATGGTTTGATTGAAACCCTGTCATGTTGCTCTGGTTGTGTTTAGGGCTACTGAGGTGATTCTCTGCCTCAGCTGCACGACTTTGAGGCCTTCAAAGGTCATTTTCTGAGACTCAATTACACACAGACTGCCAATTAGAAGCCCTTAGAGTCAATGGGCTTAATTTAGAGGTATCAAATTGAATCTGTCTGTAAGCAAATTGCTACAAAAGTCTTCACATATTTATTTGGAAAAACAATTTGGAAGCCATGCATGCATAGTTTTTCTTTTCAACTTTACAGTTTTGCGAAACTTGATGCGGATCTGTCATATTAAATCTCAATAAAACACACTGGAGATTGTGCAGCAAATTATTTTCATGTACGGGCTGCTCTTAATTTGCAAGTCATAACAGGAAACAGAACAAGACTGGTGGTCCCGTTGTGCTGGTCGGTGTATTGTGAGCCCTCACAGAGCAGAGGAAGATAAAGGAAATGAGCGGACAGCAGGCTTTGACCTTGAAGTGTGTGTTGTTGTTTATGCTTTCTAAGGCCGGGTGTGTGTGTTCCCAGAGACATGACAGCTACTGCGGCCGCTGACCTGTCCGTCATCCGAGGACTTGGGCGTGAACCCTTTTTCTGTCTGTCATCCACTCATCAGCTGACAGTGTAGCTGACAATGTATTGTTACTCACTGTCCCAATTCATTGCACAATCAAAGGGCAGATGATCGACGTCTGTTGTCTGTACTTCTCCTTTCGCTTTCTAAAAATCAGCATAAAACAAGTTGTGGGATTTATTTTGTTTTCTTTTTCTGATGTTGTCATGTCTTGAATATGCAAACGCAACGTTCCTTTGAGTGCAGCTGTGAAAATCAATGTCTTTTTGGTGTAATGTAGACCGAGCCTGACTCAAGAATTGTTGGCAGCATGTGGAAAGCAGTGCAGGCTCGCTAACCCAGACTTATTACGCCTGCATTGAACAGAAAAAAAAAAAAAAGATACTGCTTTTAAACAAGCATTTGAAACCTACTTACTGTTTTCTTATATCAATAATTAATCTTTCTGATAACCGACTATTTTTGCCACAGAAGAAATATTTTTCTTTTTGTCTTGGATAAAAGCAATTTGGTAATAGAACGCTTTTGTTTTAAATGGTGTTATTACTTAAACCTATCACACTGTGGGAATCTTATAACAGGCCAAGCCTGACCCGCTAAGAAGAACACGCACTGCAACCTTAAGTTTAATTGAAAGGTCTAGCACAGCTTTCAAAGTTGTTGTTTAGAGGCTGTGTTGAGTGAGTTAGTTAAGCTCTGGAACCAAATACACGAGATGTTGAAATGTGAATAAACTGTTGGCTTCCTTAAGTCTAGACAGAAAACATCACAGTGAGCTGCAGCTTACCCAAAGATTGCTTCATCAGGTCGTTTTTAATCCTGTCTCAGCTTTTTAAATACATATTGAAATACTTCTGTTTATTTCATGTTTAATTTTTCTTTTCTTGCTAAATTTATTTCTTGTTTTCAAAATATTTCACATCTCTGTTCCTTGGTCCTTTTTAAAGCATTTGAATCCCCTAATGCACGAAGGGTATGTTGAACTTGACCTGCAGATCATCAGACATGGTTCTTTTCATCAGAAATTGTAAGGACTATTTTTTTTTGAAGTTTTGAAGTTTTTTTTTAAGATTTAATCAATAATATCAGTACACCACAAACCCATTATACCAATCCAGATTTTGAGGATGTGACTAATGAAACAAGAGCAACTTTATTAAGCCTTAATTTATTTACTAAAAAAGATGGATCTATAAGCAGTCTGGTGAGTTTTAAAGGCATTCAGACAAAATGTTAAGGCATTCTGATCAACCCACACTACTGAGTTTCTAAACTGTTTAGGAACGATGTTTTAAAGGTAAGGACAGCCTGCTCTGGCTCAAAGAGTGATGAAATACGCCGCTGAAGGTTCTACCTGGAGCGCAGGGTTATCATGACATCTTGATGGTCATTGACCAGGAAAACAGCTCGTGTGCTGATGTGGCACTCTCCACGCTGATTTGTGTATTTACAGTTCAGTTTGTGAACAACAGGCTAGCCATTCACTCTCGCCGCCTCCCCACGACTTTAACAGGCAGTTTGTTGCTCAAGAGTCTGTCATAACTCTACAGTAATCCGTCGTGGGCCACATCCTGTTAGTGCTCTGCTCCCACTCGCTTGTTGACACACAGGTCATTGCGGGGCATTCACTTTGGCACTAAGATTCAGACATAAAACGATGTGACAGACACTCAAATATAGAGAGCAATAGGCATTTCTTTTCCCATTACGGTGCCAGTGTGTGTGCACGATGGCATGTCCCCTGTTGTGTTTGGCCACGACTTTTCATCCAGGAAGCCCATAATTAGACAGGACCGGCCTCTGCCAAGGAAGGATGAGGTTAAGGAGTGGGAGTGAGTGGCCTGTTTTGCTCTGTGGTTTTTAAAACGAAGCGTAATTATAGGAGAGACACCCCTGCTGGACCTCAATGACACATTTCCTGTGATTACAGGAAATGACCGGTATTGATTGTAAGAAGAGAGGAAGAGTCATGTTTAATTGCATTAGAATAATTGCTTATTGATGGCCGGGGTGAGGCCTGTCGCTAATCATAAAGCTGTAGCCTGTCAGGTGTGAAACCTGTTTACGCCACAGTGGCCAGAAAGTTGGGAAACTCACTTGACCTCACCTTGTGGTTAAGTGAGTTAATTTCATCAGGTCTGAAAGCCGCGCAGTCCAGGAATTCTAGAAAAAGACGCAAAAGATCAGGACTATTTTCTACCCCTTAATCTACAGATAAACGGAAATTTTGTTCCACACTTAAAGGAGTTAAACGGTGTAACTGCTTCCTCTTTAAATCCCCTGAATGAATCAAATTAAGTTTCGACTGATTTTTCAAAACCTGCCAAGTAGGCATGAGCATAAATATGAGTAATATATTTCTGGGTCACCTTGTGCACCACTCAGTCGTTATTGAGGATGTACGCCCTGGCTCTGCAGTTTCTCCTGCATTATGATTTTGTAGCTCTTTATTCTTCTAACAAGAGTAGAAATAAGGCCTACAGATGCTTTCTGGTGTTTTGAAAAAAGACTAACAGTAGTCTAAAATTAGACTGAACCACACTCTTGGACATATTGTGTTTTCAATGAGCTGCTTATTTATTTGGAGAAAGTCTGTGGACATCAATCTTCAAGTCCTGCCACAGATTCGGAAAATAATTAAGGTCTGTGCTTTGACTGGACCACTCTAAAAACTGCGTATGGTTTCATCCAAACCACTCAATTGCAGCTCTAACTTGATGTTTAATGCTGAGGGGAAATACTTCCTGGCCACAGTATTTGCACCAGTTTTGCCCTGTATTTATCATGATCCCATCAACTCTGATTGTTTCTGCTTTAGGGAAGCCTCTCTACCACCGCCTTGATTCCTGGTATTTAGTATTTCCACAAATGGCTTTTACCATTGAAAGTCCAAAAAGACCAAGCTTGTCTTTTGGACAATCTGACCAGATTAAAGTCCATCAGATGTCTGCCGTGTTCCCAATGCGACATGTGGAAAACTGTACCTGTTATGGATTTCTTTCTCTTTGCTAGTCATGCCAAAGAGAAAGAAATCCCACTCTCTGAGTTTTAAGCCTTATTTAAAGTTATCCAGAACTTTCTCATGTGCTTCTTGGTCTTCAAGAAGCGTTGTTTACAAAAACCAGAGAAGGCTTCACAGAATGTCAGGATTTATAATGAGATTAAATCACGCTCGAGACTCTGTTTACTAAAATAAGGGCCAAATCAACAGCTTGCATTTGGGTTTTTATTTAAGGGTGTCACAGTAAAAAGGAGCAGAATGCAAATTCATACCAGAGTGAAAGACACCAGTTCCCCAAAAATAGCTTTCCTTCATAGTTCATTAGAAATCATAGCACAGTTTTTTAGATGACAGGGATGCAGTAACAGATATGGTAATTGTGCTGTCAGCAGCATCATGTTTGCCTGTCTTGTTCACTAGCTCTGTATTTCTGTCCACGTCTCACAGTGGATGTGTTTTGAGCAAACCAGACAGCTTTGATCTTCAGCCAGGGACGGCGGCTTCGGGGCAGGCCATGGTGCAGAAAGTTGCCCCGCTCCCAGGTCACCGCGGTCTGGAAGCCAACATGGGATCACAGAATAAACAAGTGGTTTTAGTCCAGGGAAAGCTGCGGGGCGGCCAACAGAAGGGCGTGTGTTTGCAGGGCCGTGCGTGCGTGTTATGCGCGCGTTTGTGTTTGTGCCAAGGAGTCTAAAAAATACAGACTTGTCCATGACCTGCTGTCTCCCGGAGCTTTTTTAGAAAGTGTTGACTGCTTCATGTCTCAGCTGAGAACAGTGATTGTGTACATTTTTCAACTTGTGTGCTCAAACTTCTTCAATATTGCTTTTTTTTTTCCCTAGCACAACTCAGCACAGGCTGTAAAAGTACTTTCAGCCGATGATATTACGTTGAAGTGCTGGCTAGGGGACATTTATGCCTTTCATTTGCAATGTCGTCATACGCGAGCTCCCCATCATCAAATTAACATGCAACACAAACAGACAGAGATGGATTTTAATCTAATCAGCTTAGCCATGACACTGCCAACTCCAGGAATTACTCTATGATGACTCATTTGCATAATTTGTGTCCTCAAATAAAATGTAACCATTTCATATCGTGTCAGATATGTCAAATTTGTTAAGACATTTGTGTACCATGAACCACGCGTTTTAATGAATTTTTCAGCAGAAGATTTGTGTCAAATGTATTAAACGTGTCAAGGAATGACAGGTAAAATGTGAGTGGTCTTAAGATTTCCTCTTTTAAACAGCTAATAATGTGTAATTACCAACTTTTATCTCACTTCGGCCTTAATTTGTGAGGTAAGTGTAAAGTTTTTACAATTTGAGAACTTAAGATATTTCTGAAAATGTCCAAGCACTCCTTTTACAATGCTTGATTTTTGTTGCATTAAACATGAAGCTATAAATCTTTTTGAAACCAACCCTCTTGGTTACTTAACCACAAGTGAAGTGGGACAATTTTTCGGACATTTACAAACGTGCAACCTTTTGCAAAGCCATAGTGTGTAAAGAACTTAAAAAGATTCAAATTGATAAAATTCTACAAAGGTATCTATCAGGAGAGGAGTCTAAAAAAATCCACAGCTTCATAAATAAGCAGTAGGACAGAGGAAACCTTGATGAATAAATTGGAGAAACTTATTGAAACTACGTGTTTATTCATAACTGTTTAAAAAAAATAGAATCTGGACAGGGATGTTGCCAGAAGTACAAAAGATGAGTGACACAAGAGATGATGGAGGGATTTCTGGTTAATGTTTTATAATGAAGACAATCATCTGAACTAATACATCCAGCCTATGCTAAGATTTCTGGAAGATTGTGATTCAATCATATCATACCAAACTGGAAATTTTGCTCACAATTTCAACACTGAACATCACCAAGGTAGCCATAGTAGTAGTGATGGCGGTAGTATTTACGTTTTAGTTGAGGGTGCCTTCCTGAAATCCCATGCCACCTTACAGAGAAGAATAAATACGTAATCAATAAACAATCAGCAACAGAAAATCAATAAACAAGATTTGACAACAGTTAAAGTTTGTGCTTAAGGAACGTAATCCAGTCTGAACAGGTGTTTTTTGAGCTGTGACTGATATAAGGGAAGAGAATCTATATTCCTAATTACTGGAGGAAGTGAGTTCCAGCAGCGAGGAGGAGGGCGACTGAAAGCTTTGTTCCCCCATGGCGATAAGATGGGCAAAAGGAACAATAAGATGATTGGCAGACGGAGATCTGAGAGAGCAGGAAGCAGTGGCAATGTGAAGCAGGTCACACATATGAGGAGACATACATGCGCTTTAATGTGAGAATTAAAATGTGAAAATTTTTTTCGAGCTTCCTTGGGTAACCAGTGAAGGTGTTGAATAACTGGGGTAATGTGTTCTCTTGAGAGAATACAAATTACCTCTGCTGCAGAGATCTGAGGGAGACGGAGCCCATGGACGGACTTTGGAGACCAAAAGACGGAGAGTTGCAATAATTGGTCTGGAAGGTGATAAGGCTTTTGACAAGGCTGGCAACAGAATGGAGAGTAAAGATGGGACAAATTCAGTTAGTGTTATGAAAGAGAAAGCATGCAGAGTGGTAATATAATTAATATGGGACTGAAAGGAGAGAGTACTATCAAGTATGACTCCCAGACTTTTACCCTGAGGGGAAGGATGAACGGGGGAAGTATCAACGTTAATGGAGGAACTGTGAAGTTTGGTTGCAGACGAGATTGTACCAACAACTAAAAGTTCTGTTTAATTTCTAATATTCATGAGGCAGTCCGAAAAGGAGGAACTGGGTCTGGAGGAAACGTAGAGTGGGGTGTCCTCTGCACAACAATGAAAAGGAAAATTATATTTCCTGAATATGTGGCCAAGAGGGAGCATGTAGTGAATAAAAGGGGTCTCTATACTGAACTCTGGGGCTCACCTGCAGAAACATACTTGATCCAAATAGGAAATATGTGTTTGTATTCTAAAGTAAAAGTCTTAAGTCTGATACTTAATGTTGAGGGGATTCAATTAAAAATAAATCTTAAATAATAAAAGAAAATTCTGTAAATTTATGCAAAGCACATTTAAAAATGGTTGATCATTTTCACATCTTATGATTATTTGAATAGACAGTGAGCAAAAGAGTTGAATTTTACAGAAACACTAAAAGTGACCAAAATTGGATTCAGTGATTTTGCCCCTGAAGGGGACAATTTCTTGAGCATAAAATATTAAAAATGTGTACAAGTAGCAGGCTTTTGTAAACCGTACATTATGCATCTTTTATTTAAAATGTTTTATTTTTATGTGGCTGCTCATTTTGCCTTGGAGAAAAAAGCTCTGCCATCGTCTTTCTGTTTAGAGTCGGTATGTTTTTTTCATTGCATGAATTTGTTCTCTCTGGACTTTCTGGTATCGTTCAAAATCATAATTTAAACACACACAAGAAAAACTGACAACAATGTAATAAATACAATTATAATATCAGATTAAGTGTTTTGTCTCTTCATATCAATAGTGATTCATCTATGTTTAAGTCTTAAGTGTAATAGCTATTGTTATTATGCCATTGATATCCAATGCGTGCCTTTTCCTATTTATCAAAACTTACATCATTAAAAATATGAAGTACGTTTTTAGTTTCTCTCTCTTCTGATTTTCCAAAAGTTACCCAAATAACAAAGGTTTATTTTTGTTTTATATCACTAATGATTACACTGAAACTTTTGAGGGCTGAAATAATTACAGATCGGATGTTTTTCTCTCAGTGTCTGAGTTACAGTCTAGTTTAGTGTAGTTAGAAAAGGCAATCTATGACAGCAGCACAGAGGCAGCGGTTCAGCAAACTTTGTCATTACCCTTCTGCCCAGGGGGGCTGTTTCTTATCAGACGCTGGGTGAGAGGCGGGTATGTTGCACAGAGCTGACACTGAAGGACAGACACAACCGTGCACTCTTGTCTTGTACCTGAGGCCAACTCAAAGTCACCAATTAACCAGGATCACATGTCTTTGGACTACGGGGGAAAAAAAAAAAAAAAAGCAGCAGACTAAACAGAAAAAACTCAGACAAACAACAGATCCAAACCTTGAACCTACTTACGGTGATGCAACTCCAGTCACCACTGTGTGCGTTTTCACATGCCGCAGTGTATTATTTTGATACGATACGTGCGAGCTATTCGTAGCGTGTATATTTAGTCTTTATTACATTCGTGCGTTTCATGCATATTTCATGCGCGGCATTCACGAATGCGGTATAATGTCAAGTAGCACAAAGTAGCTTCCTGCAACTCACTGAGAAAGTGTGAAATGCCTTCCGCCCACAGCCGTCCCTGAGGTCCAGCAACACAAATGCAGCCCTAAATTCTTTTTATTCACCAGGACCGTCGGCCGCTCCTATGATCCGTGTCCCATCGCTCCTATCCTGTCGCCTCAGGCTAAAAAAGCCCTGAGTGAGCTGTGCTAATGTTTCTCCCGTCTACTGGGAGAAAATTTGATAGACTGGACAAAGAGGGAGGCCAAAAGAGGGAGAAAAAAAAGTGCCTTTGTCCTCTATGAGAATGGAAAATCTTTAAGCACAACAGACATAATCACAAGAGTATACCATAACCGTTTTGCAAGGTAATGTTATCTTGATGTAGAGGAGAAGACAAGGAGATTGAGAGAAAAGATTTCCAGTAAGTGAGAAGGCCTCCTCCGCTTACTGGATTTGTTATTTATCAGGTCATCCTGCTTTTAAGCTGCACTGGCAGCCAGCCACATTGAAGTGTTTTCAGTGAGTCTAATTTTTACTTCCAGATTTAGCTTTTAAAGTCTGCAGCTGATCCAAAAGCATCCAGGATAATTTTCCGGTGGCATCCGACTGCAGATGTTGATCTCTGACCATTGAGTACTTCACTGGGTTAAAATGTGTTTTCTCTAATGCTGAAACAGCTAACTGTCCCCTTAATCTGTATGTACACTGATAGGTTGTTAAGTAATAGATTGCTTAATATCCTATGTCAGCCAGAAGAGAACTTGAACAAATGCAATAGAGTAGAAAGTCTGCAGTTGCATACAGGTGACATATTGCTCTTATTATTATTATTATTATTATTATTATTATTATTATTATTCTCAATGGTTGTAGCTTTCAGCTATAGAGTTTGTGAGAATATTTTAAAGCAGAAACATTACTTTAGTCCCACACAATAATGGGGAAGATGGCTGTCTTGACAGATATCCAGCAAAGTGTCAACAGATGTATTTTCACTGACCATGAAATTGCACAATTTGACATTTGCTCAATGGAAACATGCCAATTTTGAGAGAACTCTCAATTTTTGATGAAAAGTTTTGGCGCTAGGATGAGGTGTTTCTTTTTTGGCCCCATCAAAATTGATTTATTTCACAAAACTGCATTTAAAACACACAAGTCACATGATAATTAACCGGCTGTTGCCATGGGTGCCCTGCAAACCACAAAGAAGACGACGGCAGAAAACACTCGTAGGATTATGGTGCGGGATGTTTTCACTAACTGATCACATGGACAAACTCGCGTGTGATTTTAATTGTGTTCTTATTAAATGAAACACTGCAACTGTGAAATTGCGTTGTTGATTTTTTTTTTTTTTTTGTTGAATACTGACAAAGTTTTCCAACATATTTGTAATGGAAACACAAGCTACTGACACCAACCAGAGAGGGTAAGCTAAGGCAAGGTAAGGTCATTGCTAATGAAGCTAGCTTTTCACAGAGTACTGTATGGTACAGCATTTTTTTAAAGAATTTTTGCTGTCCTAGTGGCCTTTATTTGTAAGTAATTTGACAGGAAGGGGCCAGAGAGGAGGAGGAAAAGAAATGCGGCAATGGGACAGCTGGTAACGCATATGTCTTTTTATACAGTATGTAAACTTCTGGTTTCAATTGTGTTGGTTTCACTTGTACAATTAATTTACTCAACATATAGTTTCAATGATATCCTAGTTTAATAAATATTAGTATCAGAATCAGCATTATTGGCCAAGATTGTGTTTGCAATCTGGACTACAAAGCGCTAAAATAAAGAACTCATCTCTTCCTGGGACATTCTGCATGCTAGATATAGTTCAACCTGAGTTAATCATAAGTGGTAAAGTTAATAAAGTGGGCAGTTAAAGTGACTTACAGAAACTAATAAGGTGTGACACATTTAACACGGCCTCAAACGGCAAAACAGGCTTTCTCTGATAGCTTCCGAGGCACCGATGTTACACACACACACACACACACACAAAAACACAAGCCGCACCAAAACGCTGTGTTATGAAATGCCTCCCCTGTGTCCAAACATTTCCTGTCCTTTAGAGAAGCTGCATATTTCATTCAGTCTCTGCTCTCCTGCAGCATAACCATGAGAACAAGGTCAAACGAGATGAAGCATGGTTATGTCCTCACTCCAGGCTAATTTCTTTAATTCTTAAACAAGATGTGCATGACAGAGAATTAATTTTCAGCACAAACAAGCCTCTGTTTGTTTCCCGGGGATGTTTGGCGGCCCGTTTTTTTTTTTGTGTGTGTGTCAAGAGCTGGAAGTGATTAATAACACTGTCCTGCACCTACTACAAGTGGGAATTAAAGGCAACTGGCAAAAATAAGTGTAGGTGTTAGAAAGTGAACTGGGTCGTATTTGCTTTGTGTGGCTCCGGCTTCGGACAGAGAGCTTCGTCTACACGCCGTGTGGCTGCAGTACTTTCCTGTGCAAACACTTGCCTTTACCTTGTGTCCTTTCTGAATGTCAGCGGGGGCTGCTGCGGACCACGTGTCCCTCCTTCTTGCTGCAGATAATGAGCGTATTAATATGTACATAGGCAGCCAGGTTAATGCCTGCCTGGCACTCCAATTTCACGGCCCAGTCCCGGGTTGAGCACCAACGGGCTGTGATTTTGCCTTTATCAGATGAAGAAAGAAAAATATAGTTCTGAATTATTGAACAGATACATGACTGACAGGCCAGCTGATGAAACTGAAAGGGAAGGTAAAAGACGGGGAAGGGAGAACAAAAATTGTTATAGTGAAAATGACTGATGTCAACGATAAGTGTAGTTGAGGAGGTTGATGCTAAAAAATACTGACACCAAATATGGCTGGAGGGGGAGCGGAGGAGGTGGACAAAATTGCTGAAATTGTTATTTGTTTCACTGTTTTCTGCGATGCCACGAGTGCAAAACGTTTCTCCGTGCAGCAGAACAGAAGCAAAATCCTCCATCCGTGTCTATACGCCTTACTTTATGTCATAACCTTTACCAACTTTGAGCTTAGTTGTCTTGGTGTTCAGCTTTGTTGTTGCATTTTTGCTCATCACTTGTTAATAACTTTTGCTTTTGGTTATGTTCACTTTCTTTTCTCCTGTTTTAATTGGGCTCCAGATCTCGGTGTTTCTCGGTCTGTTCATTCTGTTCATTAGCCATTTTCCTCCAGCTCCTGCAGCCATGCCCTCCCTGACAGCTGCAGTGTATTCAGGTAAGCTGACACGCTGGTTACTCACTCCAGTAAACATTGGATCTCTGTATTCAATTATTTGATCTTCAGTCACTCCTTGCTGGTTTGTTTTGTTGCTACCCAGAGGAAACCTGCGTCCTCCTGCGTTCTTCTCTTCCATTTTTTCTGTTGTAAGTTTCCCTTTCACTTCCAATATAAATAATTTAATCATGCTTCTGCCTACCTCCCGCATTTGCTGTGGTCCTCGACAACAGCAAAATAACTTTTTCATGTACAAATTAAAAACAAAATAGAAAGGAAGTCAACTGAAGTCAAATTTTAAAGTGTGACAATTGGTGCCTTTCTTATAATCCAATATGGCTACTGTGGGTTCAAAACAAAAGGATAGACACAGAAGTGAATTGTTCATTTGGACTTCTAATAGTTTGTGTGTTATGAATTCAGCTTGGCAGAAAGCACAGTGGTTAGGATAACCCAATTGCAACCAGAACATGCCTATGTTGAGTTTAGTGTTATTCCCACATCCATGTTCAGATGTAAATGAATAGTAAATAATACTTGTTCTTGGTTTACTGTTGTCCCCTTTGGTCTATGCTGGTATTTTATTGTGTATTCTCCATTGCACTGTTCTGTTTTGTTGCTCCTGATGGAAACTAAAATCTGTATCCTAGAACAACTCGTCTTTGTGTCCATTGTAGATATTTTTAAGTAGTAGTTCGTTTTGTGAAATCTCCTTCAAGGCTTTCTCTGCTTGATGCTAATGCTAATGATTTGGACTCTTCTTAAACAGGCTACCGTCTTTTCCACATCTTGCTCCATTTGTTTGCTTAAGAAATTAGAAGCCAATTATTGTATCAGGTGAGGTTAAATTATTCATTGCCTGCTTAAAGATGGTTGCCGACGTAGTAATTATCCAATAGGAGGGTCATATTTGCTTAGCTAAATCCAGGCGGTGCCTTTTTTTGTTGCCAAGCAGTTCACATTAACTACTGATACCTGTTTTAGTAAAACGTTATTTAAGGAATAAGAATATACAACTTTAACATTTTTAGACAGATTCCTTTGAGTGAAAATCCACTGGTATTTGTCAGCTATGAACGAGCTGGAGGATATTTTCAGGTAAAAGTCATTTCCAAATGTCACGCAGATAAAGCAGCTCATCCGAAGTGCCGTCTGACAGACTGCTGGGATCAGACTAAACGTTGGGATAACATGTCTACGCATGTTGTCCTGTCTGGATGCATCCTGCTGCTATTTCACAATTCCAGAGACTCAGACACATTCCAAACCTTTAATTGCCCGCTTTAAATGGGATGTCAACAGAAATAATACTTTATCCACACTATCAAGCTTTTCTGTGAAACACAACCTAAGGTTATCTTTTACACACCTCAATTTATTTTCCCACATAGCATCAAAACCCACAGCAGACTCATAACAAGTTGGTCTGAACTAACAAGCATGCCAACCTACAATATGTATTTATTACACGGTTTCTGTCTATTATTTATTTATAGGTTCTGTTCATGAAGCTTGCAAAGCCCCTTGTCGGGTTGGTATGAAACACTTTATGAGAATATAGATGAGACGTGTTTATAGATCAATTTAGGCATTTTGTTTTTATGATAAAGACAATACACTTGAATGAGAAGTGCAACAATGACAACTCAATAAAACAATTTTTACTCTGAATGAACAGGTTATTCTGATGTAGTTCTCTCTTTCTGCGTGGCTTCAAAAAAATCAGAAACATTTGTTTTTCCATTTCCATGGCTGCATGGTTCCCGAAATACAAACATGTTCGGTTTTCATATATATTTGAATATCTATAAATATCATGACCTATGAAATTCTTCTTTGTTGCTTCAGCCTTGTATATATATATATATATATATATATATATATATATATATATATATATATATATATATATATATATAAATATAAATTCAGTGAGTCAGAACATCCGTTACGTGCTGAATTGCCTTAAGAATCAAAAAGAGCAAAACTAAACTTTGGCTTTAACGTTACTGACAAAGCAGTAAAACATAGGCGATTTGTGCTAAAACCTGAGAGCAGACTGAAACAAATAAAACAGGAGAAAAACCCAACATTTTAGCCCCAAAGGTCGATGAAATTTGAGCATCTAATGTATCAGAAAGTGGTATCATCATTTATATTGAATTAATGTGAAGTCAGACAGTACTGTAGCTACAAAGCAGCACCTGCACTGCAAATCTCCAGGGAGTCGCTTGTGGCATTTCAAAACCTTTTGGAGGCCAATGTGCAATCGCTGTATGTGAAAGCAAACCGGGACACTTGGAACATCCTGCAACAGATTACAATAAATGCTTTTATTTGGCTGTGAAACATTGAAGTTTTAAATACGACATAACTGAAACAACTTTCAGAACATCACAAAATCTTCCTATTCTTAGCAAAATAAATAAATAAATAAATACAAAGCTGCAAACAACGCATTGAGTAAATACAGGAATACAGGAAGTAAATATATGAATACAGCTTTGTTTCAAAATGAAGGAAAGAAGTACTGCATAGGAAGGACGTGTTTTCTGCAAAGTGTTCCAGCCTGAACAGTAATTCTCCAAATCATTTTTTTGTTTTTGTTTTCTTTACTCATCAGTATCAGACAACCATAAAGCTTCTGTTATTGCAAAATTATATCATAACCCCTGATGGTCATGCTTCTTCCTTCCGCCTGAAGGAAATGCAGATGTGTTTTATGGACATGTAAATGCTGCTTTCAAACTGCAGTAAACTTACATTTTCTTCAACCTCTCAAAACAAATCAGACTGTAGGTACAATTTGGAGGGGTGTGCATTCCTCCCTAGCAAAAACCCCATGGAGCTCAGTACATTCTGTTATGTGTTTGATCAAATCACTGCAGCTCCTTTCGGTTGTTTCCACTGAATGGCATCAGGTGAACTGGGTAAGAACAGGCAACTGGTAGTGAAACAGAGACAAACATGGCAACTAAGGACAGAGAGAAGCTGTGAGAAGAATTATAAAAAAGACACTCAAAGAGTAGCGCTCAGACTGATAAAATAATCAGACTCTAAAGCAAAACCAAAATTCAAAATGACGACTTAAATCATGAGATTTCTTCAGTATTTGAATTTCAGGTGCTGTGCAAATATTTGTGCTTACTTTGGATTTTGTATTACAAGAATTTGTAAACAGATGTTTGATTACAGAAATGTCCACTCAAATCTCAACTACGCGCAGCGCATTTCTCGATCAAGGGAGCATCAATGGCTGACTCAGTGGTTGCATGCAACAACTGAGTACTAATTTGCACATCTAAGAATGCAATAAAAAGTGTATGTGCTCCTTCTGCAAATCTTAGGTTCTGTACAGAAACGAGATGAAACATTTAATTTGCAGACGGATGTTTGATGCCGGTAGTTTCTAACCAATTATGTGCAAATAAAGCCAGGAAATGCGTGTTTATCTGAATATTAGAGGTGGTTCTGATACAATCCTGTATTAGTAATGAAACAGAGAACAGAATAATGATATCATCTCACTGTGCTATTCAACAGCTCCGCCATCCTCGTGTAGCGCCTCTGGCACTGACCTTTCAGGAGCCTCCCTCTCTCACACATGTATTTTACACTTCAAAGTAAGCAGTTAAATTATTCCAATTAGGCCCGAAGCGCTGTTCTGGTCACACCAAACTGCTGATGAAAGAGCACACTAAGCTTGTCATCCTCCCTCAAAAACCCCACTACACTTGTATATTAAACATATTCTTTTATTCGCTAATTAAGGGAGAAATCTGGTTGTCTTTACCGTGTATACAACTCAAATAGCTACTCATTGTGGATCCTTTTGTGGATATCCTCAATCCAATTAAAACAAAGTACGGTGATTAAAAGATAAGGGATAGAAATATCCTTCCTTCTTAGGAAATCTGCATTAAGGCTTTAAAAGTGGCCGCGGATTTGTATATGAACCAACGATTTACGAAGAAAAAAAACTAAAGATGAGAATCGTACACAATTTTAGATAGATGAAGACTGAGAAAAACATGGAAGACTGTTGTGAGCCTGGTAATTCTTTATTTAGTTTATTATCCTACTAAAGAAACTAATCATGACCCCTTTTCCGATATGTCTAACAGATATATACATTACACATCCTCTCTGGTTTCTAACAAGGAACGGCGATTTTTGATATTCGGTGTGTCCTAATGTGAACTTATTAGCCTTTTACCAATCATGAAGTCTTTCAGGGCTTTTTAGTTCTCGCGTGCATTGCACCGTGTGCGTCTACACTCGTGGATGAGCTCTCTCTTCTGTCCAGTGAACACATCCTCTTGCCTTTGAAGATGCAAAATCAAGGGAATTATGCAGGAGAAAATTGCAGATGGAGCCTATTATGTCTACTGTAATATCAATTTCACAAACAATAATGTCGGGGAAAGAAAAAGTAATGAGAGCAGAGGACTATTAGCCCAACATCTGCTCTGTTCTGCTGCTTCATCTGTCTCTGCTGTCTGGACTGCTTTTTATTTATTCTAACCTGCTCATTAGCTTCTTCTTACTCTCTTCCACATGAGGATCAAACTTGATTTCTTTCAGCACTTTGAACTGTCTTGTGAAATGTACCGAGTACAAGAGAACATATATAAAGCAAATATATTTCATATATCATTGTCTGGCTTATTGAAAATTTATAGATAAATATATTTAAGGCTCTGGAAATAATTAAGAGATCACTGCACTGAACCTCATTGAAAACCCTTTGGTTATTCCACCCAATATTGATTTCTGAACTCTTCTTGATATATATATATATATATATCTCCTAAAAAAGATTTCTCCAAAAAGTTATTTACTCCACGTAGTCTACAAGGGATAAAAACACTCAGCTGAAGTTTTGTTTCCTCCTCAGGTGGGAACAAGTGAGAACAAGAAGGCTGGAGTGACCCTCAGAGTCATCATGTTTAGGTAAAATGCTTTTACACTCCATGTCACTGTCAAAGTCTCATATTTTAAATCGTTTAATTCATGTAATTTCACCACCCATTCTCTCCTCTAAAAGCATTAGATGCTGGATGCTGAGTGGGCACACCGGCACTTATGGTGCCCCCGCTGTCTCACCTCTGTGGAGAAGAAGGCGCCGTGACATTTAGGCCTCCGTGTTCTGCAGGTCTGGGGCAAGCTGTGAAAGCCAGCCAGGGAGAGTTGAAGGAAGGGTGAAAATGCCAGCAATCAGCCGGGTTTGTACGTCAGAATCTCAACCGTTTTATTGTCTTTATGTGGGAGGGACAGCCATAACCATTAGAATTAGAAATGCTCTTGTTTTTGATTATATATGCTTATGCAAAACCATAAAGTTGATTCATCTGTGAGTTTTGAGGTTTCTCTCTGAGAAAAAAAAAAGATATCTTGTAATTTAAAACAAATTTCCTGCTTTGTTTTAAGTTCAGCACCAACTTCACTTGTGTCTGAAAATTGGATGAGTTTCAGAAATAGTCAACAGCTACATGTAAATAATGAGAAGTTCACTGCATTTCATTGGGATTTTATGCGACAGACTAATACAAAGTACAGCCATATTTATCAAGAAGTTGAAGGAAAATGATGCACTGTTTCCAAAACTCAAAACTCTGAAAAAAGTGTCATGTTATTGTGTTCAGTGCTCTTGAATTCAACCAATGGCCTTCATGCAGTACCACAGACGTAGCTGCTTGTAATCCGTCTCAGAATAAAAACAGCTGTTGTGTCGTCATTTGTACCGAAGGCCTCAGTGGTTTGTCAATTGGCAATGTCGACCGTGATTCACTTGATCCAGCAGCAGCAACAACAAAAAAAGACACACTCAAAACAAATGTTAATCATATTAGAAATGTTGTGAATTGTTGGTGTGTCATATTTGATGCTGTTCGCAGAAAATAAAAGGAAACACTGACCTGTTCCTGAGCTGCATGAGCCTTTTCTTCTTCTTCTCCCCAGTGGCCAATTTCCAAAAAAACGGCCAGAGTGGCTCTTGAGCACCTCAGGTTGGCAAAGGACTGTAGTGGGGAAATCCACGTTTACCACAGCTGACCACACACACCCACATGTCTGGATTCCACAGCTCGACCTCAAACAAGTCGACACAGACTTATGACTGCAAGTCACATATAGGCCAACAAAAACAGCATCAACCTGCAACCCACACACAACCCCTGTTACTCAAGGCCCTCATTTTGACCTTGTAAAAAAGGATAAACATGCAGACGCGTGTGTCCACAAACCTACACATGCATAGGGAATTCACAAGCACACAGGCAAAATATTACAAAAACAACATAGTGTGCTACTTCTATTTAGGACATATGGAAAGTTTGTTTTGGTGCGTGCATTTAGATGACTTATATAAACATAAAAAAAAAAAAAAGTAAAAACATTGACATGGCTTGAATCATTCAAGTTCCCCGACATGTGTCATAAACCACAGATGTGGTTTCAGTGTCACCACTGACATGCTGAAAAAACATCCCTCAGTTTGAAGCAAATTTTAGTCTGAATTTGTCTCGATGTAACCTCTTTCATGGTTCAGGTTGTTCAGAACTGCACAGCACTTTACCGATTGGTTAAATTTAGAGCTTCGTTGCAGAATGATTTCCAAGTAAGCATTATGTGATAATCCTAGTGGGTTTTTTTTGTTTTTTTTTTATGGCTCAGCCTTACCTGTGTTTTCTGCTTCCCCAACCATACACTGCCACACATGCACATGCTGTTTCCACCCTAGTGAAGACAATAATGCTTTTATCACAGCTGAAGTGTTCTCCGCTCCTGCAAATGCCTCCTCATCATGACTCCTTACTTATCCTAGATTTTGAACAGAGCTTTCCCGACTGACTGTAATTTGCCGTGCGCGAGGTTGAGGAATGCAATGAACGGCGAGGAAATTTGTGAGCCGGTACAGGGGGGGGGGAGGTGGAAATGCGCATTTATTTCATTGAGTAACATCGCTTGGCAAAAACCACCACCGTACATACCTAGGGTAATGACTTGACAAATCAAATCTGTCAGACTATCAACACTTGCCACTTCTCCTCTTCTCAGGTAAAGAGGGACCCAGTTAACCAGCACTGAAGGAGGAGAGCACAGATGTGAACAGCGACTCAAAAGGTCGAAGGAGAGGTTTCTTCAACATTATGGGTTGAAGAAATTTAATTTGTCTCCGTGTTAAACACACAGGGACAAATTAACAAAGCTGCCGGATGAAGTAAATATGTGAAAACCGGAATTTGTATGTCGTTAACTGATCCTACAAAAAAAACAAAAAAAACAAAAAACAAAAAAAAAACAAGAACATCAAATAGCTCAAAATCAAAATGAGACATGAATCTAGTTAGTTGTGATTTCTACTATAGTCATCCGTGAACACGCAGGTAAGGAGCCTGACTGCTTAAAGCATGGGAGGTGCAGCCGCATAAACACAGCGGGTGACACCACAGAGTTGAGGAGGGCAAGAAAGCATAACAACAACACAGCAAACCTAACAATGAAACTGTCAGGAACAGAGAAGTCTGTTTAAGAAGTGTTAAAAAAGAAGGAGGAAATGCTGAATGTTGCCTGAAAGTAGTGATGATATGTTTGAAATAACAAAGGCAGCCTTTATTATGTCATCTAAAGAGAAAAGTACAGAAGGCAAAGCTCAAATTTGAGATATTAAAATTAAGATTTACGTGGTTATTTATCCAGTGAGAAGACAGGAGTTAGTAGAAATGCAATCAGAGAGCAGCAGCGCAGAGACTTAACAGACCAGCACCCTAAACAGGGATTTAAAAGCAACCTGCAGCGAGTCTACTCTGTCAGCAATTAACTATGTTTATAGAATAACCCTTGAGACAAAATATAAATTGAAAAACACCAAGAATTTGATAGTATTCAGGTAGATGTTCAGCTTTTGTTCGGAACAGCATTATTACTATGATAAGCACAGACATCAACAACCTTCCAGACCCCCCGCAACCTGAGTAGTCTTAGTCAGTCTTTATTAAACGGCGGGCTCTGACCAAAAGTGGTCCCGGACCCACTGTCGGTGGATTAATTGCCTTTGTCTAGGAAAAAAAAAAAAGACAGAATAAAAAACAAGAAATCAATAGTCTTAACTTTTCATTATTATTTTCTTTAAGATCTTTTTGGCTCTAGTGGCCTTTAGTTGATAGTTAATTGACAGGAAAGTGGGTAATGAGAGAACAGAGAGGACATGCAGCAAAGGTCGCCAAGGCTGGGAATCGAGCCTACGTCGAGGACCAATTATTTCACGGTTTCAGTAAGGCCTCCATATGTGGGTTGTGCTTAACCCCTGCACCACCACAGCATGCCCCGAGTCTTGACTTTTAAGTCTTCTTTCTCTAAAACATACCCAGTCTTTGAATAAGATATCACAGAATGTATATTATATAAATCTATACCTGATAGTTCTCTAAATAATTTCTTATACAAAATACATTGTCCAAATTGTGTTAAAATGTTGTAGTTGACAGTTTTAAAATTCGCATTACATGTTTAATATTATGGAATATTCCAACAAATAACTGAGTAGGGCAGTCTCTATGTTCACTTATGTGTAATTTGAGAATAATTGACAAATGATTGGCAGTTTTGTTGCTTCAAACATTAAAATTAAATTGTGATGCATATGAATTAAATTTTCTGATAAACGATCCAAAAAAAAACAAAACAAAAAAAACAAAAAAAAAAACAACAAAAAACGTCAAAGATCATAGTCAGGACCACACAGACTATGATCTTTTTTTTATAATTTTTTTATGAAATATATATATAAAAACGACTTTTAGTAAAGAAAGCATGGAGCAATAGGAGCATGTTTTGATGCCTCACTCAGAGTTTCTGGTAAAAACATACTATTAAATAAAGTACTGTTGTTCGCACACTGTATGCGTGTACATAAAATAATCACAATAAGATACATGCGAGTTTTAATTTTAGAAAAAAGGATCTCCTCTCACTCAAATAAACTTTTAGCATTAAGATTTTTTTTTAAGTCTTTCAAATTACCCCGTGTTCCACATAAGCATTTAAAATGGGATTACTGCATTGGTTCTGAAACAGCACTTTGAGATCCGCAGAGAATCAAGCTGCTGTGGTAAGGTTATATTTGGTCACTTTCTCTGAAGCTTCACTCAGCATGACGGCTCATTTCGGAGAGCAAACACTCTTTGCAAGAAGTTGATATTTGCATGCAGCCTTCCAGACATGAAAATGGCGAAGCAGCCTGAAGAGATGCACAGGCATCAGACATGGAGTCACAAAAATGTGACTAACTGAGCATTAGAGTTGAGATTATAGTAAATATATTTCAGTAAAATATGATCAGGATATATTACTAATTATGTGTGTGTGCATGTGTGTGTATTAAAAGCTTCTTTTTATGGAATAATGCATAAAAACACACATTCAGGATGCAATCCGGAGCCCTTAAAAACATATTAGTTTTATTGTCGACTTAAAACTAATTAGAATATTTTTCAATATAGTTTCATGGTTTGAGTTCCTCTATATGGAAAAGTATTAAATTACACATTCGAAAGTATTTTAGCAGGATACTGGATAAAAAAGTTAACCTATTAAAATGTTGAGCAAATTACAGCCACTTAAATAAGTGGCATCTCAGTGGAGGCACAACAATTAATAATTTGGAACAGTTTGCGTTAATGTAGCCCAGCAGTTGGCTGGATACACCAACGAAAACACTGTTCGGAATATAACGTTTCTGCAGTTTTGTATATGAAATTCTTCAGACTGACACATTATGATGCTTTACGATTAGGGTAGAGTAATTACATTAGAGTCTAAATACATTTCTGCAAGGCACATGCTGAGGGTTTGTTAGAAAACACTTGGCCAGTGGAAACATCTGTGGGGGGGACAAACCACAGATGGAGATCGAACCACATTTATGGAGGGGCTAAGATTGGCAGAAGGATCTAGTTGAGAAAGATAAACAAAATACTCCCTCTTGTGCCGTATTGTGAATTCCTGTGGTGCCAGTCGACCAGAGAGTGGGTTTAACTTCTTTTCTGCTCCCTTAAAAATCAACACATTTCACAGCTGACTGACACTCACGCGGTCTCTTAACATGGCTTTTTTTTTTTTAGATTTCTATGAAACAGTTGAGGCTTTATGCAAAACAAATAAAAATAAGCTAAATATTTAAAAAGCTGGTAAATGTATCAAAGCTGGTATGTTTGTATGATGTTCCTTGGGATTTAGTTTTGCACAGAACAAAGAGGATTGTGTGGAATCAACATTTGGGATGTTGACCGGCAGTTTAGAGTAATTTCCTTGTGACATACTAGGTAATGGTGCATTAAAACAGAAACATATTGACTTAAGCCGAAGAAAGTAACAACATCTACTATTGGATTTTATTCTTGAATACTGAGGCCACCAATCTAGACCACATGATTCTGTGTTGCAGCAGGTCATATTATGAATAATTAAGCTGCGGCTCAAATAACATTTTGCGCACTAAAATAAGTCCAAAGTTTTAAGTGCAACCTGTTAGAAAGCAGTCAGCGCAGAATGATATTTGGAAATTTCTGCATCCCGTTGGAAGACTTTCACACAACGCAGGAAATCACACCGCTGTTAAAGTCGTTGACGCCAACAATGCAAACTATGCTAATTACTTGGCTTCATTTGACTAAAATAGGATCCTACTAAACTGAACCCACGTTGTAGCATCTTTAATTGCAAACAGAAACCCTGAAGTTAGGTTTGCTACACATATTTCTTTATCAGACAGCAAGATGTGTATCTGGAAGGCAGGAACAAATTTGACAAAAATACTATCGTAATGGTACCTTGAGGTTTGAAAGGTAAGAACAGCTATTTGGGAAAAGTGCCTCAAGGTTTCTGTGGCCAAATTAAACACAGTGGCACAAAGAAGGCTATTTCATGGAACTCGTTATGAAAATTAGAAGAGAGGGGAAAAAAAAGAAGAAATATATACACTCAAGTAAAGCGAAGACAGACATTTTGCCTAAGCACAACAATAATTCTTTTTATTCATAATTTCTGATCGTTGCTGTTAATTCCTTCACGCTGACCTCTCTCTAATTATTTCAACCATGTTTAAAAGGCATTCAGAGTTTGAATCATTTCCATTTATCTCTCAAAAACGTCACAGCTCTCAGTAGTGACCGTGGCTCAAAAGGCAGATTTTCTTTAAATCTAAACCACTGGTCCCTGACCTCTAGCATTTGTCTGCAATATGAAAACCCGAGCTCAAAATGCCAGTGTGAAACCGGCTGACAAAGACAGCAGGATCACAGAGGAAAAAGTCACCACACTGGTAGGCAAATACAAAAGCAGCGGTGGTGACTAATGGTTTCCACAGAGAGCACTGGCACAGAGTTCAGACAAACACATTCAGGCCCCTTGTTATTACAACAAAGAGCCTCTGTGAACCACAGAACAATGAAACCTTCTCAATCTCTTGTTTAAAATCTTGTTGAGAACAAAGTGCGTCTTAGTGTGTAATTAAGTCAGTGGATACCTGTAATTTAAGACAACAGTTTATATCAGCGTTGGTTTTGATCATAGGACAATAAAATGACCAGATGAGGAAGGATAACCTGCAGTCGTTGCCGTTGTGCCCTGGTTGTGTCCAGAGCGCAGGTGTCAAACTCCAGTCCTGGAGGGCCACTGCCCTGCAACTTTTAGATGTGACTCTGCTGCGCCACACCTGAATAGAATAATTAGGTCATTAGCACGCCTCTACACAAGAAGGAGGTAATTAAGCCATTTCATTCCAGTGTTTTGTACCTGTGGCACACCTAAGAACTGCAGGACAGCGGCCCTTGAGGACTGGAGCCAATTTTTACTAGATTTTACTAGATTTACCCGTCTTTATTCTGATGTCTCCTTGTAAGGCAGTGACGTTAACCGATGTGATTAATTCATTTGTTATTTGCTAAACTGAAATTCGGCTTCGACAGCTTGTGATCTTCCAAGAGTAAAACACTTTCTAATTCTGTTCTAATTCTGCCATAATCCAAGCAGGGTTGTGTTCTGCTTCCTGCTCACCCTCAGCCACTAGCCAATAAAGGACTGTCTGCTTAGTTTACCAAATGAGCTGTAAAATGAAATTGGAAATGGCTTGTTTTTCCCCGTATGTTGAGTTAAATGCAGCTGAGCTTCTGGGATGAGAAGATAGTTGCAGGGTGGCGACGCATTCAGCAGGATTCACAGATTTCGAGATGCAACCATTAGAAAGAGAGGAACAAAAAAAACTGCAGTCTCTGAGCAAACTGCATTCAGTCCGCCCAGTCAGGTGGCTGCCTCCACAGCGGTTAGTCATGAAGCCTCTTCTCTGTAACAAGCCCCTGACTATGCTGCTTCACATCATCAAACGTTTTGTTCCTCTTCATCAAAAACTAAAAAGAAAGCTGCATCGTGGCATGCTGTACTTCTCAAGCTAATGAAAGGATGGTCTGGTTTGGATCTTTGCAGCTGGGTGTGTATCCCCTTACATGAAAAGTAAGATGGCGCCTCAGACTGACAGGAAAAAAAAAATCCACAAAATTAGATAATTGTTGCCATGACACAATCATTATGGGAAATTTGATAAGATTTAATGTATGATTTCAAGAGAAACAGAAACATCTTTTCTTTCTCCTCCGCATTACAGTGGTGAAAATTCAAAGTGATGTGTTCAAAACGGAGTGTGAAAATTGCTGTTATGAAAAAGCCGTGACATGTCGGTGTACTTTTGATTTGCTTAATATTTGTGTTGGATTGAGGTCGGCTGTGGTCAGCTGAATATGCGATTTCGTCCGAGGCTTTCAAGAGGAGAAAATGAGAATCCCCGATGCCTGTGTGAAGTTGTCCACAACCAAAGGAAATGTTCCAACAAATTACCAGCATTGGCTTGGGGTATGTCGAAAAGAAACAACTCCGCGCTCAACCTAAAATAAAAATTCATTCTACAAGATACTGCAAGTCTCAACTGGATTGATGTAAAAGAAATGAGGACTTGCTTCCTTCAGGCGATGGAAAAACAATCACCCTGTTGCTGTTAAATTATTTTTTGGAGGTTTGTAAAATGTTGCTCTTATCTTAGTTCCATCACTTTCTTATTGGGGGTTTTCTTTCCTCTTTTATAACATTTTTTTTTTTTTTTTGCATTTTTTAAATCTGAGGTTGAATGATGAATGAAACAAAAAAAAGCAAAATTCATATAGTATAAAAGATGGCTTCTGGTTAGGTCTCTTCAGACCAGCATGTTTTATATTAATAGGATTACAAACATTAGATTGGAGAACATTTGGTAAATCTCAATTCAGTTTCAAGGCAATCCATTTTTGGTATTAAGTAAGTACTAAGTAGGCTTATCTTTGTCACGTCTGCACTTACAGATTACTCAAGGGTTTTTGAAACCTCAAACCGACGTTATTGAGTCATGTTGCAAAATACTGATACATTATGCAGCCTGGAAAGATCTGAAACTGTATCGTCAAACTTTTGACTTACATAAACTTGCAGTATTTTAAATATATCTATAAAAAAAAAACATGCTTAGCCATTGATCAGAAGAACTTGTTTGGTGACATATTGAATGAACATATTTTTTCTGAATCCACTGCTTTTGATTTCACTTTTTTTGTAATTGAATCACAGCCACCTGCCTATAACGTGATAATCCACTCAATCATCCTGACAGGCTTCCCTTTAGCTGTCAGCTGTGTCTGTATTAATACTGACAGACGAAACCAGTGTCTTGAAACACAACTGTCAAAAGTCCCTTTTCAAATGAATGAAAAAATAAAAAATAGCACAGCTGCTCACCCTCACAGCCACTGGACAAGTTTGCAGGCAAGGCCAAGTCCTTTAAAAATGAACCAGACGGAGGGCACTGTTAAATTTGCGTCATTCTCACTTTAGTATGTATGGAATATCATCAAAAACAATACGAAGCAAAACAAAACTAAAAAAAAAAAAAGCATGTTTTGGCAGGGGGCCGGGTGGAGAGAGTACTTTTTTATGCCCGCAGGTAAAACATATAACCCAGAATTAGCTTAAGTACCTTCAGTGAAGTAGAAAGCGCCATTAGGGAACAAACAAAGAATAGTTCTGGGCTATCCAGGCAATCACCTGCTTCCCAGTACCTATTATCCCCAGGAGGAACCTGCACTACTCCCCAGAATGTCTCCAAGCAGCTTTGCTCTCCAACTGCTGCCATATTTCTGCTCCACTGGACGATAAAATAAAAGCCCTCCCAGCTGCACACACACACATACACAGAGATATACAGCACTAAGAGCCTTGCAAGAAGGATTTACAATTAAGGGAACAGTGACTCCTCTTACTGAATGCAAAAGTGGGCTCTTGAGTGATCCATTGCCTTGAAGTGGAGCAAGTCACTTGTCAACACGGCAGACTGAGCTTCAAATATTTTGCTGTGGGCTTATTGCAGTTTTAGCTGGGCCATGCGATTAAAGTTGTGGTTAGTCAAACATTATATACGACCACGTTTTGGAGCAGAACTCAAGTCAGCGACTCAAGACAAACTTTGTTTGAACTCATAGTAATTAGTGTGAATGAATCTGAGAAATTTTAACCAGAAAAAAAAACCTATTTCTTAGTTCGCAAAGCCTGATGCCAACTCTGCTCAAAGAATTTAATACATTACAGCAGCTCCTATTAAAATTTCAAAAACAATTTTCTTATGTTCATCAAATCAAAATTAGCGCTAGAGGAGACCGCGCCTTATTCATAAATAAGCACAGAACTCCATTTGCTTTTGATGTCAGAAGTTGGTTGAATGTTTTTTTTTTTTTCCTGTTTCAATGTTACATGTTATTACTTTTCTACTGGTAAACTGATGTTCATTAATAATGCATCTTTGACTTTATCTATATTCATAGGTTTTCAGTAACTCCAGTTCTCTTCAACTAATTATTGCCACATCAGTGTTTAGTTGTTACATAGCAACCAAATTGGTGCTTTCAGGCGCACAGCTAATATCTCCAGAAGCTTCACCGACCTTTCCTACTACTTTTTGCAGTAGTGTTATTGAGAAGTTCACTTTTCTCCAAGTTTGAGGACCTAAAAACCCTGTTGTTTTTAATTAAGATTGCCTGACACTTTGTTCGTTTATCTTGCCTAGTCAAAATGCTCACTACAGAGAAATAGCACCACATAATGACTGGCTTGTCACACATTTTTTTCTTCAGTGAAGAATTACGTTTTTCTTGCCGCTTTTGCAATAGTCTGACAGGTGAGCTGATAGTTGTTGCCCTTCTATAAGGTTATCTCTTCTCTACAAAGGAACACTGGATCTCATTCATCCTGATCATAAGGGTTTTTGGTTACCTGTATGACCAAGCCTCTTTGTTCCCAAGCACTCTGGTTGGACAGATGTGGGATGTCTGCTGGTGGTCTAAATTTCTCTCATTTTCTCCTGATGAAAGCTACTGTGGATGCTCTTTAGGCCATGAAGATTTCCTTACAACATTGGGCAGATTAATGCCTTCACACACTCTCATCTTACTGGTCGCCCATACATTTCTCTCAACATTTTAGGTCGACTTCCATCACTCTGGCATTCATGTCATGTTCCACGTCAGGACACGACATACAGATGCCATGCCAATAAACTGAAGTACCTCTGAAAGGTTATTTGTTTTAAGAATTCAACACAAAAGTGTATCTCTTATATTTTATATGAATTTACTACATATACTTTGATATACTTCTTATATTTCTGTTTTCATTTATGATGGCTTACAGACCAATGAAATTGGAATACTGACTAAGACCAATCCAAAAACATAGTTTGATTTAAAAAATAAAAGAAAAAGATGCCGTGCTATGGTCATGTTTTGACCTTTGCAATCATTGGCACTTTCTCAAAGGACACTAAATCATAAAAGGCCATTACTAAGAAAAGTTGGGACTTCACAGAATGCTGCATTCAAACATGTCGATGAAAAGTTGAGTGGAAGGAAAAACTCTTGCAGAAATAGGTGGATACGCAACAGGATCAATCACGCCCCACAGACGGCGGCTCTCGAAGGACTCTGTATATAACCTGGAGTATTTATTTTTCTATGCCACTCCTTAACCAAAAACAACATCAGAGGTGCCTCAGAAATTGCGACTTCATTTAAATAATTTGGGATCAAATTTGATGGAAATTAATCAGTTGATGTTTATCTTGAAAAATACAAAACTCTGACTTAAAATAGCGTTTTAAATGCGTTTAGAAGTGCAGCTTTCTTTTGCAGCTTCAGCAAACCTCTTTCCTCCGATTACTGGTTTTGGTGACATTATTTATATGCAAGCTTCTGCCTCCGTTTGAAAACCACTGGACTAAGTGTATCATGAAGGATTATACTTTGTAACAAATTCAGGCTCTCTGACTCATCGTTGCACCTTGTGTGAATCCTTGGGACGGATCTCTTTAAATTAGAGGACATTCGCCCTTGTTGCTGCTCATTTCAAAAGCTTTAGTTAGGTCATAGAACTGCTTAAATTTCAAATGTTTTGCTGCATGATTGTATTATTTATTATATCAGGTCTAGAGAATACTGTTAAATGTTGCCTGAGTGAAAAGAAAACTTTATTTTTTGCTTCACATCAATAGAGTTACCTTAATAATGTCCTCAGTCTTGAAGAATGCTTTTTACTCCTCAGGGTAAAGAATTGTGTTGGACTTCAGTTGGTACAATTTTAAATATTAAACATTGGCCTTTTAAATTTTGCATTAACTACTGGAAGTGTTTTATTTAAGTCTGTTTTTTCTGTTTATGTTTTTACTAGGAACTATTTTAGCTTACATTTATGCGTCCATCTTGAGCAGGAGTCCTTGGAAGAAATGTGTTGTAATCTGTATTCATTCTAACTAAATATAACCTGAAGTAATGGTAGATAGCCACTGAATGCCAGTTGTTTGAGGTCCAGTTTCAGGTTTTCTAACTCATTAATGATTTGTGAAGTCATGTCATCTGGTGCTGTCAGATGTGTGGCTTATATCAAATGCAAAAATCAACAAAATCTTATGTCACGTTGTGGTTTCTTTGACTGACGAGCTTTATGTAGACCGGAACAAGAAGCTTGAATTGATTTCAATGTCATAAACACCAATACTTGCTTCAATAACTATTCTTAAAGGGACAACATGTTTCCCTGAACTAAACCCTACAGAAAATCTTGTTAAGATTAGGATTCTAAGAGACGCCAGACCGAAACAATGCAGATTCAGTGAAGGCCGAACTGGACTTCCTGAGCACCTCAGTGGAGCCACAGGGTGAGATCTACCATGCCACACAGCACTGATGCAGTAATTCATACAGCCAGATGATCCACAGAAGAGTTCATGGACACACTTTTCAGGAGGCCAACAATACTTTTTTTAATCCGATGTAAAGTTTTTTGAAGAAGGTAAATTGTCTGGTTTTTGTTAGCATCCAACTCATTTCAAATTACTGCAATAAATTGCTTTTCACTGACAAGTACCTACATACGCTACAAATATCTTAGAATTTTTACAGCTGGTACAAATTGTATTCAACAAAAAAAGACATACAAGAAAAACAATGTCACAAACTGGTTCCGTTTTCACGGCTGTTTATTTTACTTTATTTTTTTGACGATTGGGGCTGCCTTTTCTCATTTTTTCTGTTTGCATTCCAAGTGTTTTGCAGGTTCTTTCCACCCCCCCCCCATTCCTCGTCTCCCTGGAGTATAACATCTTCAAGTTCAAGTTATTTAAATCTGCGCTGGTGAGTACATTTTCATCCAAAGCCTGTATTTTGCTTGTTCTTATATCTTTAAAGAAAAACCAAAGACTCCCGTTCTTTGGTTTCCCTTGAGTGGCATATAAATTCATGAAGTAGATAAAGGGTAAGAGCCCCGCTAGCAATGCTGCTTTGTTTGAGCGGTTGTGACATGTTTACCAATACTGCTTTATATCTTTACTGAGATGCTCCCATTGTGGGATGAATGCATTTGTGTTTGAATGCACAAGGATAAGTCTGTTTTGAAGAGGATAGCAAAGGGCTTGAGAGTCAAAATGTCTTTGCAAGTGCTTTAATTGTTTGCCTGTCCTTGAGTCAACTCAGAAATCTTTTTCTGTGGCACCCTGTCGAAGGAGCATCAGGCAAAATTATATACAATTCTTTTTTTTTTTTACAACTTTGTAAAGTTTAAAATAACATTTCATAATAATAAGGGCAAAGATTAGCCACGGAGTCCATTGTGAAGGAGACGACTTCCGTGGAACAAGCTCAGGAAGATTGCCAGCAGATTGTCTTCCATTCATGTCACACATTGCAGCTACACTTTGATGCACCATAAAAGCCATTATTTCTTTGGGTCTGATAGGGACTTAATTAGAAACATAATGAATCCGCCACACATCTGACAAGCCTAATTAGGTCTATCTGAAATGTGGGGTTAATTGGGTTTTTAGTTCAGGGCCCCCAGAACACAGACCCAAAACCCCATCCTGACCCTCCGCCCAGGTCCCCAGGTCCCAAAGGCTGTTTACTCCTGTGGAGACGACGGAAGGTCAGTTTTATTGTTGCAGGAAATGGCAAACAATCTCACCGTTGTTTGCTGTCTTCCTTGGCAGTCGCGGTGTTGTATCTGTTGAGAGTGTTGTGATCCATGGGAACTCCTCCTGATGCCCTTTTTAATCCCATTAAAACTATTGTCTGCAGCTTTTGGCTCACAGGCTGGAGAAGAGAGACAAGAGTGCGAGGCTGCTGGAACAAAGCTGATATCTTCAGTGTAGGCCTGTTCACCAACAGGGATGCAGAACTGAATAATTGTTTTTTTTTTTTTTTAAATAAATTATTTTTGATAAATGAAGTCAAATGCATGTTAATAGAAATGTACATAAAATAAGGAAAATCACAGATGTGAAGTCTGTTTTTGTTTGATTTATTTGCTTGTGAGCCACATAAAGCTCTCTGCATTGTTCAGCCAAAACACTCCTGTTAATAAACATATCTTTACGCTTCAGGTAATTTGTTTAAAGAAGAGAACACATTATCTTTTAGCAAAATTTAATTTTGTCGCTTAAAAAATTGCACTTCAGTCACAGGCAACAACTGCTTGTTCCTCTGACTATTGGTTTTGGTGGGTAGAGCTGTGAAAACCTGCTCACACAATGCACCACCGATTTATCCAAAGCTTGGAGCGTCAGTCTCAAGCCGAACTCCAGACCACCAATCCCTCACGCCTTTCCCACATAACTCCACCAGACTAGCACTGCTAGTCCAGCAGCAGCAGTAGCAATTACCAAAAACCCGGTGAACTGCATGGCTGCTGAAACTGATCATCACACAAACTGCAACGCTCCCAAGTACAGCTGGGAAAAGCATCAGTGAATGACCTGGAAAAGCATTGTTGTTGTGAGAATGAGGCCAATTTCAAGGTGTCACATAAGGCTATCATGTAAAGTCAAATATCTTTTAAGTTGCCTTTGATATACAAAACATGCAACGGAAGGTAACATAGTTACTTGATTGTGGTATAAAATGGCACTATGAATGGAAATCTTCTCTCTTCCTCCCTGGTCCCCTTTTTAGTTACTTAGCATCATAGATCGACCGTCCAATCATGAACTCATGAAACTGAAGCTGATGATGAGTGGCGAGTATTAACACAAATATGACAAAAGGCCATATTTCATTATCATAAAAAAGTAACATTTGGTACAAATTGCTTAATGAAGCTGTGTGACAGAGAGATATTGTACAACTGATCTGCAAGTACAAATATAATCGTCTCACTTAAATGATGAAAAATATTCTTTTAAATACTGGAACGGTCAATATTTGCAACAACTGACTGCTCGTGCATAGACTTACTGAAAAAATCTCAAAGTCAAGATTGAATCAAACCAGAGCAATCTCGCAAATCAAGTTCTTTATTTTGTCCATACAGTCAATTTGAAATTAAAGCTTGGGTTATGTCACACAGAGGACATTAAATTGTATTTAATTGGTTTCTTTCTTTAAATTCCTAGAACAAATATCTTTGTGCACTCTGACAATTATTGCCAACTCTCCTAGATTATCACCAAACTGAAAATACAACACGTTCAAAGCCTCAGTATTTTTTACGGTGTGGCGAAACTGTAACACCCTCCAGATGTTTCAAACATCTTTGAAATCGACATTGTGCCCAAACGCCTGGTGATTTAAACGTCAGTCGCAATGTTTATTAGAGTACCAAAGAGATAACTGAATGGCCGGAGAGACTAAAAGATAAATTTCCTCAATTTCTGGGTCAAAAATTTCATTATGGAAAGTCATGGTCAATAGAAGGTGAACTCTCTGTTAAATCCAAAGTTTTTAGATAGAAATTATCCAGGTTTGTGGAGGCTCTAAAATTCCTAACCACATGCACATCAATGTTTCGTCCATGTCTTTATTTATGAAAGCAAAAATGAAGAAACAATTGAAAAATATGTAGACACTAAAATACATTCCAAAAACCTGAGCTATTCTCTAGTATAAACTGTACATCCAGCACTGAGCTATGCCTATAAATAGTTTGGAGAACTGTCTTACAGTGTAGGTGGATATGAGCAGGTTCATGTTGGTTCATAATGGTTTGTTTTTTACTTAATTTACCATATACTCTTTGAATAAAAAAAATCTATTTGCATCACCTTGCAAGTCATACAATAAAACAAGATAGATTACAAAACATGTGTGCTGTGGTGACATCATTTCTAATAACAGACTTTATATAATTAGTTCAAAGGCACTTCATTAATTTCAGTGATAATCTAAATAATATATATGTACATTTCTGCATTCAACACACTAACTCAAAATTCATATTTTAAATTATAGTTTCTGTTTTTTAACATTAAATATATAGATAGATACATATATATATTTTTAATGAATAAAGGCTCAGTGTCTAATCTCTTTAAATAAACACTCATGGCTCTGATTATATAAAGAAAAAAAAAACAACTTTTGTCCATTTTTCCATGTTCAGTGCTTCATTAATGTGTGATCAGTTATAGGCAGTTCAAATATAAATCTGCCACAACTTGAACTCACAAGGACTCATTTAATAATAAGCCTATTTTATTTACCCGTGGTGGTATTGACTATGAGTCTATACCAATTTACATATCTGCTTTCTTTACAAGTATGCTGCAAATATTAATTCTGCATCCCCTAAATATTATTAGGTTTTATTGCTGGAAATGTTGGTTTCAATGCTCTGTTCTTCCTGGTGAACTTGGTAAGTTTCAAACTTTTTCACGACGTATGATTCTAAAATCGTGACATTCCCAATTCTGACAATCAGAATTAATTCATGGAAAACTCTGAGTAGTTCTGCATAAGCATTCGAGACCAATAAATGCTGAGCAATTTTTGTGATTTGGCTAAAGCCTACGAAGCATTTCATGCAGAGTGCAATAAAAATAATGCGTGTTTTAGGAGAGTTCTGCTCAAAAACACACACTTTAATTCCTGCTGCCTTCGTGCACCGTCGTCCAGCCGCATTTGGAAATATTAGTATGTGCACAGACTTTCAGTCGTCAGCGTTATTACACACTGGACTGATTTGACATCTGATAACGTAAAACAGCTTGGGGTTATCAGAATCAACAGTAGTTGTATGTCGAGACTTACTGTAGGTGCCCTATCAGCCAAACAGAATGCAAAACAAATAGTGAATGCTTTCATCAACATTCAGGTGCAATTGTAATTATACCCAGAGGAGGACCTGACAAACTGATGACAGTAAGTGAAGCTGTGAAGGGCCTGGATTTGGCTAGTCTGAAAACAACAGAAGCGCCGAGGCACACACAGGTGAGAAGACGTCCCTGCACACAGACACTGTGAGGACAATGATAGTTGCACCAACAATAGAAGTCAGATAATCACAGCTGCCTTGGTGACAGCACAGCATAATTAACACTAATGACCCTACACTTTATGTGAGCCTCTACAAAGACAATTAGTCCTCCCACTCTCCTCCTCCTCCTTCTCTCTGGGGAAGTGAACACGAATTTAACCCACACCGTGCCCACCAACCTAATCCCACTGCTGCCTATTTTTGTTTAATCATATAGAAGCTTTCTGTTTACATGTATCTATGCTAGTAGCAAAGATATCAGCATCAGTATGTATGTATAATTCAGTTTTTGATGTTTTGAACTGCAGCGTAGGGATGCTACATCAATTCTGGAGGATTTTCAAGTTTTGTTCCGTCTTGGGAACAACTTTTGTCCCAATAATTCATGACCATTCACAAGCAGGCAATTACATATTATAGATGATGCACACATGCAGGACTTGCCAAGGTGTGGCTGACATGTGATTGATAATAAGGTAACTGATTAATGACTGGAGTGAATATGACAACGGAAATGCCTGGTGTTAGAGACCCCTGGGGTGGAACAACACTTCTGTGGAGTCAGCACAACGACGGGGGGAGTATTGCTGAGGCTGATCGGATATCAGTCACAGGACTTCTATAAAATCAGCTCAATTAAAGAGACATAAAAATATTAATGAGGAGGTGCAATGTCTCTTAACTTAAGAATACAGTCAAACAAACTCGATTTATTGAATTTGCTTTTACAGAGCATCATAGATTCTCTGGAAGTACGGTAATGTTTAAGCTACACTTGAACAGGTTCTCTGTTTTTTCCCCATCAAGTCATTGCTGCTGAAACTTGAAGGAATGCACCAGTTATGACTGTGTTAGTGAAGACAAATGCGTACTGTTCTTTTAGACTTTCATTTTTAAAAACTGTTGAAACCTTTTATTTTATCACTCTGCTCTGCAATTATGCTAAATATTATGTTGGTCTGTTTCATGAAATCCCCTTAAAACACAAAGTTTGTAATTAGATTAGAACAAAAAGTGAAAAATAAAAAGCTTTTTTTTCCGCATAAATCCTTTTTCTTTTGGCCACAGAGTTGTTGCAGTCGGTCTCTCCTGGCTTTCTCTGAAGTGGCAACGTTGTTAACAAGCATCTGTTGTTTTGTCTTCAAAGCAGGTAAATAACACACAACTAACAAATTAAAAACAAGAGAAAAGTAAAAATAGATATCAGACATCTTTTTTCTGGTGTCAGAGACATCAATGGCCCCTTTCAACCAAAATGTTCAGCATGAATAGCCACTGAAACTCACTTCAGTTCATCAATGTTGCCAGAATCAAAGCACACAAACTCATAAATGACTTTCAGCTGGTAAGAATTACTGTGCAGCTGAATACTGAATGACAGCAAAGCTAAGAGTTATTGAATGCAGTCTATAAAAAAAAAATAAAAAAAAATGACATGCAAACAGAACAGAAGGCATCATTAGCGGATAATGCAAAGAAAGCAATACTATCAGATGCATATAAGCGGTCTTATGTAGAGTTAGCATTATGTTCAGATGTAGCAGTGATAAACCAGACCTGCTAGCATTTTCCCTTCTTGCAGCCGGAGCAAATATCTGGTTGACAACCAGATGCCACTGATCTGAAATGTGTTATTTCTCTGCAAACAGCAGAAATAATTTATGAGGTTGTATTTCTCTTACTAATAAAAATTCAGTGGCACACCATCAGGGATCATGTTTTGGTTTAGAAATTAAACTTTATTAAACAGAACAACTTTAATAATGTGATGCGTGTCCACGAGGCTTATTAAATAGCCAGCACTATTTTGATAATCATTTGAACCACTCTTTTTTGGTTAGTAGGAAGTAAAGCACATATCATTCACCCCTGTGCATGATATGTGCATTGCTTCTGTATAAAGCACATCATTTAGCCTTTTCACAGAGTACAGTGTGGTGGTCACCCCCTGTGCCTCGACGCTCTCTGGCACTCACAACCAATTCTCGTCTCTGGTCCTCATGCCAATAGATCTGCGGCGCGTGGGACCTCCGATGATGACTTCCAGCCAAACTCGCAGTGCCAGACCCCGGCTTCTAACACCATGTAATTAGCAGACTATTGACTTCTTCAGACACCTGGTTCGGCGAAGTTGACAAATGGCTACAATTAATCTTGTGCTCTCTAGACAGTGCTGTATTTGGGGGCCTGACATTTATTCGTTCTGTACAGAAGCTTCATGCTGTTTATTCCTGGCGTGTGACTGTGACTGTCACAGTGTGGGAATGAACATTGTGGGCTTACAGTAAGTATTCTTTGAAATGTGCCTGGAAATTTGATTGCCACGTGAATGTAGGGGTCAAAATTATTCATATCCACTCGAGATGTACAATTAAAACCAATAAGTTTTAATGTGAATGTGAAAGAAAGATTTTGGAGATAACTTTGAATAGACTCTATTGAGAGTCTCTTCTGATAATTAGGAAATAAGTCTTCTCTGCAGTTTAAAAATAACGAGAAGTCATTTGATCCTTGCATTTCTTCCAGATTAACAAACTTATGGTTTTATAGAAATATACAGAGCCAGCACTATTTTAATAATCATTAGAACCACTCTATTTTGGTTGGTAGGGTTATACTAAAACAACTTCATTGGCTTTTAAAAGCAAGAATTGAGTATATAAGTTCAAATACATTGAGCACCCCCTTAATCCATGTTGATAACATCACTTCACTGTGGACAGTGATACTAATGTTCCAACATTTTCCAGAACATTTTAGGCTTTATTCGTGGTTTTAGCATTAACATCATTACCAGTTTCCTCTCATCTGAGTGAAGTCATGATAAAACTGGGTGTTCCAGCCAGAGGTTGATCCCACACATTGAAACTGTTTTTAGTTTGGATCTCAAACCTATTAGACCTCAACACATATGGAAAACGTATGAGCGACGCTTAAAAACAGTGTCCATGACAGGGGAGCAGCAACTTTAAATAAGCTATGTCTGCAAAGAAGGATACTGAAATATCCAGGCAGAATTATACGAATAACTTGTTGTTGAGGTCTAAAAAAATAATAATAATAATAAAAGTGGGATTGATGCATAATTTTTGAGCCTAAATGATAAAGTTTGCACGTGCCAGGAATAGAGAAATATGCATTAAATTCAAACTTGTGCACCCGGTTCCTGTTTTTACAATTCTTTGAAGTTGTACATTTCACCATCATTCCGAAAGGGAAATGGAAATTAAATGGATCTCTGCAAGCCAAAAGTGAATATGAGATTCATGGCCATGATGAGTGCATGGTAACCTCTAACTGGCACTGTGTATACATTTTTTAAAAACTAATTTTAACCAGGATGAACTTTGACAGGCACTTTCTGCAGCTCAGTCTGCAAACACCGCCTCCCCACTGAGAGCCCAAATAATCTGCTTCTTTTCAACATAAAACTAAAAAAAAAAAAAAAAGACAACATTGATAACACGTTAAAGATACGGTTGTGCAATCCAAACACAATTAAATTGCTAATTTAAAACGATGTTACTTGGCATTTTAATTATGTTTCAGACTGAACTGCTTCGTTCCACTCCGAGATGAACAAAGCGCAGAAACAGTAAGAAAAGAAAAAAAAATCTCCTCCTCTTTAAAATTCACCCTTTCATGGTCACAGCAGCAACAACATTCACATGTACCCATTTATCAGTTACATCTGCGGTGTACAGATGAACAAAATGGATGATCCAGAGGATTTCATTCCTAGTTTCTGCTGCTATTCTCTGCATGGGGCCGAGAAAACTTTGGGCATCAATGCAGGGCACATCCCCTCTGCAGTGATAGCACCTCTTTGGAATATTAAATACTGTATAACCTGCCATTTTGTCTGCTTTCTGGTCAAATGCAGACTGAAGTCTGAACTCCCAATCAAAGCCGCAGAGTTTGAATTCACCCAGAATAACATGCAGACATAATATTAGCCAGCTAAGTCTCTTTTAAATGTTTCAGATTCATATTATTAGACAATTAGATAACCATTTTCTAACGAGTGATTACATGTATTGAAGAAAAATAAAAAAGCTACCCAAACAAACCTGGCTTTGTGTGAATTAAATTGCTGGACTTAAATTATCTGACTTTTGCTTGGAGTGGAATATTATTTATTTCTTCCTTTACAGGAAACATTTTTTTTTAGTCGTCATGAAACCAGGAGCAAAGCAACAAACGACCCGATCTCGCCTGCTGGTTTTGAAATACATGTCTTGTTGTGACAGAGGAACAAATTGATTTCTCCTCTCATTTCAAAACTATGAAAAAGGTAAAAGCCACATGACCGCTGAGACAGAGTGTGGTATAAAACCAGAGTGTTTTATATTTACTTGTTATAATGTAGCAAACAGGAGGACATTGTAAGGGAGTTGTTACTGAGCATACTGAAGGGGAGTGACGGATTTGGAAATGTAAAAAAATAAAATAAATAAATAAAATACCTGCAGGGCAGTGCTATATAATCCTGCAAACTAGGTGCTCAAGTAGGTCCAGTGAAAGTGAGTTTAGTGGTCTGAACAACATACACACATGCATAGCTGTTTGGCTGTGTGGTCACAAAACACAGGGAGACTAATGATATTTTTCTTTACAGCTTCCCCAAGAGACATGAGTTGGCATGAACATTTAGATAGACGTGAGGATGTTAAAGTGCGCGCGCGTGCGGGCAAACAATATTCCCACATGGCCAGGCCACCAAGAGGAGCACAAGCGTTAATGGGATATTTATCAAGCCTGGACACTCAGGAACTGACAAGGATAAAGAAAAAAGCCTGTCTGACCAGGACACCCTTGGCTATTATGATAAACAAGCACATTATTTGAAAGTCTAATGGCCTCTAGTTTGAAAGAGCAAGAGCTCCAGTGTCCCACTCAAAGCTTTATTCTAAGTAACCCCTCATCATATAAGGGGCAATGATGTATATGTTCCCCATGTAACGCACACACTTTTTATTGTTTTAATAGATTTTGATTGCATGTATTATATAGGGCCAATCAACCAAAAAGGCAATTTGCAATTTAATTGCAGACAGTCTAAGGAAGTCCAATATAGCTTCGCTGCTTCCAGCAGCTAACTATGTGACTTTAAACAGGGCCTTTTAAACACATTCAGAAACTCAAACTGTAGTATATGTATTGGGATATATTTGACAAGTAGGGCGTAATTATGAAAAAAATCTGAATACTGTGCATTTACTCTGATACTCCTAAATAAAATCCAGTGGACCAATTACCTTCAGAAGCCATTTAATCAGTAAATTACTGTCTAAGAGTATTTGAAAAATATGCCTTGAATGGGGGGTAATATACAGAACTGACTTTTTGGAGCTTCAGGTCATGTTACGGTGTTATTTCCTCATCAAACATGTACTCAAAGTGTTGCTTTAACTCATTCATGCATGGTTGAGAAATCCTTAACTCTCTCTTGGTAGCCATTTGAAGGCAGTGCATTGAAGGTGAAGCAATGCACTGCCTATTTACACAAAGCTCTGCCTTAGAGAGTCAGTCTGCAGCCAATCTTTTACCCCCTGTACACACCTCACTCAGTTCCATCAGACTAGTGGCAGCAATTACTAGTGTGGAACTCTGTGTGTGCTGAGATTATTGTACAGACTACCATGCTCCTAAGAACAGCTGTAAATGGCATCATTGTGATGGCAGCTGAATGGGGAGTGCTGGGAAGGGTAGGAGCTTCTTAAAGAGACAGACGTCAGATACGGCTATAGTCTAAAGTCAAATTTCTTTAAGTTTTTTTTTAATATACATTTGTTGCACACTTGAAAATTAATCAGTGTGGTGTTGCGCAGGTTCTTTTATTTTGACAAAAGCTGTGGAAACATGAGAGCGACAGTGAGCGCCTCCGCTGACCAGCCGTTGCTGCGCTTAATTGCCGTTGGCTCGCTCACAAACAAATATTTACCACATGAGTCAAAGAATAAATATTTACAATACAAGTCAAATAATTAACAAAACACTTCCACACATATACCTCGCCACTCCGCCCCAGCCCACCTTCCCCACAAGAGACACAAACAGCAGCGCTAATTGACATTTACCTGTGGAAACATGAGAGCGACAGTGAGCGCCTCCGCTGACCAGCCGTTGCTGCGCTTAATTGCCGTTGGCTCGCTGAGTCAGGAGTGCTGCTCACCGTGCTCTATGTGCCCACTGGTGGCGAAGTGTTGTCACTGCAGTCCAGTGCATCTCAGGAAGATAAGTGCAGCTGAAGAGCACAGCCAAGATAAGAAAAATGGAAGCAAATAAACAAACAGAAAGGGGGTGGGGGTGTAATTACTTCTGATGTCCATTCTCTCACACATTATTTTCATAAGAACTAAAGGTAGCAGTTGCTTTATTGTGAAACTACATGTCTGGAAAGCACGTAATACTCCCTGACCAGCTTTTAAATATGTCTGTTTCTAATTATAATTTCATTTATGGAGTTCCTGATTACTTGATTGGCCCTTTTTAATTTTCTCAAGCTGACAGTTTTCAGAATCAGTGCATTGCTTTAAATTTGCCTTTCTGTGCTAATGTGGGGAATTGTCATGAATCTGGAAAGTAAAATCAGTGCTTGCATAATTAGATAATAAACAAAGGAACAGAAATGACATGGTCCATTGTGCATATTTCTGTGAGGGTTTACATGCCTATGAAGCAAGTTTGCAACTACAGACCTGAGAAAGACAAAGTCAAGCAGGTATTTTGTGGGGATAATTTGCAGAATATTCCTCTTTCTTTGACAAGAGTTGAAAGTTTACTAGTTGTGCTTCCATGGATTTTCACTGTAACTTACTATTATCAAATTACTGTGAATTTTTTGTGTAGCTGATTCAGTGCACTCGCATAGCCTTTGGCTAATAGTTGGTGAGATGTAACAGTTTCATGCTCAACATTTAGCAACCACATTTAAGCCTCTTTTTTTTTTTTTACAAAAAATTAGAAATTCACCTGAACTAGTTTGCATTGGGTCTGTTCATTTGGCATATAAATGTGAATATGAGCCTGACTTGAATGAAATTAATGATGCAAAATGGGGAAAATATCATCCCACATGTGATCTCATGAAAAACGTCATGTTATTAAATTAATGGAGCAGTTCCTCACAGATGTGTTTTTAACTGTGTTAATAATCCCCTTTTTTAAACTTGTCATGCAGAGCAAACAAACAGCGCGGTTTAAGAGCACAGATATTGCTGCAGGCATATAAATGGATGGAACCACAGAAGAAACATTTATTACAAAAAGTTAATTTAGAAATAAAAAACACACACACACCTAACAGCAAAACTTGTAAATCCAAGCAGTGTGATTGGGAAATGCTTCCCGCCCCCGCTACTTGTTGAGCACAGACAATTTTTACTCTCTGTAGTAAAGCCTTTTTTTCAAAGTACAACTAGTCCTGAATCTGACAGTGTTCTTGCTGACATTAAAACTTGCTAGTAAGATAAACTACACTGGATGACTTTGCACAAAATATTATCTGTATATTGTGCTTAAAACAACATGTAGCTGTTTTAAATGTAGATACTTTTTATAGTAGACTGAGCTGCAAGGTGCATGTACAGCAGTGTAAATCTGGAACTGAACACCACACAAGGCTCCTTCGTCACCACACGCTTGATAGATTTATTATTCATTTATAACAGGAACTATTCAAGATGTGTTCACATTAAATATATAGAAATGCAAGATAACATTTTATGACACCTAATTAAGGTGGTAGAGGCAACGAACTAATCACTTACATTTCTCTTAAAAATCTTTTTTTTAAATATTTTCCCATTATTATGGAATTTTATTTCTCACAGTAAGAACAAGATACTGATTTGTTTTTATGCAACAGGGTATTAACATGCTTTCTAAGGATTTTCAACAGTGAGCAGCGTAAGCAATTGATTGATGTAAAATATTTTTTTCATTAGCCATTATTTGAAGGTAATTCTGTACATATAGGTTCAAGTATTTAGTGCATTGACAACTATTCATACCTCTTTAAATACGTCTCATTTTTGTGACTACAAGCACTAAATTCACAGTCTTTTCTTGGGATTTTGCACATCTGCAGACACTTTTTTTTTCTTTTTTTCTTTTTTGAATAACTCTTCAAATGATTCAGATTCTCAGTAAGATTGAAGTTTGGACATTAACTGGGCCATTCTAACATATTCATTTCCTTTGATCTAAACCTTTCCATCATAGCTCTGACTGTATGTTTAGGGTCATTTTCCTGCTGCAAAGTGAACCTCCATCAAAATCTCAAGTGCTTGCAGCTTCTAAGAGATTTTCTCCAGGATTGCCCTGTATTTAGCTCCATCCATCTTTCTCTAAACTTTGACCAGCTTGTCCCTGCTGCAGAAAATCCTCCCGTTGCTCTCACCCCACCGTTTCACAGCGTGTTCTTGGTGATTTAGAGTCAGTTTCCACCTCACATGGCACGCCACCTATCTCCAATTTCTATTTGAACAACATTCTGAAAACAATGTAAAGTCTTCCTGCCACTTCACAGCCGTGCACCGCTTTGTGGTTGTATCCTGACAAAATGCAACAAAAATCAAGGGGTATATTTACTTTTGCAAGGCTTTGTAAGACAATCCAGAGAGAGTAATCAAACAAACATTTTGTGCAAAAAGTTTAAATAGATCTCTGGCTCAGGACAGCAATCCCATCAAATCGACCATTTTTTCTCTGATAGTATTCGAAGTGACAGCTCATATGGAGGCTCCTGCTGCAGCAAAGAAATGGGGTTCTCCACGCTTGGCCTGCTTCAGATGGACTAAAGTAAGAAGAGCAACATAAAAAGTTCACATATAACCTTGCTAAAGTGCTTTTAAAACAGATAAATTCGACATACTTTATGAAAACAAATTCCATATATATATATATATATATATATATTTTTTTTTTATGGAATGATATAAAATATGGCAAACATATGACACAAAACTGAAGGCCTTACAAATATGAAAATAAATGTTCCTATGAAACCCAGAAATCAAAGTTGTTGTGAAGATGGTCGGGTTTTATTTATGGATGCCTCTCTGCACTCAATGTGTCACTTGCTGTCTGTAGGGATGAGGAGCAGTGTTGACATGTCAATCATAAGTGGTGTTGCCTTGAAAGACAAGGTGAGGCGCCACCTCTTGGGACATAGTTTTGGAACTGTTGAGCAAGTTTGACATTTTACTGCAAGGTACCGCAAAAGAATGAAAACTCCTGAAAGAGCGACGGAAAAGGTATAGCATGCTAAATCCTATGTTCACAAATGTTTAGCCTCTGGTATGTACCCTCATTTCAATTAAAAACTGAATGGACAAATGAAGTCTGAAACCAGCAAAATAGAAAGAGAGGCTTAATTTGAAATTGAAAAAAAATAAACTGGGAGAGAAAACGAGTGAAGGATAAAAGTAGGAGTTCTTGCTGGCAGCATACAGTCCATTCCCTGATGTCAAAGTGCTGCCTTATAAAGAGGCTGTCAGAACAAGTCAGTTTCCACCAGATTAACTTAAAAGTACACCACTTAAAGATCCATAAATAATAAACTCCCTCCTCCCTTGAGCATCATATTTTGATCACCTTCATTAGAGAGATAAAAGCTGTCCAGAGGTGTTTTTTTTTCATCGTAAAATAACCCACTGCCACTAAAAAAAACCCTCATATTTTTCCACAAAATGAAGCAAATGTAGGATTGGGATAGATTCTTTGGCCTACGTCAGTGTTGTCCTAAAAAGTAGGAGTCTACTTAAAGTTTTTAAATTTCTCTGATCAGCTGGTCAGCCTCCAGAACATTTTGTTGTTTGTGCTGCTCATAGTAGGAATTTATACTTTATTATAATATTGTAAATTAGCACAGTAAATCAATCAATCATACAATGTAAATAGTAGGAGTCCTGGAAGGGACCATGTGGGACTCCTTTAGGTGCTGGGAGAAAAGAGGGAAAACTGAGATGAGCATTGCAGTGAAAAATATTCAGACTTGATACAGACTAATGTCTTACAAGCAATTTAGGTCCCAGATGTGTTACCGACACTCAAGATGTTTTATTGTGTGAAGATTTCAAAGTAACTATTCTTACAGTTTCCATTGTGTAAAAAGATTCTCACGTCATTGTTCTGAAGTAAAAATAAAATTGAGATAAACTCTGGCTTCAAAGCTGTTGTAATATGCATCACCAAACACCGTCACGTTTTCATCAAATTACTCCCTCATATTAGCGCCATAATTACAAACCCTTTAAAGTCAGTTTTTCCTCAAATCTTTCATTCTTTCACTAAAAAGGGAATAATAGGGAGCATTTAGTCCGACTGCTGATATCATGAACTTCATTGAGGCTGAAGAAAAAGGGAAGGCCAGATGTGAAATTCCAAGTTAGTTTACTTTGTGTTCCTACAAAAACAGCTGGTGGTCTTTAAAGCAGCAACGTTTCTCATATCTGTCATGCTTTTCCCCCAGGGCAGTAGCCCTAATTGCCAGGACGTGCCGAGGACAGACTGGTGAGCGCTGAAGCTTTATGTTTGGCTGCTTCGGAGCGTAGGCTGCAATCACAGACGTGACAGAGCTTGTGAACTCTTCATTGGCACTGCGGGAAGTGGGCTGGAAAAATGTCTCTTTGAGTACTTATTATACTTACAAAGCCTGAAGGAGATGCACTCAACTATGGATGGGTCCATTTTTGATTCTAATACATACGCACACTACGCGCATCTGTTTGGCAACACTGTGAAGCGCAAAACTCTAAGTAGTTGTAAAGGAAGATGTGACAAACCCGAGTGTGGACTGAAGCGTGAGTAAATTAGGCAAAAACAATTCCACAGTAACACTGAATCATAAACATGAGTCAGTGTTTGTTAAAGGCATGGCACTGAGAAATGATACCTTCCCTGAAACTCTGGTCATTCTCTGGAGACAACCAAAAATCACTCAGCAGCTAATCACTGAGTGTTTAATTAGGCAATTGAAATTAGAGTGTTGTACCTTACATTTCCCCCCAACTGTGCACTACTAAATTCTAGCAAAAACAAAATGATTTCTCAATATCTTGTAAAAGTAGTAAATCTCTTTAACTGTTGTAACATTTGAATGTTTTACAACCACAAACATGCATTCAATTTTTGGGGGATTTTATGGGAAAGATAATCAAAAAAAATAAATATTGCTCAGCTACTGTGTGATGGAATGAAAATAATAGTAAATATCAATCCACAAATATCACACTTTAAAGATTTTTATTTGCAACAAAATAAGTAAATCAAAAATTCATACTTGTTATTTTGCTTTAAAATATGTTTGTCTATCACATAAAACTACATTAAAATACAGTGATGTTTGTGTCTGCAACATGGTAAAAAGTGGAAAAAGTTTGAGAGATGTCTGTGATTTTAGAAAGCGCAGTATTTCAGCTTGGTGTAAAGTCCGTCTGGTGTGATGAAACCCGCTTGATCGAATCCTTTGGTGGTTTATCCCGTTAGATCTCGAAGAAATTATTAAAAAGCCAGCCGAACAGTGTGCATGACTCCAACGCAATGTGCAAATGTCTACATTTCTGCCTTTTCTGAAGTTTTACAAATGTGAAGCCAGATGCAAAACTTGGAAAAAAAAAAAAAATCAATAAATCAATGTTGCATTTACTATGTTTATTTTTATTGTTTGTGATTTAGCCTGCACTTCCCATTTTTCTGTTTTTTTTCCTTCTTTTCTGTGAATCTGTTGCTTGTGTGAGAATCACAACTTCAACTTCCTCCTCATGTTGCTCCTTTGGGTTCCAGAGCTGAAATATTAAACCTTTGCAAAAATCTAAATGCTTCAAAACCTTTTCAGCAAACACGATTTTTGCTACACTCATAAGTCAAGAACAATGTCAACAGAACAGACTTCTCAAGCTAGGCTTAAATGTGGGACAAGAAGCAAGAAAGTTAGCAAACGGCACCTATATTTCATCTTTAACGCTATGATGAACATGTTCATTCTCGACCTATGTGCTTTTCAACGTTTTGTAAAGTGAGGAATGTTCCATAAAATGCACTTCAATGCTGAGAAAGATATCCACTTCCTGTTTTCAGAGTAATGAGTCCCCAAAAATTGTGTTTTCCTGATATTTTCATTCTTCTTCTTTGGATATCTGATCAAAGAATGTCTGGCTTCATACAGGTGGAACAATAACGTGCTGTTCCATCATGAAAATAAAGTAAGTGTTTCAACCTTCTGTTGTAGCAAACAAGAAAACCATGGTTATCAATTATTGGTATTAAATACCATTACTCCACAGGTACACACGCTCTTTACACAGTTTTAGGGAGTGCCTGTATTGTGTAAGGACCTGAAGCTCCTTGTTGAGAAATATTTTTGCTTGTAACTGCATCCTGAAAAAAATAAAAAATAAAAAAATTGCAAACTGTTTGCATCTTGTATTTAGTACAGCTGGCTTTGTAAATCCAGGGTAGAGATAAAGCATATATATATATATATATATATATATATATATATATATATATATAATGTGAGAATGGTTATTTTTGGCAGATACGTAAAGACCATGTGTTTCATACAAATAGATAGATCTAGTATCTAAATATAAAGATCCTTTGAATCATTTTTAAAATAAATACAGTGAATATCTTATTTAACGATGCGTGTTTCCCTTAGATAACATAAAATACCCAATTTGGCAGCTTTTTTCCTGAAGAGAGTCAACTACTTCTAAACAGATAAGATAGTTAACCTCACTGCTTTCATTGACCAGCTGCCCATTGTCTAACATTTCCCACTGCCCTTAAATTTCTAGGTGTGTTAGTGGTACTGACCAAAAAAAAAAAAAAAAAAAAACAGCTGGGAGAATACATTTAATCTGTGATGCATTACCGCAAAAGGTCAAACCGAAGAAGCTCTTTACGTCTTCTGCATCCTCCACTTAAGTGCCTGCTTCAAGCTTTAAAGTGTTTCGTTCTCAGTCATTTTCAAGCGCACATCCATTAAAAATCACGTAAACCGTTTGAAATGGAATAGATTAATCTCCACAATATGAAATCTTCCAACAGTCGGTTGGCAGTCTCCCAGTTTCTCACCATGCCACGCTTTACAGACGCCGCTCAGCTCCTTCTTGGAGCTTCTTCCCATCAGCATGAAAATGACTTTCCAGAATAGCAATACTGGAAATCTGAAGACTGATTTAAAAGGTAATACAAGCCCAACAAGCTGAATACAATTGACGCTAACTTCATTTTGGCTTAGAAGGGACTCTATTCATATGACATAATAACAGCCATTCACTGACGGAACAAAGCGTGGTCAGCTAATAAAACTTTAATAATGGCTCCATGCAAGATTGTTCAGTGCTCAAAGAGCTGCATATTGAAATCAAATAGAAGACATTTCATTTGAATGGGCACTCTATCATTAATGGCATGTATATTTGTATTGTGATTCACATATCTTCTCTCAGCAGCAATATCAGATTTAGCAAACATTGGTTAAATGTTGAGTCTGTGCTCTCTGAGGTCAGTGATTGTGAATAAACTGTCAGTAAGCATCAATTGAACTTCATTGTGACAGTGTATGCAAATTGTTGTTTGAAAGCTAGCTGAGATGATGTGAAAACACTCTTCTGGTAATCTTCAGCATGAAACTGTAGACAAAACATGCCTTTGCAATAAACAGGTCCCTTAGGCTGACAGGATAAAAAAAAAAAAAATATATAAATAAATATTAATTGTAGTGCATTCGTAGCCTGAAAATCATTGTGCAAGATAAATAGGTTATTTCTTCTGAAGTTTTTTGTAAAACTAATTTATCCTGAAATGCACGTCAACCTGTATGGAGGCAAACAACTTTTCATAGCGTTTCAGTTTAACTAGCTGAACATGTCGGGGAAAAGAATACTCCTCAGCAGCCATACAAGCTGAGTTACAAGTTGACTTTGGGAATCAATAAGTCAAGTTATTTGTATAGCATATTTCAGCAACATGGCAGTTCAAAATGCTTTACCTCATGACAACGCACAGTCAACAATGGAAACGTTACATTATGCTAAATGCGATTGTTACACACCAAAATGTTGGTGAGCGTTTCAATTACTATGGTTCAAAATCAACTCTGAACAGATAGTTTTTAGTCTATATTTAAAAGAAACTCAGTATTTTGGCTGTTTTACAAATTTCTGGAAGTTTGTTCCAGATTTGTGGTCCGTAGAAACTGAATGCTGCTTCTCCTTGTTTGGTTCTGGTTCTGGGGATGCAGAGCAGATCAGAACCAGAAAACCTTAGAGGTCTGGAAAGTTGATACAAGAGCAGATCGTTAATGTACTGCAGCGCTAAGCCGTCCAGTGATTCATAAGCTAGACCAGTATTAATTAGGCCGAGTTGTGACAGTAAAAAGAAAACATATAAACACAGAGACTAAGGAACATTATCACCACAAAGAAATAATATTTTTCCAGGATTCCGATAAGAACGAAGCCGACTGAGAATAGCACACTATTCGAGTAAGCATAAGACTGAGTCTCATCTTGAAAAGGTTTTGATTCGATTTATTTGAGTATTTTGTGATTCATGTTTATTTTTGGCTGTATTGTTTATCTGCATCAGTTGTGTTTCAAATAATTAACCAGGCACATCAATCACTAGCAGTAAACCCCAAGACAGATTCAGACATTGCGTTCTTCTTCCAAAGGTCCATTGTTCTCCAATATGCAATGAAATGCCAATGGATTCAGAGCACATGGTCTCATCTGCATGTTTTCCACCCAATCCAACAATTTATTTTTTTAGCAACAGCAGACCCCTCTTATAAGATTAGAGTGATTACATAATAATGTAATCTATATGAGCCTGTATACATGATCACACCCACACATACTCATTAATAGTCGGAGCTTTAGGAAAATTGTACAAGATATTTGAAATCAGTTTTATTATATTTAGTATTTATTTTTATTGCTGATTGAACTGTAGTAAAGTAGTATTATTTATGCACTGATACATAAATGCCAATAAACACCAATGACTGGTACTATTATTGAAAGTTATAGAAAATTTTATACCCATTTAAATGGTTAATTTCAATAATAATAATAATATTAGGTACAAAATTTCTTTTGACTTTAAGCCTTTGGTGCACAACATAGCATCCTTTAATAATCAATATTATTACATTAATTCAGCGTAATTTAATTACAATTAATTTATATAATGTATTTTTTTTTATTTTGAATTGTTTGTATAAGCAACATTTTAGGTAGTACAGTAAAAATAAGATTTCAGAACTTTATTCCAGAATAAAATTAGAAAACAAATACAAATTTAAATTATATGGTGCATTATCTTAACACAAAATTAACAAAAATAACAATAATCATTGAAGTTGGACGTTTTGATGAAATTTAACCAAAAAATCCCTGCTCTTTTTTTTAGAAATTTAATTGTTCATTATTCTGTAATAATCCATCCCCTTGGATATTGTATAAAAATGAACAGAAAGCAGTTTGCTTTCTCTGACTGCTTTGCTTCCCTGGAGAGCAGCTTGTGATTTCGAGATGACACAAAACAATATGATACACAAACACACAAAAACAGAAACATTCAAAAACCAAACAGCGACGCATCCCCCCGTAACTCTGTTGGATCCGACGACAAAACGACTCCGATCCAGTTGAAGCAGTTTCAACACGATTTGGAAGCTGGTGAATATTTAATAGCTGGCACAATTTTCAGACGCAAAGAAAAGCTAATGAGGAACAGTTCAAATCCAAGCTTTCTGAAAGGAAGCAGATACAAGGCACAATTCAAGCTTTTTTTTTATTCCTGAATAAAAACCTCGGAAAGGCTTCAAAGGTCTCACCAAAGAAACCGAGACAACCCAGTAAGAGGCTTTTATTCAATACTTTCAACAGCGAAGGGGTACATTATTTGCAGGTTAAAAAACAAGTTCTTTTCCTTTCTGTAACACTGATATTTTCAGTATTGTATAATACTGAACAGTGTTTTACCTGTTTTATTTGTTTGCACTGGCCTAGTTCTGGGGCGCCATAGAAAGCCAAAATGTTTCTTATTTTTGAGTACCGTCTTATTTTCAGTATGTTACAGTTCATGACGCCATGCACACCAACAATGATTAGGAATGGGCATGAAGCGTTTATGCATATTCCAACATCCTGTGTTTCAAGCAAAGTCCATTTTGTTGTTTGTTTTTAGATTTTCTCACTTAAGGTATTCTGTACTTATTTTGATGTTTTTTATTTCCGATTTCAGTACCTTGTGTGGTTGTTTAGTTTTGCACTTTTGACATGATCTCTAATGTTTAAATGTTGGTGTATTCATATCTCCATTAAATCTGGTTCATATGTCACTGATTTCCTCCCAAGGAATTGCAAACCTGCCACTTCTTTCCTTGTCAGTTCCTGTCCAGGTTCCACGCTGCTTCCCACCTAATGATTGCTTCAGACAGCTCCCACCCTGTCATCCTGCAAGAAAAAATGTCACATAGACAATAGATGGCCATTTTTTTTTAAAAACCTGGGAGTACATTTAAAAAATATATAGTATTTTCTTAAAATTTACAACTCCTAGTTGAGAATATTTTAAAATGTGTTTCTACATATAAAGAGTGCATCATTTATTTAAAGCTTTTTGATGCTAAAGACAGATTTTCTGTCACAACACAGAAAATAGTCATATTCTTGTAGCTTTTCTTTGCTGGGACATTTTAAAGTCATGTGTTACTTAAAAACATACGATGCAATGTCTATGGACTCCCTCTAGCGATATTCCTTCCTGGACTGGTGCTTTACAAATATTTGAGACTGTGATACTTGAGACAGACATTTTATATACAGGTGTGGTGCTGAGAGGAGATGAGCACGTTATACATTTCCTATTTAAGAGTTAAATTAAAAAAGAAAAGAAATCAGATTATTACTGAAAAATGAGAAAAATACACACAAATATTAAATATCAACTTCAAATATGCTTAAGAAAAACTACCGTTTGTTCTTGTTCAGATAAAAAGAAGCACTTATCTGCACATTTAAGCTTGATACGTATATGAACCTGATGAGGAATTGTGCACCTCTTTTTCTTCTCTTACACCCACAGAAAGAGATTGAGACTGATGTTAGAAATGTGGTGGCAACAGGAGAAAATACAGTAGAATGGATAAGAGGCAAAATGACGCAAAGTGAGGATAATTGGCTCATCATTAAGTGCTGTGTGAGGGACAGTCCAACACCATCAAAGTATTTTCTGTGTGAGAGAGAAAAGTGCAGAATTTAGTGGGCAACTCTGAAATACCTGCATTTTGCTCTCTGAATAATAAATGCCTCTCAGAAAATCTGTGAAAGGGAGAAGAAGGCAACTTGTATAAAAAAAAAAAGTTTTAAAGTAATAATGAATTGTGAATGAAGAGAGCACCTCAGAGAGACAAGACGCAGGAGCAGCACCGCTAGGAAAGTTTCCAACTTAAATCAGCAGCAAAATCAAGACGGAGCGCAGGTTTCAGTGAGGAGATGATGAAAACGCACTGAGAGGAGGAAAATGCTGTCCTTATAGATGTGCACAAAACCCTCAGTTCTAGACAGATGATTTAAAATGTAGGTGGAAAATTTGCATTTCTTGCAAAAACGCAATGTGAATGCTGCAAGCTGAATATTTTTGGTGAAAACTGCAAAAGCTTTTTGAAGTAAACTACAGAAGACTTGCAGAAATGGATGAAATGTGCAGGAGGAGCAGAAGAAAGCCAAAGCCTGCACAACGCGCATTGGAAAGCTGCTGAAAATGAGTGAAAATGTTCAGTCAATGCAAAAATCCCACCCAAAGACTATGAAAAATTGGTGCAAAACACTGCTTTCAGAGCTAAACTGCAGAGTCACCGGTAAAATTAGCTTAAAAAAACTAAAGCTAGCTGACATACTAGTATCCCTGGTTTAATGCACCTGGATCCAATGATGGCTCATTAGAAGGCCTAAGAAGAACATTGACATGCTGAAAAGGTTGTTACCCCAGCCTGGGGTCTTTCCACGAGAAAGACCCCAGGCTGGGATTTGAACCCAGGACCTTCTTGCTGCAAAGCCACAGCGCCACCAGATAGTCCACCCTGCAGCCTTAAACGAGTTTATATTTACTCTAAACACTATCCAGGCAAAAGAAGAAAGCTCACCTTGAATCAACTGAATTTTAAGCAGAAACATATGCTCGCTGTACACAACATGATGTTGCTTTATTCCACCACCTTTGTTCTCATCTGTTTTACATCCAGTCCATAGCGGAGGTGTGAATTCAGTTTAGTGTTACAAAAGGAGTCCTGCTTTGTTTCATATTAATTCACACCTTTCAAAACGAGCATGTAACCTGCTGTGACAAAGCACAAACGATTTGAGCACGGCAGCGAAACAAAACAGAAAGTAACTCAAGTTCCTGTGAATGCGCGACTTCAAAGTGTGCAAGCATTAAGTGAGTGTGTCCAACCGTACGGAGCATTAACTGAGGAAGACATGCTGTTGCAGTGGGGCTCAGGGGGATACGGAGATGGAAAGGGGCTTGGAGTGTTCCCCTTTAGTGAATCTCTGATGCGGCCCTCATTTAGCCCGAGTGTTTAAGCTCCCCTGCGGGCGCCATGTGTTGAGGTCGACACCTTTCTATTTTACATGAGCTGCCCTCTGTGTGCTTCTCCTCCCTGCCTCGAGTTGCTTGCAGAGATCTTCAGTCGCCATCAACACTCACTTGAAATACCTTTAGAAGTAAAGTATATTTGATAAAACACAAATCCATTTCATTAAAAAAAAAAAAAAAGGTGGATATTTTACAAGAGAAGGTAAAATGGTGAATTTCTGGAACCAACAATTATATTACTCATTCACAAGACATTTTTACTTGAAATTTGTCAGCAAACTGTCCTTGGAACAGGATTTCACAGCAAGTATGTCTAATTTTATGTGCACTGATTTTATGTTCGTTTATTAAAAAAAAAAAAAAGGCCATGACAATGGCAGCCAAAGGTTGTATGAGGCCCTAAGCATAATTTCATTTATGGAGTCACATCTACAGTTACGCCCTCCAACTCTCACCATACCGCTGACCTCGCTTGTGCATTGTTCATGTTTTACCATTTTTACATCCACCACAGCTTGCTTCGCAGCCATTATAGTCAGCATGACAATTAATTAATAAACTATACAACAGAATGTATTTTGTTCGAGCGCTTGAGTACTCATTCTATTTTAATTGCTTTAATATTTAATTTCTTTCATATTTCTATAAAGCATCTTAATCTTGAGATGAAATATTTAGCAGTACTTAACAAGCAAATTTGGCCCTTACACTTTTTTTTTACAGGTTTGCTTTAATTTAACCACTCTGGAGGGTTTTCAAGCATGAATGTCCTTTTTAAGGTCAGTCGCCATAATCTAAACTCACTTTATTTTTGCTTTAAAAAAATCTAACTGGTGGCTGAATGTTTTCTCTCAAGGTTTTCTTGTAGAGAGCAGAATTAAGAGTTCAGGTCCTGAAGCTATGTTTTATTTTTCTTTTCTTTGAAATTACATTTATTTAAGCCAGAACTACAGTAATGCAAACACAGACAAAGTATATTTTTTAATAAAAATTTGGGATCATCAAGATATTTTGGCCAAATGTGAGATGGTACCTTGTCGCACTGCCTGGGAAGTCTCCTTTTTTTCCCCCCATTGTTGAATCATAAACACTGACCTTAACTTCGGGAAGTGAGGCCTGCATCAGATGTTGTTTTAGGTTCTTTTGAGATCTCCAGCATGAGTTATTGATATTCTCTTAGTAGGACGAATTTTGCAGACTGACTCCTGTGAAAGTTCAAAAACAATTCCAAACTGACAAATGTCAGTTTCTGTAATGTTACATTTCTTTAATTTGGGGAATGTTTTGTTTCTTTCTGATATTTTTTAGCTTACTTCAAGTTGTCAGAAATGTTCTATGCAAATTATTTCTTGATTCTACATTTCTGCCATTAACTGGTTGTCGGCTTGGCTAATTTCATTGAACTCAATTTTATACATTTAACAAAATATTTAATTACAGTTTACTTGACATTAAACAAGGGGTGCAATTGTTTTTCTTCGCCTAAGACCGGTTTGAATAAGTTTTACAATTGAAATGTCCTTATCAGTGCAACTAATAAGGCAAAAACAAAATAAATCTTAGGCGAATAAATATATTTCCAGAGCAATAACTGACATCCCTATGAAAGCCTTTGAAATAAAAAGTCACTGTGACGGAGGAGCCGTCCCGAGCTGGGACGTAATCCTGTAAAGTCTGTGCCAATAAACAAGAAAACACACCGGATATAACTTACGTTTTGGTTTCAGCACAAACTGGCGCGGTTCGTCGTGGGTTGAACACGCGGTGCTCCTGCCTCAGCTGTCGTAACCATCGTAGTGTGTAATTTTCGGTGTCAAACATTTTCCCGGTTCAGATATTCATGCAAAGCTATTTCCGGATTATAGCGCGCCGGGAGGGAGTCACGTGACGACGTAATGACGTTACCAGGACGTTGTATTAATTGGGTTATTTTCTATTTGAGTATTATATTTTTGGTCACAAGTTTCTTTTTTTTCAACGTTATGATTATTTTATTTATTTTGTGTTGTGTATTTTAATAAGAGTTTACTTGAGTTAGATATAATGGTTCAGGTTATTTTTTTGTTTGTTTTGTTTTATCTTCTCGTGACTGGGCGGAGCTCAAAACAGGCTCTCCAACGCAGCGAGTCAGTCTGAGTTTAGACTTCAGGTCAAACTGAAGGTGATGGACTTTTGATTTGCTATGATAGAAGTGTTTTTGTGTTTTTTTTTGTGTGTGTGTGTGTGTGTGTTGTGTGGGGGTGTGTGCGTGTGTGTGTGTGTGTGTGTGCGTGTGTGTGTGTGTTTGTTTGTAATACCTTATGGGGATGATTTTCCTGACATATACTACGTTGTGGGGACCAATTGCTCTTTGTGGGGACCGGAGTCTGGTCCCCACGAGGGGAAACCCTGTTTTTGGGTCAGGGGTCAGATTTAGGGCTAAGGTATGGATTGAGTTTTGGTTAGGGGTAGGGTTAGGGTTAGGTATGTGATGGATAGGGTTAGTAAAAGGGTAAAGGTAAGGTTTAGGCTGTAGAAATGAATGGAAGTCAATGGAAAGTCCCCACAAAGAAAGTCACGCAAACATCTGTGTGTGTGTGTGTGTGTGTGTGTGTGTGCGTGGGTGTGTGTGTGTGTGTGTGTGTGTGTGTGTGTGTGTGTGTGTGCCTGTTTTTAATCTCCCTGGATGACCATTGTAAACATAGTGCACATTTTCTCCAACTTTTTTAACCTGAAGAGGAGCACAAGAAACACCATCTGAAGTGAACTACGGCATTTTTTTATTCGCATCATAACAGAGTCCCGCCACAAACATCAACGTTATGTTTTGTACTTATTGCTTATTTAGTGCCCCCTGGGTTTAACCAGGAACATTTTTTTTTTAGAAAATGGATGGAGAAAGGGTGACCTTTCTCATATTTTAAAGCCTGAAAGTTTTATTGTTGTTGGGACAAATCCTGATTCGTCTCTTCATCCTCTCATTATAAGACCTTTAAATATTCCGACCTTTGAAGTAAACTTTCAAAATCCCACTTGTCTGGTTAGTATGAGTTTAAAGTCAGCCACATAAGAAACCTAATGTATGCTGTAATAAAGTACAGCAGTTGCACAAGATTGCACTATCCCGCATCAGCTGCACCAGAGAATTTGAGTCTATGAGGTCCTTGTTTCCTCGGGCTGCAGAGAGAAAAGAAGGCACACAAAGTGCAAGTTTTCTACAAGGTCCTTATGTCTCTGTTGTCCCTTAGGACATATTTCCCTTCTGTTGGCTTCTATGGCACAAACAGCTGCGCGAACATTCATACAGAAAAACTGGAGTTTTTTGTTGGTTCAAATAGAAAACACACCCCACTCCCATCTTTCCTCCAAATTACTTTGTGTCTGTTTTTAGCAATTAAATCTGAAATGTTGTAAGAAGTAATTTAATATGTGCTGTACTCCAACAGGAGATAAATCATGCACAGCATGTGGGATGTTTACCTCCAGCCTCTAAAAACAAAACAGGACATTTCGCAAACTGTCTCTGAAAACTGGTCACAATTTCAGCCTTATTTTCTTCTGAGAGCAGAAGAAAGGACTTTCTGAAGTCTAAAATCAGGACTCGTATTAAAGCCATATTTGTTCTTGGAAAGGCACAAATGACATGCTGCTTTTCTAAGATGTGGATCCTCTGTTAGGTTTTGTGGTAATATTGGACCCAAATGCAGGCAGGATAAAGCTAAGATTATGATGAGTGGAAGTTAAATTAAAGTAAGGTTGAGGTAAGGTTGCTAAGTTACTGTTAATTTCTTTCTAAAAGAAGAAATGTAAAAACCCCACCTACAATATTTGGTATTCAGGAGATCCACGACTGAAAAGAAAGGGAACTCTGTGATAAATTATTCTGACCTCTGCTGCAAAGAGCACTTGGGCAATCTGTTCCTCATGACGGCATAATGACGAGGATTGTTAGTACACTCAAAAGCAAAATGTTCAATTCACTTAGCATGATCTCCATCCTGGTTTCAGCTTTCAGTAAAGAACCTCGCAAAGTTTCAGTTTCGCTGTGGCCCTGAACGCCGACAGGGACCATCCTGGTGTCACATATACTGCACTGGCATGTCCTCAGAATGTCCTTGCATACACGGTGCTTCCAGGTTTAGGGTGCATCCCGTTGCATTTACACATCCCTTCAGAATACAGTGAAGGTTCTGGACCGTTCAGATAAGGATTCTAATTTTGCGAGTCAGTGCACTTCGTGTCGACCACTAGTGGCTAATGGAGTAAATAATTACAAAGCTACCCTGTGATCATTCTGATTAGCTCCTTTTTTCTCTCTCCTCTTCACTGCACAGAAGCAGAGGATTTGGCTGCTTAGCTGTCATTATACCAACCTAGTTGAAACATAAATCAAAACTCAGTTTTTACAAAATACCAGCTTTAACCAAATCCTATGCCTGTGTCTGATATTAATCTCCCATGTTAATTTTAAATCACAAAAGTTTTAAACATCCAAAGTTCTGTCGACAGATACACAAAAATAACATTTCAGATCAAATATATTGTTTGGATGAGTCATCTGGCGTCAACATCAGTACAACATATATTCATTGATGATAAGAAACGATTACACTTAAAATAAATAAATAATTTGTCAACCACTTTTAGCCACACCTCCAATGATAAATATATCACAACTGCCATATGTGGTTTAGTGAGTTAGGCAATTGATGGCAATTAGGTGATTTTAGGCCGAGTGGAAATTGGGCAGATTGAAACCCAAAAATCTTTTCCTTCTCCAGTCAGTAAATGCACCATTCTGGTATGTTGCTCTACTTCAGAAAAAGTTGTTACTGAAATAACATTAGCTCTTTACAACAAATATACAAAATTAGGGGAGTAACAGAATAATATACTTTTAAGAGGGAACTTTCTTATTCTAACTCGCAATGGCAAAGTTTGAGAGTGTCACTCTTGGTATGTATGCTACAATATTGTTGCTGTTTTATCCTTATAAAAACAAAACAAATATAATCTATATTTTAAACAGAATTTACATAAATACAGATATTTACTAATAGTAATTGAGTTACTGAGCTAAACTGAGCTTAACTGAGCTTAGCTTTCGGTTTAGCCTAAAAGGATCGTAAACCCCGTTTTAAAGCAAATACTCACAAACCTGGTGGTAATATATATGATTTATGACCTATTTGGAAAGATTTGTATCACTCATAAACAGAAATCAGAATTGACTTAAGTTGCTCTTGACAGGCCACAAACAATCTGACCAGTGTTTTTATTACTAATAAAGCCAGAAGGTAAATAACTTCACATTTATGACATATTGTACAATTCTGCATCTGAAATCCTCTTTCTTTTAGTAAATAAGAAATAGTTATTAACAATTCAGACTAGTTTGAACAACACAAAACATCTTTTCGATAAGAATTAAGACTCATGTTATTTTTAACCGTTATTTTAAATGCCAGGAGCCTATAAAGCGTTGATTATTCATCACTTTGAAATGTAACACTAACATGCAGAAAATTAATTGATTTATCTTGCACAATATCTGTTGGACACTGAGCGAAAGAATCACATTTGCCTTGTACTAAATCTAAAGAACTGGCCGATTCTTTGTTCTGCTCGACGAGTGAAGGTGACGTCATACGTCGAGGTGCTGGATCAAAAATGTACTCAGAACATGTTGGGAGTGAAAGATGAAAACTCACACGTAGCGATATCTCTTCACAGAATCATGCCAGATGGATGCTTTATTCATCGCCATTCCGTGTGAAACATCATGCTTAATTTTCTTTTCATTTTTATTTTATTTATTTATTTATTTTTTTGCATTTTGAGCGCTATCTGAAAACTTCTAAAGATCTTGACGGAATATAGAGCGGTCATTCTCCAAATCTTTCAGCCTTCTCAAAGATTTATAGCTTTCAGATTTGTGAGCGACACATCAATTTGTCATCTTTGTTTACAACCATATCAAACATCATATAAAACCCCTTCCTCCACGGAGTCACAGGAGATTGAGCTCAGAAGTGAAATGTTGAGGTTAATGCCGGCACTGAGCCACTCCTGGGAGGTGCAGCAGTGGGTATGAATTATCAGTCCTGGTTGAGTGGCCAGCCTGCTCACAGTCAGGCCTGGATCGCATTCCCTCCATCAGCAGGATGTTAAGAGTCAGAACATGGAGAGGACTGCAAAATGAGGCCTGAAAGTGAGGGTCTTGGAGCGGTTTAAGGGTTCATGGCATGGGGGAAAATGTGTTTTGTCTTTTGTGGATAAGTTCGAACGAAAGCTTGACTTGCCATTTCCAAAACTTTGCTGATGACATTAATTGATCGCCACTTTATTTCATATTTTGCTTATTACTGCGTTTTTGCAAAGGAAATGTAATTATGATAATGCACTGTTGGCTGTTATGCACTTTCTAATTTTAATAAAATGAGTTAAAAGCCTCTGTGTTTTGTTAGAGAAGCCTTTCATCTCCTTTAATATGCAAAATGCTTTAAAAACAAATCAGGGTAAAAAAAAACACACAAAAAAAAAAAAAAAAACACAGTTTCCAGTTGTGATTTGCTGCAAAATGGGTGGTTAATAGTTTAATCTCAACCAATGTTGTTGTGGTTTTGTTAAAATGTATTACAGAGCTTATATTTACAACCAAATAAATTGTTTTTTTTTGTTGTTTCTGTATGTGCAGCGTATAATTAAAGTTTATTACTTATGCATCTAATTAAGTTCACAAAACAAGCACAATTTTACAAACTGGAGGGATTCCCACTGGGGATAATTCAAATTTAAAAATGTGTTATTTGTTTACAATGCCATTTTTCTCAATTAATGTTAATGCTCTTTTACACATGTATCCATTTTAATTTCCTTTAGAGGTCAGAAAAAATACAAAAACAATGTTGCCAAAGTTTTTTACTAATGGAAAAAAAATAACCCAGGATAAAAATAAGTCAGAAAAATATGGCAGAGGAAAAGTCAAATAGTAAAGCACAGTGGAAAAACACAGCAGAGTGGAGTTTGATGCAGTAAGAGGTTTTGATGAGCCAAAATGCAGATGACAGGAAAAGAACGACGACGTTCCCCAGAAAAACTGAATATTCAGACTGATATACACATATTTTATCTGAGACAAAAGATTTTCTCAACCTCTCAATAATGCATTATTTCCACTCCTTTAATATAGATAGACCAACACGTACTGAGCACGTCTACTGTGTGGAAAATGGGAAATACAAGAACTCACTGTTTTTACAGTCACGAACATTGAAAGTGGTCAATTTGATTAAATCAGAAACAAGCAATCATAACAGTCACAGCTACATATTTATTGGCAGGCAATATCCAGACGAAGGTTTAGTGACAGACATTTGAGTTACGCCACATATAAAACAAAACATATTTTTAAGTATTTAAAAGTAGACTTTTAAGTAGACTTAGGATGCACTGAACATCAGCATCCAGATGGTCAGCTAATACTTAAATGTAAAAAATAAATTCTCACACAGTTTCAAAGTATCGAGCAATAAGAATCTACCCAGTTATGTTAAGCAAAACTGTCAAGGTGCACAAATATGTATTAATATTGCTTGCCTGAGGTAAAATGAGTTGTTTTTAAATTAGGGAAATTGCAAAATGGACGTCAGTGAGCTTGACTCCCCAAAAGAGAATTTCTCCTAGTTTCCAAAAACAGCTTGGACTGACTCCTTATAACTGCGAGTAAGATACTTATTACTCACAAACCCTCTGCTCTTATAAAGACATATCCATTTAGCTATCATCTTTAGGTTTCAAAGGAAAGAGAACCCACTTCTCACAGACAACCGCTCTCTTACAATAGCACAAAGCTGCCCAGACTGACTCAGCTTGTAGCAGCTATGTGGAGCCTATATTTCTAAGAGGAAAGCACGAAGTAGCTGAGGCAATTATAAGCTCTCCCCCAGAAGATCTGCCAACACCACTGTCAGCAGTTTTCCCTCAGACCAACTGCTGAAGCAATGCAAGACTTTACATTCTAATTTACCTTATTATGGTAATAGCTAAGGTTTTTCCTCTCTTCCCTGTGAAGAACAAAGAAAAAGCAGAGAGAAAAAAAACCCTCTCAAGTGTTTTTCTTGAGTGATCAAGGAGACATCAGTTAAATGACTGAGGACATATTCAAGTGAGAGAGCAATGCATTTTGTAGGGCTAGAATTTTTTTTTTTTTTTAAACTCAGCTTTTATCAAGTGTGATGGGAAGCAAAGTCTAATGGGTTGTCTTTCTATGTACGGTTCCTTTTAATAATTGTAATTGTTGTATCACTTTCTTTTCCACTACGAAGAAAACTCCACCCCACTATTGCAAATCTGCTTTGCATTCTGGTGACGTGTGTTTGGGAACATATTCTCCCATTGATATTTTTCAGTTTTTTTTTTGTTTTTTTTTTACCACAATCCAAAAATAAGATAACAAGAACAACTGAGATGAACACAATTTTATAAGTTGGACAATTTTGACAAAATATTTATTAGATTTTGCAAATATGGAGAAATTGCTTACCCCTCCTGTACGTGGGAAGAAAAAAAAAAAAAAAAAAAAAAAACTTCTGCCAGATGAAAAAAATAGAGATTTCATTCTGGCATCAGATAACATGTGGGGGTGTTGATCTTTTTTCTTTTTTATCTCCTCCCACCAAAATCATGTTTTAGGTTCCGAGTTGACAAACGATGAAGTTTGATTTAACTGTACACGAACTTTGCAGTTTTTGTCAAATCTGTCACTGAAAAATTATCCTCTCTCCTTCAGATGCCATTGAGGTTTTAGGACATATATGTGCCAGAAATCCAAGTTACACAGAAATACAAGCTGCAAGCATATGTGGTGGTGTTAACATTCAGTCCTGGTATACTTGAAAAAAAATAAAAATATTGGAAAGGACAAAGGGGCAACTGAACCAGAGTCATATTTATAGCTAAAGGCAGATTGGTAACTTTTCTATATTATCCAGTAGATTTTCTCACAATTACATTTTTTAAATATTAGTATTATTCAGTTATTAAACATGTAACCATAAGCATCATTTTCAGTCACTCTCTTTTAAGTTGTGTATGCCAGTGATGAGGCAGCTTCTCTCATGTACAGTTTGTGAATGTATGGCTGTAAATGGAAACGATTGTTTAAATGATGACAAAATCTGACAAGACATGAATATGTCTACAAGATATCTCAAATAGTAATAAAAATTAAAACAACTGAAACTCAACATGCTACTCCTGGCTGCCCAGACAGAAGTCCATTTCATGTTGGCTGTTCAGTCAGCAGGCTGATAGTCTTGTCTGTCCTGACTTTCTGTTCATCGGTCTCTGACAGTCCCTATAAAAATCAGCAGCGTTTTCTGAATTACTACTGTTGAATTTATCCTCTTCATATCGATCATGAAGCCGCACTGCAGCCAAGCACTTTCTGGGCTTCTGATGCTGAGTTTCCTTTTGCACATTTCCAACCATTCTGGGTTTTATGCTATGTTTATGTTCTCTTTATTTATTTATTTATTTATTTATTTATTTATTTATTTATTTATTTATTTATTTATTTATTTATTTATTTGTTTGTTTGTTTGTTTGTTTATTTATTTTTTAACTTTTAGTTTAAGAGTCTTTTAATGTGTTAACCATAATTATCTTTGATCATTTCCTGGCAATTTAAGTTACACTTTGTTTTAAAGTGGTTGAGCGTTAGCTTGAAGCAAGTTGTGAGCATTTACAGTCAAACATTGGTCAAAGAGAAACAGAAAGTAAGGTAGCAACAAAGTCTGAGCTTATATCAGGGGGGCTTATTACAAATATTGATCACTGTGGTGTATCGTAATTGCTGAACATAATAAAGGATCGATTAAGGCAGTCAAGAGAAACAAGCTCAACTATAGAATGAGAAAAACGGGTAAGAACTCCTCCAACATCCACATGTTACAATCAACTTGTACTTGGTTCAGCAACTTTGGATGAGAATTGTGTAAATATTATTTAATTATTAATTAATTTTCTAATTTTCCATTTTGATTTTCATAATTTCAGTTACACACTTACACAACTTCCTGTCCTGCTTTACTTTTCCACGGCCATTGTCTTTCACTCCCGTCATTAATAATCAGACAAACCCCCTCGGGAGGAGAAACTTTTATCATTTGGAGATCATTTCTCAGTATTCGTCTGTCCACAAACATTTCAGTAGATCCTGAAGAGTCAGGTCTTTATGTAACGCATCAAGGTATCAGCACTGGGTCCCATCTTCTGCTTTTGCACTCAACGTTTAGTGTTACAACACTGCACCAAAGGTATCATAAAAATATATTATTTTTTTTTATACATTCATTTTTATTGAAGAATATGTTCATTCAATAAAACTGAATGTATTTTACCTTAATGGTCAATGTCAAAGAACAGCCTTTTACTTTACTTTGCAATTCAGACTAACCTTTTAAATATGTTATATTGCTACCAAAACAACATTTTACACAGAAGTGGCTGAAAAAGAAAAACAGCCATAGAGGAGCTGTGAGACAGTCAAATTCCTTATCATGAGACCCTGTCAGTTTGAGATTGTATCTATTTCTTTATCTGGTAAATCAGACCAGTAACTAAGCTAGAGACAAGTGGAACTTAGGGAATAATAATCGTAAAGTCAGAATATCATTTAAATTGCAAATTTGCTGCTTTAGAAAAGGAAAGCTTGCATGTCCAAAATAAAACACAAACACAAAATTATAAACAAAACAAAAAATCTCATTCACCTTTCAACATCTCTTGTGCATTGTTACTTAAAACCTAATTGTTTAATTCCAGAAACTATAGCTACATCTGAGCAGCTGGCTTCTTCTTGGGCAACAACCAACACAGTCAGCTGGCAAGAAAGAAAATATTTGCTGGATTTACAAGTAAGAAGTTGTGCCAAGTGGGAAGTGTGCTAAGCTGAACTTGCTAAGGAAATATGTTATTCGTTTTAGTAAAAATTACCAAAAATTTGAATTTCTGATAAGATTTTTGCTTGCTAAGTAGCTGTACATTCACTAGTGTCATGTGTTACTTTCCAAGCCAAGCACATGACAACCCCCTAAGGTCCACTCATGCAACAATTAGCGGTCTAAATACTGTACTTTGCTCCCTGAAGACTAGCTATGAATATTTCATAAGAAACAAAAGACATACAGTGCATGTTAGAGGGCAAAAAAGTGCATTGAGAGTCAGTCTAACAGAAACCGTCCTTTATGCACAAAGTTGTTTATCAAATCATTCACTGTGGAAAATAGGATAAACCAACATTTCAATGACAGAGAAGCATTTAAAGAAACAACACAGCAGAAATCCACACTATGACATAGATTCTGCATGTGAACAGTGTGAAATACTGAACACAGACACCTACCACAGGAATATTGATAGTTATTACACAATATGTACCAAGCTGTCTTGAATCATATATCAGCAAGAGTAAGCAACAGTAGATGTATTCAGAGACTGAAGGATAAAACCCAGTGCCGCTAGAATAAAGAAATACAGACCAGTCCTTTGATCCTTTCATGTAAGAAGTCAAAATGGGTTTCTAAAATTATGAAACATCAGGCACATACAGAGACATGAAAGCAACAATTCACATATTGTACACACACTCAATTCAAAACAGACCAACACTCCTCTGCCCAAAGGAGAGAAAACATTCACACATAAGGAGCAAACGCACACACACACACACACATGCTCTCAGAACCTCCAAAGCTACATGACTCATTTCTTAACTTCAGCCCACTTTTAACCTCCTGTTGTGTGATTCTATGCCTCGGTTCAAAATCGTGTGCTTCTGCACAAAGTAAAAGGCAGCTGATTGCAATTTTTCACATAACCTTACTTTGTTTGACAGGAGCATGCACATCCCGCTCCCTTAGCTGCCAATTAACTTTAATTAATGAGCCGTGGTACTTTACCTGCTAACAGTGTCAGACTAATCTACTATAAATGTAAACAAAATTAAATTTAAAACAAATGTGAACAGAATGAAACAACACAATTAAATCCAGCTCTTGAGGCTACAACTGCGTGTTTGACTGCAGTTCAGTGACATTGAAATATATGAAGTCTACTTGCTGTTTACTAATGCTGACAACTGTGAAAAGGAAACGAGACGATGTAAGGCAGCTAAAATGAGCAAGCATAATCTTTTGCTGCCACAGCTTGTATGATATTAATTACCTAATTCATTCAACCCAAATAAAATTTAAAAAGAAGAGCTAATACAATAGCTGTTTGTTTTGCAAATGAAGAAAAAGTAGTGCCCCAGCTGTCTTTACTAATCTTTTCTCACTATTTCCATTTCTGAAGGGGGGTTACGTGGAGTTAATATTCACAGTCAGCTTCTTCTAAGCTGTGTCCGGAACAATTTGAGGTTGAAATAACAGAGATATATAAAAAGATAGCCCAAAACAAACATAAAAACAGGTCAGTTAAGAGCAGCTCTTAGCAGGAAAGCTCATTCTGACCAGCCATTATTAGCAACCGACTGCTATGCTTAATGAAGCTCCTTCCATACCATATTACTGCTACTTCACCGCTCTAATTTCATAGCTCCATAGAATTTCATGGACAGACTGTTTCATTTATTTTACAGCAGATATTCAATCTGCCCAATTACTATCAGGGCCCTGGTATGTGTGTGTGCCATGGTGAGGTCTTCCAATGTGAGGCCAAATAAGGAGCTGTCAGACAACCAGCCTTGGCTCTTATTGGTTGAGTCAAGTCTCAGAATATCTACAGTTTCTAGTTCTACATACCTGAGCTTATTTTATGTCTGTGATCTCCCTGCTCCTTTTAAAGAGGTGAAATGATCATCCACTGAAGCAACAAATAAATGTGATTGAGAAATTGATTGAGATTGTAGAGATACTGTATGTATTTCGCACATTGCAAGTAATGCCACAAGAATGCAAACCAGTGTGGGCATGTTGATCAGTAAAGTACAGTTCTACAATCTGGTTATTGTAACATAAGAGCTGATATTTTTTAGGGATTGAAAAAAACAGTGAAATAAGTCGTATACAGGACAACTCGTAACTACTCAACTTACGAGAAACTACAAAACTGCAAGAAGATCAGATCTACACAATTGACTGTATACAAAATATCGCTGTGAATAAGAAAAGGGAGATGTTTCTACCAAAGAGAATTTGCATGGTCTTAGTATTTAGTTAGTAAGCTATTTTATTGACATAGATCTAGGGAGAAAACTGTGTATTTCATTATTTTATTGCATTTTTTTTCTATTTTACTTTTTAAAATCAAGTTAAAGCCTAAGGCACAACAATCATAAAGAAATATATATATATATATATATATATATATATATATATATATATATATATATATATATGTATTAAAATGTTGTTGGTAAGCAGTTAAAGCGCATATTGTCACCATCAAAATCTTAATTCATTCATCTTTAGGTGAAAGGCAGCAACGAAGGGAGTTAGAATAAGATCATCACAGCAGAAAACGTATAGTGACTTCAATCTGAATCACTCATGTCTGTCTTCCCCAATCAGCTTAATAAGGTCAGATATGATGCTGACAGCAATCTAAAATCCCTGCATGGTGCCTCGATCGCCTTTGAGGTCCCGAGACGTTATCCTCGCGAGGCACGGGAGGATTCATGTAATGATTGTTTTCCCAGAAGTGCTCCGCTGTCCTCGCTGATCCGGCACCCAAAGCATAAGTGACTAAAAGATAAATGAATCTGCAACAATATGAAACCTTCAACTCTCTGTGCTACTTCACTGCCTCACCTTTATTACTCTCTTGCATGATTCACCGAGGTCATTCCCTTATGGGGCAAAGGAGGTTACAAACAAAAGAGGCAGAGAGTCCCCACTTGATGAACTCATCATAAGAACATAGCTTCTCTTTGGTCCAACTAGTTTTTTCCTCTACCTTCAGGCACATATGAAGATCTGACGGTTCAGTAATCCAGGACAGCCTTTCCCACCAATTTAGACACAGGAGAGAGTTGGCAGAAGGAGATGAAAATGATGAAAACATTTTCAAAGGCAGTGATGCAAGGCCATTCAAATTAGGGTTCTAATGTGGCGTTGCCCGTTAAAGCAAAATGGCACAGAGCTCGCAGGCACTGGCAGCGGTGTTGCTATTAAAGATCATTTTCCTCTTTTAATGGCACAGACACCTTGTTTAATAAGCAGGGATTACAGGTCATAAAGAGCAATGGAGCAACCTGTGCTTCCACACAAATAAAAATAGACAGACAGAGAAAGTATGGAAGACAAATACGACAAGAGTAGAAAGCAAGTGGAGAGAGAAAAATTATGGAAATCCTGAGTACATAACATAAATAGAGGTGAATGAAACACAATACTAAGTAAAAAAAAGAAAATCTTGCCCATAATTTTCTGAGTCCAGTTCTGGTCTTGATCTGAAGTGAAGTGTGTCATTTTTCAGCTAAAACTTAATTTGTTTCAGACATTTTCAAAATGTACAATGGACAGAGACTGGCAACTGTTTGAAAGAACAGCAGCAAACCAAACTCAACAATGTGTCTTAGCTCCAATTACCAAATCCTTTTGATAAGCTAAAATTGCAGCTGCTATGAAAACTTCATGTCCTGGCTCAGCTTCTTTTTTTTTTTTTTTTTTTTTTTTTCTCTCTGCACAACAAAACAAATGATTCAAGTGAGACAATGGTTCTTCTTTGTCTCATCTGGCTCTTTATTTTTTTATGAGCCACTGATCACATTGAATGTGTTTGAGTGAGACATTTCTTCCCCCTTGTAGAGGTGTCAGAAGTCTTAATGAGTTGTGTGTTAAGCGCTATGTGGCCTCCTGGTAGGATAAACTCAAACAAAGCATGTATCAAATATTGTTTATTAGATTAGATCGTTCAAATGCAGTCAAATCTTGTACATGCAAATGTGCAAACGTTTCAGTATTATCATTTTGACTCACTTAGTTGTCTGAATGGTTTTAATTTCCAAAAACAGACTAAAAACAAATTTGATCAGTCGACTATATCCATGGAAAATACTATACCATCACAAAAAACGCCAACTAACATCAACAGTTCAAGCAGTAAGAAAATGTTTACCTTTTGTTGTGATCCAAAAAGTCTGGCAACTTTCAATGCATTTATTTTGGACCTTTCTGTGTGGAACAGAGCGTGAAAAAAGGGAGTTTATCCTAAAATTTACATTATGTTGAATAAATTAGGTGACTGAAGTCCTACATAAAAGTGAAATTTAAAAGTTAGAAGCCCATTAAGACAGGCATGATAATTACATTCGAAAGGCAACTTTTCAAATCAAGAAGAAAATTATAGTAATATGAATTTACATGCAAAAGCATGAAAAGGGTAGGTGTTTGTTTGCGACTTGCTCCTAATTTGACTTTCTTTCTTTGCTTGATTATAACTCCACATAGAAAGTTATTTCTTGGAATGAGTAGGCGTTCACACCTCTCAGTACGCTCCATTTGAAACTCCATGGCAACACTCTCTTTTCAAAGTGATGGAGAAATTTAATCATTTACATGATATAACGTTTTTTGTGGCTTGAACTTTTTTATTGTTTGTTTGTTTTTAGCTGCTCAATGACTCAAGATCATCTTTTGTGTGTTTTCAAACTGTAACAAAAACAGGACATGTATTTCAAGAGGTTTTCTTGAAATATGCAGGTTTATTTTCTGGCATTTTTAGGAAAATGTATTAAGATTTTTGTCCAATTCTGTATATTTGTAGGAATTTGAAAAGGTTATGATTTTTTGATTTTTCTTTTCTATTTCTATTAAAACCAATAAAAAGGTTAATATTTTTATTGAAAGAAAAAGTTTTATAACCTGCTCAGGCAACAACTTCCAAGTTAAGAATAACAGAAGCTATATGAAAGTCTCAAAAAATGTTAATCACAGGTGTTATCAATACCACACTGTTCACACAACACAGTATGTCTTCCTATCTTGGACTTTTCATTTACTTCCATTCATTTTCCATTCATTTCTAAGGCCTTACTCTAAACCAAACCATTACCAGTGCATTCCTAACCCTAACCCTACACTCAAATCACACCTCAGCCCTAATCCTAACTCCTAACACAAAGCTCTTCTTATGAGGCCCGAACTTTGGGCCCCATAAGGAGCAGTTGGACCCTACATTGTAGTATTTCTCAGAAATAGGGACCTTGCATTGTGTTGAATACAAGACCACAAACACACAATTAAAAGATTACTCTGAAACCCGAATCTGCCTGGAGTATGACTAATCCTGGTGTTAATTAACCACTTTTGCTTACAATGGCCACACAAACATACAAAGTTGCCTTTATCCACACATTATTGACATGTCACATACAATATTGGTGTCGGTTTCCTGCCCAGGGATATTTTTTAACACGCAATCTGGAAAAACAAGGGGATCAAACAAACTAATCCTCCTATTAGAAACTGACTTTTACCCTTTTCCCCAAGCCACTGTTGATGGTTTTGCCCTTTCTCCATCCCTGATTGACAGCAGACTAAAGGTGTAATTTTTCAGCTTCTGTCACTTATAATAATAGGTGATGTGCAAAAATTGTACATTACTTCAAAGCCGTGATATTGAAAGAGTTGTCTCAATTGTAGCAGCACATCTTTTTTTTTAAGTCTGCAGTTGATGTGGATAAGAATTATTAACCACAGATCAAGCTGACAATGCCAAGAGAACTCCAGCTTTGATGACAGCATTATCAATCAAATAATGCTGTTGAACAGGATCCCAGCAAGACCCATGTCAATAGACTCAGTTGAAAGGAATAATATTTGCATCAAATACTGCGTTAGCTCAACCAGAAATCTAAACAAAATAGATTTTTCCGGACACGGATAATACATTTCTCCCAATTTAGTCCAGTTATTTAAATCTTGTGTAAATCAATATACAACACTGCGCAGCACTAACAAGCATTATACAAGATCTGCAATGTGTTGATGGTGAAAGCTAGTGAATTTTCTTTCTTTAGGGTATAAGCAAACGACTGAAGCCCAGTTTTTTTTGTTTTTTTTTCCTTTGCTGTGCAGCATTTAGAAAAGAACCCAGTGGAGCGTCTGTCATTACATTATGCTGACGCTTTCAGCTAAATACGATAAAAACACTCGCTAACTGGACTCCTGCTGTCTCACATGCATCTGTGATGGATAACAGCAGAGTTTTACAATCTGTTCTCCCACCTCCATTCACAGGAAAGGAAAAAAAAAAACGAAGAGAGAGAGATCAAACTGGCTTATCCCCCTCAAAACACTTTTAACCAGTTTCTGCGCGGTCAGCACAAAATTCTGATCGAAGGTGTTAGATAGCCGGTCTTAATACCATAAGCCCTGGCACCACTTCACATTGGATAAAAACTAAGAATGATTTGCAATGAATCAGCATTCAGCCACCTATACAGCTTTGTGATGGGAGCAGACCCGCAGCCTTCATCTCTTGCCAGGATCTTCAAAGACTTCATGGGAGCAGCAGTGAGGCAGAAGTTTAATTCCTGTTTCTGGTTTACAAAACCATCAGTGGCTTGTTTGCATTAAAAAAATAGTGTATAATATTCACAACCCATGAAAGCGTCCTCATTTTGTCACATGATTTTGTTTAGATATTATGTGATTGACAGAGAATAGGTAGAGACTTTTACAGTTAAAAGTCACGACTAATTTCTTTTCATTAACTGTAAAATCCAATTGCAATGAATTTTACAAATGCAAATATGAAAAGGATATAATTTGTTTGTGTTCAGTCCAGTTTTCTTTTACACCCCAAAATAAAATATTTCTGAAGTCACAAAATAAGCAAACAGTGTCAATTCATTGTAAAATAATCTTTTCTTATTTTATAAATAGAGAACACCAGTGAAGTAACACCTTTGTAGAGACTGGAAAATACTAAATAAAGGTCAGGGAGAACATTTTCAGTAAGAACTGTCAGGTAATACAAACAACATACCAAGTGTTCAACATCTGTTCAGCAAGTCTTCAGAAAATGTATGGCACAATGGCAAACCTCCCAAGACGTGTCCGTCCAGCTAAATCGACAGCTAAATCATATGTAAGGTTAAAACAATACCAAAAATGGCAACAGGAATTTATGAGGATGATGTTGACAAGAGGATATAACGAAAACAAAATGTAAACTTGCAGGCATTACGCAAAGAGAGCAGAACTTCAAACCAGAATGAATGAAGCAGAAGAAAACAGAGGAGAAAGAAGCAAATCCAAGATTTTCTGTCCCAAACATTTTGGGTTTAGACAAATCACCAGATATATAAAAATTACAGATTACTTCTGGAGCGGCGGGATGGATGAATGGATGGATGGATGGATGGATGGATGGACGGACGGACGGATCTTTGTTATGACTTATTTATCTCAGTCACTGAATCGCTATCGTGCTGAAGAGGCTGCACTCAGCTGAGTTTCTTCTTTTTTGTCTCAACAGAATTATCGTCTTACAAAAACATAAAAAAGGGCATTTTCTTACTCTGGAAACTTTTCTTTTTATGCCTCTTGCAAGAAAGTTCAGGTAAAAGAAAATACAATCAGTGTTTTATTATTATTATTATTTGAAGATAAATGATTCTCTACAGTGTGTAGTTTAGGCCAAATGGCATCACACTCTGTCAAGAGAAATTGATGATAGCACTGCCTTATGTTTACTTATCTCTTCTCATCATACAAACTGTTATCACACATGACTGTCAGGAGCAAATTGTGCATATGCTGCTGTCTGCTGTTAAAATGCATCAGTCTGCTGCTCAGCCAGCAGCAAATGTTAGGCTGACACTCATCACAACCAATACGGGAATCTGATTCCAGCCTCCCCATAACCAGTTTCATTTACACAGAGCTTTGTACTGTGTGCACACATACACACACACACCTACACACACCATAACCCATCTCTGCATCTCAGTCAAACTACCCAGGGACCTTCACTCTCTGCCTCGTATATCACCCAGATAACACAATACTTCAGGGGGATGCCTGTTCAGTGGCCTGACAATGTCAGTAACAAATGAAATGGCTTCTTGTATCCAGTTGTAAATATAAAATATGGTATTTTTTACAAAAAAGATGAATCATGTGATCATTGTACTAAGCTCAACACTGAGATGAAATGTGTTTTTTAGTTCATGGTAAGTGGGACAGACAATGCTCAGGAAGTTGGAGAAAATGTGTAACATGACTTTGGAGGAGGACAAGAAACGACATGGTCAAAGCCACTACTTAAAAGTTGTTAGCTTCATAATTGTTAGAATGACAAATAAATAAAAGCTTATTTAAAAAGTAAAATGCCCAATTTATTGCAAACCCTTAAAAACAACAAAAGTAATCGTTTTTGTTGGACTTCGGTGAGAAGAGTCTCTGATAAAGGTATAAGGGCTCTTTAGACTAAAGAGCTGAAAAGGGCTGAAATACAAAACAAACAAATGCATTGTCACACCACAGCATTCACTTCCTTTTTATATGGCAGATTTTGTTTTCCTATGAGCTGCTTTGTTTGGATTAGAAAACCGATTGATATTAGTGAGGAACCTGTATGCTGTCCTTTTTATTGTCACCTGGCATAGAAAACAAAAATGAAAAATTTACCAAAGTAACCTAGTCAAGAATTTCTTTTCAGCTATAGCAGCATGCTCTGCAGAGGAAAGAAAAATAAGATACAGCCTTGATGTTTTTAGCAATTACTTTCTTTCTCGCAGTTACCAAAATCTTGAGCTGCTGTGCTATTATCTGTTATTTTTTTTATTGATTGCCCTCTAGCGAAGAATAACTTTCACCACCTAACAGATACATATTCACAGATATAGGACCATTGAGTTGGAATTGCATATGTGACATACGGCAGTGCTGTATTTTAATATTACCCTTATGCTTAACTCTCCGGTTAACTAGATGGTAGATGTCTGTCTGTCACATAGCGACTAAACACTCTGTCTGCGTCCAGTAAGAACTTGTGCACATATCATGCACTAAAGATGCAGTAGAGAGCACAGACATTGGCTTCGGCCAGTGGTTCCCAAACTTTTTCTTCTGCGCCCCCCCAGTGGTTTCCAAACATTTTCTGTGCCCCCCTTATGGATTACAAATGGCTGTATGGTTGAAACGACGCGTGTGAGTGGAGGGGGGGGGGAGGAAATCGACTTTTTTGGGGGCAAAATGAATGTACGTAGCTGAAAATACACACCAACATCGGTAGCCTACAAGCTAATTGTTAACAAGCTTAAGGTGCTGTATTGATATTAGCTAGTCATCTTTTAGCTAACATTACCTGCATCCAGCAGCTTTACTCAACTCAGTCGGTTAGTTTGGAGGGAAAAACTGTGAAAAGTTCTTTGCGTTTTGCTGGTTTGCTACCGTGATTTTAACACAAACCTACGTAGCTCCGCACAATAGTTTCAAATAGTTTCAAGTGGCAAATTTATAGTTTTTACTGTTTAAAGATAATGAAAATGAAAACAATCACACCACTGATTTCTTGTGCCACTGGTTGCTTCTTGAATAACAGGATCTGCTGTTATTTACATCTGCAAGTTCATACGCACCACCTGCACTGAAAAGTTGCAATGTCCAAATGCAGAACGTCCTTTCTTGCTGTGACATCATTATGTCTGGAGTGAGGTGGAAGTCGCAGCACATTTAAAAACTGTTTTTAAAACTGATTTCTTTTTTTTTTCTTTTCTTTTTTTAGGTACAAGGCTATCAGTGACCACAAAGAAAAAGAAGAAAAAAATCTATCAGCAATCTATGAACAATAACAATAAGTAATTTTCCCAAAGTAACAGCACTGATGATGTGATGCTGGCTGCTGTCGGTGGCATTTTTTTTTTTCCACAGGTCACTGATGGAAAATTGACTTTTTGTGACAGAATAAATTATTTTCTTGCTAAAAAGTCTGGCTGAAGACATGACATGAAATACATATATATATATATATATATATATATATATATATATATATATATATATATATATATATATATATATATATATATATATATATATATATATATATATATATATATGTATTTGATTTAAGAGACCACTTTTAGTTTATTGTCAGAAAGTCTGAAGCAAAATATTTTTATTAATCTAAGATGTTTTCACTTCTCAACATTCAGGAGGGTGAATGTAGAGGGGCAACCTATCAATTAGTTAAAGGCTGTGCAGGCTCGTATGATTTCTTAAACTTTTCTTTTGAAGCTGATGAAACAAAATAGTGGCTTTTAGAAATCAAGACTTTCTGCAGCACTGAAATCTTTCAAATCCCACCTGAAAATTCAAAAGCTTTGGGCTTTTCTGTCGTGAATGAATACAACTAGGAAAGAAGAAAAGTCATAATAGATGTGGAAATTCTTGTTTTTGAAATTCTTCCATGTTTAATGAACGGTTGATCCCTTAAGAACAGTTGATCCCCTGCAGAATGCCTGGCAAGTCACAGTATTTGCCTTTGCTGTACTGCGCAATGCTGACATACAGCTCAGCTACAGAAAAAAAAAAAGGCCTTCACAATTCCTAGCTCATATTTTTCAAGCGAAACACACAATAGGCTGGTATATAGTACATGTCTTGGTTGTCCAATTGTACAATCAAGGCTTTATCTTTCTGCTAAGGGACTCCTTGTTTTGAAATTTGAAACTGAAAAGAAAAAAAAAATAGAGAATCTATCTTACTTTGCTGGTTTATTTCTTGAAAATTCACCTTGGACACTGAACCAGTGAAATTATGTCGTAAGATCCCATTGAGACCAAAAGCAACCTTCCTAAGGTCAAACCACAAAGTATATATCCTCTGTTTCACAAAGATGAAAAGCCTCCAGAGGGCTGTTAATCCATGACCTGAGTGATATCCAGCTGACCTTCAGTCGCTACAAAACACCCATGAGACTTGTGCTGTTAGCACGCGCTACAGTTCTCTAAAATGGGACAAACTGAAACAGAGTTGACGACAACCTGTAAAGTAAAATGTAGGAATCAGGAAAAAAAAAAAAAGCTGTTAATCTCTTGCGGAAAGGGGTGTAAGTATTAATTCAGCTCAGCAGATGACATAATACACCATGTTGGGTTCGCAAAGACGATATGAGATTTTTTTTATTTTTAGAAAAGATAAGATTCCCTTGTTTTCCCCCCAAGGTAGAGTAAAGGTTTTATAAATCACTAACATTGTTTGAAAGAATTGGTCATCAAAATATGAAACCTCAGTTCAGGCTTGACCCTTCACCGTATGTAGCATCCATCCTGTTTCATGCTAACGAACATTGTGTTGTTAATGCAAAAAAATAATATTAAGAACAGCAAATCTGAGGCTGTTGTTTTAACAAATCTTTGCACCTTTCTCCCATTCAATCATTCATCTTCTCTACCTGTTTAAGAGCCATAGATCCCTGTTTCTAGTGCTCACTGGACATGTGGCTGGATGCACCCAGTCTTAATGCATGACAGCTGAAGAAAGGTAATCAGACAGATTGATTATAGATCGATTTTAACTTTCTCCAAAAGAAAGGAATAAATAATCAGTGTGCAGTTGAAAGGTCTGGTGTTGACTCCAGTTGTGGTTTTTATGTTTTTTAAATGTTATTGCTGTCAATCGTAAAGAATGCCTAAATTAAACCTTATTCCTACTCTTACATAACTCATGCAGGTAGGTGCCACCCCTTAAAAATCAGTAACTATAATCAGAATACTCATATTGTTTGCTCTGTCTGTATGTAGTTTCTTGAAATAGGTTGAATGTGCAGGGGTTGAAGTCTTAGAGCTAAGTTTCAAATATCTACCAAAAACACAAACACCAAGCAACAGAGAAACAACTCTGTTTAATAAACGGCTTGTTGCTGTATGCAAGGGTTTGTGTTTATGGGAAATCCACACTATTACTTGACATAATTGCCAAAAAAGCAATCCACTTAATGTCTAAGGAGACGGTGAGGTCAGGACAAAGTGTCTTCTAAAAACAATGGTGTGTCTTAGAAGGAAGCTCTAATAACCAGTTGCCTGTGTGCAAATGTAAGCTTGATCTAGCAAATCCTGTTGTTGAGGTAATAAGATGACAAATGCATCATACTAATGCTTGAGTTTTCCAAAATAATTCTAATCTGCAAACGGACTTGCACGCTTTAAAAATACTGCTGTAGTACTTTTCGGGAATGCATCTGTTACCTATACAAAGCCAATTACTGCTAGCAGGGAATGAGGGTAATGAAAGGGTTAATTTGCTTCAAGTATAAAGTGCTAATCCCTGAAGGTTACTTTTTTTATCTCACGTCTTCCTCTTTGCTGCTCTCCCTTAATCTCTACTCCTTCATATCTTTCTGCTGCCTAAATGAAGTAGAGAGACGACTGGATTTCCCGTAAAACTCTTTGATGGTAAACGCACTTTGACTTTGAATACAAATGCCACCTTTCACGAGCACCTCAGCCAGGGATTATTATAAGGCTTTTTTTTTTTTTTATATCCATCCAGCTAAAGGTCTTACAAATTCATAGAACAGAATAGAGTAGCAGATTGTGTGAATACATTTGTGTTTCCACGACTTGCTTTGTGTTTTATACAAAAAAATCTCTTAACAGCATTTCCCACATTCACTAACTTTTATTGGAAAGCGAGGAATTTCCCTCACCCAAGTCAAAAACTACATACAGAGGATCCTTTTCTGTTGTTTTTTTTTTCTACGTGTGTGTACCAGTCAATGTCCTTTTTCCTCCTTTGTGGAATTGCAGAGGCTTTACAGTAGGACGCTGCTCCCTCGATTAAAACGGGATAATGTAATCCTGCAGCACTGGCATGGATTATATGTCTCCCTCATTGATCTATGCATCAATACCCCAAAGAGCAGACATCTTGCGTGGCTGACACCGAGCATAACTCTGAAATTGAAGCAGATGGACTGAGACAACACTGCTGAGGACGCGTCACATCAAAAGCAAGCTCACATTTCATCATATTACATTTCTTATAGGGCATTGAAACCATATCTTTTCTTGAGTGCATGGAGTATTAATAATGAAACAACAGAACCGTTTTGTTTTTTTGTTTTTTTTTTGTAAAGGTTCAGATCCACCTAGTTTTCTTTTGTATATGTATTAAAATCCCTTACTTTGGAAATAATTATTTTGATGCTATATGTTGTATTTTGACACAACCAAGTACAATATATCTAGCTGTAATTGGGGGATTATTTTGCACAAATGAGGACAATTTGCTGCATTCACAATTAAATACATTGAAATATTTGAGATTAGTGTTCATTTGTTGGGAGGGATCAGTTCCTTTAACTCTGGTTCTCTTACCTCTGTCTTAGAGTTTATTTCACTGTTTATTTTTTTACAGCAGTTGATATGTATTAACAAATTAGTAGGTTCCTGAAAACAAAATGTGTAACATTTCATTTTGAAATATCCTAAATTCACCAATTTCAATAATAAGATGAGGTTTCAGTAGAACAGGCTGATGCTTAAGGATTTGTTCTATCGGCTTTTTGTCTCAAATGTAGTGAATTTTGCATTTGTTACATTTCTTTATTTTGTTTTTCACAAAATATCAGATTTTTTTTTATTTGTTTAATCTGCTCCATCTGTTAAATTAGTTGTTTTTTTTTCCTTTGGAGATTTTTAAAATTTACATTGAGGAAGATGGTCAGTGGACCTAGGACTTACTGCTCTGGTCTGCTGGCCGTTAAAGGTCTAGTGTTTGGGATTTGGTGCCACCTGCTGCTTAAACTAAAACGTTCAAAACAAATGGATGTCTCTAATAAGAAGAGTGTCATAAAAACAAAAACAAACAAACAAAAAAACACTTGTATGTTACTGTTGTAAAGAAACCCATTTATGCATAAACAGCAATCACACTTCTGCTGATACGTGTTAAACATTGTTCTTTTACGCTCATTTGACTATTTCATCTTAAAACATGCCAAAGGCAACGAAGCCAGACCAATTATTTTATCGACATCCCCTTCTGTTAATCAAACCAAGTCTAGAGGCGGATCCTGTACATCCTTTCTTATCTTAATAATTAATTTTGTCTTTCTGGATCCATCCCCATTGGTCTTGCCGATCAGAACTTATATGCCTTTTAATTACAAGAGACTCGTTGTACAAAAGTGAAACATACTACCTTCAGAAATAATCACTACTTTTAAGAAAATAACTTAACACTAATTGTCCCGAAATATATATATAGGCAAAGGATGAAAGGTATTTAGAGTTTGATTATTATTATTATTATTTATTTTTTTTTTTACCTTGTGCTTTAGGACATCCCTGTGTGTCGTAAATCTGATATTGCAGATGGTACCAGAATGACTGAAAAATTACTTAAAATAAAAATATTCAACTACAACACTGTAAATGGTGGAGGCTATGCTGAGATGCGGACACCGAAAGAAAAGGAATAACATCGGAGACAGAAACAAACGACGCCACGGCGTTTAAAGGCTGATTTAATTCTCCTGCTGACATATTAGAATGGCCGTCCTGCTGGATAATTCTGATTTATATTAGTTAGCTATTTAATGCAGCTGCTGGGATAGGGATTTCACTTTTATTTTATAGAGCTTTCGTGCTGCAAGACAGCTGGGAGCAACTCCCACCCTGGGGTACTGATTACTCATCCCACCATTGAACAGCAAGCATTACTATCGGATTCAGGGATTCCAGTGAAATAAAGCAGCCTGCACTTAGATTCCCTTTAGGCTGAGCAGTGGATGTAGCCTACATCAGAGCAGGACAGCTAATGGAAACAGCTTTCATTGGCGGCCGTGAGAAATACTGGACTGCTTTAATGAGGGAGAAAAGATGAGTAAGGCCAGAAATATCACCTCTGGATGTGAGCTGAAGTAACACCTGCATGAAGTATATATATATATATATATATATATATATATAAAAACAAAAAAACTGCTCCATATCTTGAACCTTAAACAGCAGTAAAGAAATTCAAGTATGAAAGAAAAAGAAAAAAAAGAGCAAAATTAAAGTATATAGATTTCAATTACATATTTTTTATGAGAAAGTTTTAAACAGAACACAAAAATGTATGTCCCATATAGATGCCCATTTTTTCCCCCCCACCATTGTAGCTGGCAAAGAACACAGCACACTTTGCTTTGAAGCAAGTTATTTCAGTTTTGAGGTCACAATTCATGTTTCCTTCTGGATTTCATGTTTATTCCTGAGTTACAGCAGGAGAAAGTGACTTGAAAACCAAGTGCTCCCATTTTCACTCCCTGTAAAAAAGATTTACGGCAAATCCCAGCATAAAGCTAACTACCAGCAGCATTAAATAATAATTACATCCCAGCGGAAAGTCATTATTGCTTACATCTGATTGTATTTTTCTGCTAATAGATCTGTTGAAAGATAATTTGCCGTTTCGTCTTTACCAGTTTTACTAGATATTATCAGCTTCTCTAAACAGCAATGCCTCATCAAGCCTAATTACTGCCTCCTCACCAAAGAGAAAGATCAACACGTTTTATTTTTCTTTCATATCCTATTTGAGGTTGTCTGCTCAACAGGTGAAGCTTGGCTAAAAAGGTCATCACAGTCATGTAACAATCAATTTACAACAGGATGAAAGACAAAAAAGAAAAGCAAGAATGTGTTGCAGTGGCCTAAAAACCAGCATGAAGAAAGCAGAACGTAGAGGATCTAAATTTAAATTAGTTTAACCATCTCTCAGCCACTTTGAAACATTTAAAACAAAATGACCAGACAATCTCATATCTTAGTTTGACCAAATACAAACAGGCGAGACGCAAATCTTCTTATAGTGTTGGTGGTTTTTTTTTTGTTTGCTTGTTTGTTTAAGACATCAGAATTTCAACTCTTCTCTTCATTTCTGTGCTCTGCTCAGACATTTGCATGCCTCTAAAGAGGCACTTGTTCTGTCTGTTCACTAGAAAACTACTTTTATTGAACATTTGGTCAAAGTTAATTTGAAGATCCTGATGGTAATTTTTTACTGCCAAGAAGTTGGAATGTTTTTACACTGGGTGTGTGGAGGTTTAAAGGTCTTTATCCATCTGAGAGAAGGTTTTTAGGAAGCATTATGCAAGCCAGCACGGCATGTTCTTCCTCGGGCTTTGCATTGCAAATTACCTATTGCATAACGAAGGCACCAATATTGAAATGTTTAAATGCACAACCAACTCCGAAGCGGAATGCTTTCTGTCAGAGTTAATAAAACCTGGACCCGGCGTGTTGTGTGACATTTTGCAAGATGTTTAAATGCAGCCACTTTCAATGGGTTAGCTGCAAGAGCATATATTAACTTTTCTCTGGAGCATTTCCTTAAGGGAAACCCCATCACTCAAAATTATGAATAGATGCATTTACATGCATTTACATATATTATAATGGCTGGGCTATTTTCTACCTGATCTTTCGAGACATTTTTTTTGTAACTTTTCAGTATTTAGCCATATAGGTTTGGTACCACGATGGAACCAGTATGATGTGTTGTAATTATGTTGCTTTTGAATCTTTTTAAAAAAAAATAATAATAATAATTTAACTGCATTAATGGATAAATGTGATCATTCTGTGGATGCTAACTGATCAACAAGGTCAAGGATTTATAAGTAAACCTTAGTCAATCTGGGTTTTATATAGGAGAACTGGGAGTATGAGCATATCCTCCTTGCGAAATCTTGTTTTGATGGACGCCAAGACACTATTTGATGGCTGAGATCAGCCCTTGTGCTGTAATTAGCTCAAGACGCCAAATTGAGCAGAAACAACTTAAACACTATCCAAGATTTTAAAGCTTCAAAAGGGACACTTTGATAACTTATCCTTCTTACGTTCAATCAGAAATGCATATCAGCAATTAGAAAACAGTTATTACAATAGTAAAGTGCGGCCGCATGGACAAAACTGGAACTACTGTCAAACCAGGAGTGTATCAGTAGACCTGATTCAGGGAAGCTTTGAAGATCTGTTCTTTTTACTTGTGTTATCCAGATTTCCCTGAGTTGACTCGATGGTGTCATTTGCAGACTGCAGTGAAGAACTGGGCCATGTTGTCCCCAGTGAAGAAGCCAGGTGGGTGAGACCCATTAGCCAGTAACTAAATCCACTCGTCAGGTGGTGGTAGGGAGGGCGTAGAACAATCCTCCACAACGTAACGAGACGTCTCCACCCAGAACTTACGCCCACGACGGCAGACATAACACATCACGCTGCACTGCAGGGCATACACACACCTACTATGACGTACAAACTGATGAGAAATCATCATTTTGACTCACACACATCAAATCACATAGACACACATTTATTTAGCCTCAAATATTTTATTTCTAATTTTCCTGCTTTCTGGTGTCATATTAGATCTAAAATACCGAGCAACAGTGCCTTGAGATTAATTAAGGATGTGCATCACAATTTTAAGAAATATATTTATTATTATCTTTACTTAATCCAGATAAAGTAAATTAACAAATTACAAACCCTACATGAGGATGGTGAAACCTTTGGCATTTAACTGTTAATGCCAAATCTATTGGCATCTTATCAGCATCTGAGAGGTGGAAATGGGCCAAGTCACAGTTTTTCAGGTTAAACTCGGGTTACCAGGTTTAGAGGTTGGTCAGGAAAAAAGCTTTGTAGTTGCAGTGGTGGAGTAACTTCCACAGAGCACATTTGTGTGCAAACAACCAACGAATGCACAATTTTATTTGGTTACATCTAGCATGGCTTACAAAACCGTGCTGCTTGGTTCATGCTGTACTCCACGGAGAATGTGAAGATATTCGTTCACCTGCTGGTTACTTGATCTCAACGGGAAAAATTCCCCAAATGCTGTTTTGCTTCCATCAAATCAGAACAGGAAGCCTGTGAGCTCCATCGCTAATATATTGGGGTGTTTGTGTTGGTCTCTTCATTTTAAATGGACGTTTTTTTTTTTTTTTTATTATTTGCAATGCGCTAATGTTATTGTGTACCAACGAATGGCCCATCTTCTTGTAGGAGGAGCTTCCAGTACAAAAGCCTGGAGTAGAAGATCTCTCATGGGGATTGTGCAATCTGTGCCTAAAAAATGCGCAGACTGTGAGAGTTCAGTAGCCAAGAGCAAATGTTGCTATAATTTCCATTTTATTACTTTGAAGATTTTTTGAGTTATTTTTTCCATTCATTTCTTGGTTTTGGTAAACTTTTTTTTTCTTCCTCTGCAACCATCTGCATAATGTACTTGCAAGCCTCACAACTCAACCCATGTTGTTCCAGTTTTAGCATGACAGGAAACTTTCTGCTATCATTCAGCCCCTGTTCATTAATCTTCAGATTTGCAAAGTCATGAGAGTTTCAGTCCTGAAGCAGTGGAATAATCAATATCCATCATCCCCAACTCAAGACAAACAATCCCTTATGACATCCCTCCCAGGGCCCATCAAAGACAAAACCTCTTTTTTTTTTTTTTTTCAGAGCATCCCCCTGTCTGGACGCCCATGTTTCTGGTGAGTGTGTGAAAGTGGCAGGGAGGTGATGCAGGGATGATCCAGGCTCAGAGTAGAGAAGCAGAGACTGGTAGTGAGGAGAATGAATAGTGACTGGCGCTCAGCCTTGTGGCAGCTTAATGACTTGCGGTCAGTTGACTCTGTCTCAATTAATCAGACTGCTCTTTCCAGCTTGCCTACTTTTTTCTCCCCCCCTCCTCCTTCTCCTCCTCCTCCTTCTCTCCCCTCTTCTTGGCTCAAATTTTTGCCCTCATCTCCATCCCTTGAGCGGGGAGACAGCATCTTGCTTCTAGTCTTGTTTTCTTTTGTTTTCAGCTTTTCTGTCCCTGCTTGTGTATTTCCATCTCCATGTTAACTCATTACTTTTTCTTTCACATACTCCTCGACGGTTCCATTTGACTGAACAATTTTTTTTTCTCCTCAGCTCTGCATCAATAGGAGACTGAAAGAATGGGGCCATTTTAGCATCACCCTCCACCATCCATGTTTTTGTTTTTTTTTGCCCAGTTTAAATCTATTGAGACACAGAGTCCTCCAAGTCTCATGATATTAGGTTTAGAAGAGGACATGTGCAGGCAATGGCTGCTGTGAGGATTGTGTTGAATATTAAGGGGTGAAATGAAGTTTGGCAACACAAGTGCCTCAGACGCACTAACTTCTGGGAAACATGGAAGTGTGGGTAAGATGTTGGTCAGCTCTCTCTTGTCAGAACTTATCTGCTTTAGTGGATTTCCCTGGAGGGTCTCGCTGGCTTCCCAGGGTGGTCCTGACTGGGCTGACATTTGGACGACTGGTCTGTGATGGCCTTTAGGGCTGCTTTGTGCAGCAGCAGTTGTTGCCCCAGCCTGTTTCGGCTTTACTCCTCCCTCCGTCTCCTATTTTTTTTTTTTTTTTTTTAGTCTTTTGTCTCTGTGGATTTTGTCTCTAGTTGTCACACATTTCTCTCTCTCCGTCACTTTTCTTTGTGGCTTTTCCGTTCTGCACTCATTTCATTTCTGTTTCATTTTCACATTCTTTCCCTCCTGTCTAGCTTTCTCTCTCACTTTCTTTGTTTGATAGCTTTTCTTGTTTTTTTTTTTTTTTTCTCAGTCTCATCTGCTCTCTCTGTCAGCAGGGTCACTGCTGGCCAGGCTGCCTTGGGGTGGGTTTTGGGGGTTGGTATCCGCTGCCACATGCTCGAACGAACAGAGAGAAGGCCTGGGTCTTCTGCATTAACCGGACTGACCCCACCCTTTTAGCTCTGCTGTGTAGAAAGCAGGAAACAGGGAGCAAGCAGAGGTCAAATACTCCAGGAGGAATTACATTGTGAACTTGAAGCAGCTCTGATCTATTTGTGGGGACTGCTGCTGCTGTTTGGGCCCCTCCTGATGAATATCTTGATTTTGCATGTTCAACGGATCTTCTTCTTGAAAATGTTGATTTACAGCAAGTGAAACCGATGGATGACAGAAGGAAAAGCACATGCAGTCTAGTGAGAGGTAATTCCTCATTGAACTGAGATGCAATCAGAACCTCAGTTCTTTATTTTTTATTTTTTTATGTAAAATGGTTAAAATGTCTTTTTCATAAGAACATTTCCTGTTGGTTTCTTGCTCTTTATCTGTGTTTTGCAAGTCAAATAAACAGACAAAAGGTTTAAATCTCTCTTAAGGAGAAAAAATGGTTTTCAAGGTTTGCTATTCTTTGGCTGTAAAGTCACATTCCCTCTGAGCTTCTTGTGTGGATGTCGACTTGAGGGGGATAAGCCTCACAGCAACCAGGTTTTAAAATGGAGATGCAAACAAAATATTTGGATCCACAAATTGTTGTGCATCTTTTCATTGAAAGGTAAGCTTTCATGCAAAACTTGAGAGTAAAATAACCGATTTGCCTCACTCTGTCTCTTAAAAGTGATTAGATTTTTATTTGGAATCTTTTACACAAACTGTCTTGGTTTGGATTATGGAAATAATAATTTCATGCTTTACTTCTTTGTGCACATTTAAAGGTTTCAGATCATCAAAAACAATTTCCACATCAGGCGAAGGTAACTTGAGTGAATAAATATAAATATGCACTTTTTAAATGATAGTTTTAATCCACAAACAGATGAAATTTAGGACAGAGTCTACAACAAGTTGCATATGTTGCATCAGCAACACATTCAGGAGACCAAAAAAAATATCTACAGCACAACAGGCTTTATTTAGCAAAGGGAAAACTCAACAACCCAAGGGCCTATCTTACATTTTCTAAAAAAAATGTTTTGTTTGTTTTATTTATTTTTATTTACCAGGATAAAATAAAACCCCATTGAGATTAAAAACCTCTTCCAAGAGAGTCCTAGCCGAGAGGCAGCAACAAATACAACAGAGATTGTGATGAATCCCAAAACTTTGGGGAAAATATTCTGTAATCTCTGAGACAAAAGTGAACTTTTTTTGGGGAGGGGAAGGGCAAGGGGGTGAAAAACTAGTTTCTTTCTTTAAAAAAAAAAAAAGATATTATAACAACAGCCAGACATGATGGTGGTCGTCTGAATAGTCTAAAAGCTGAAGTTCTGAAGGGACCTAATCAAAGTCTGGATCCAGCGAGAACAATGTGGCTGAATTAAAACAAATCTGCAAAGAATGGCTGAAACTTCACCACAACGATGACAAAGACTCACAGGCAGTTATATCAAATGTCGACTTTTTTGTCTTCACACGTGGGTCGGGTTTCAGGGCCAAGTGGTTTTGGATTGCTTTTCCCCTGAATAAAAACCGAACCCTCATGTGAAAAAGAAAAACAGAAATTGTATTTATTCAGGTTATCTTTCTCTGACATTAAAGTAAAAAAATTGTTCAATGATTCGAAACATTTCAGTGTGGCAGCAAAGCAAGAACTTCAGAAATCTTTAAACGGCAAAACAGTTTTAACAGCACTGTTTGAATGTTGCTCTGCATGAGAAAATATTAATAATTACAAAGCAAGAGTTGCAAGATAGTCCCATACACAAGAATATTGTAGATATATGACAATATGTTGAACTTCACCTGTGAAGGACTTTCACGCTGACAAAATGTATTGTGTATGAATAAGTCCTTATTCATAAAAGTGTTTGATATTTTCCAAATTATCATCCAGCAGAAAACTAAAAACTAAATGGACAGTAAAATGTTAGCATAATAGTGCTTCATCCTACCACAATATCTGTTAAAACACAATAAATCCTGGATGTGGAGAAAAATGTAATATTTGCTTCTTGACAGTAAATCTGTGATTTCTTAAGGCAAAGGGTTTAAAAAAAAAATTAAAGCAAACATAATAAAAAGAGATTGGATGTCTAATTGAAGCTAAGATTTCACTCAAGCTATAGTGGCTCAGAAAGGTCAACAAAATGCAAAAGCCACAACAGAACAGTCTTTTGCATTTTGTTGACTCTTCTGAGCCACCGTACTAAATATTTCATGAAGCAAAACAAAGACTGTGTTTACGTTTGTGTTGACTTTAAATCTCCACCACCTGAAGGTAAAACCCTTAAGTTAAACTGACTGACCTTATCGGGCATCTGAGAGAAAACCTCCCACTTCTAACAGCCACAAGCTAAGAATAAGCAGAAAAACAAAGGTATTACACACAAAGCGCCAGCTTAAGAAATACTTTATAAAGTAGCTCCAAACTAAGCTTTGCGTGCACCTTGACAAAGAAGTGAGGGAAGTCTCCCCACCCTTCCTCCTCCTTGCTCTTTAGCCTTCCCAGTGGTGTTCCAATCTGTAATTACAGACTCTATTTGATTCTAATCACCAGGCTGAAAAGACAGATACCACATCCCCACCTATAAAATCCTCCTACAAAGACCTGGGACTGTGCAAAGCTATATTTCTCCCAATTATCTAGTTGGGATCGACTGGCTCGGTGCTGAAGTTCTCACAGTGTGTTTGCCAATTTGCTGTGTCAATTAGATTTTCTCCTAGGTAAGTAATCAGACTCGGGGAGAAGGTGAACGAGGGAAAGATGAAGGAAAAAGTAATTACAGATTTTTGGGAGGTTGGCAGCTGCTCCAAAGTTTTTTTTCTGTACCGCCCTTTTCTTTTTTAATCCCTTTTATTGTTTCCAATCAAGAAAACAGTCTACATGTGAGAACAGATAGCTTGTACAGAAATTTTAAAAAAATGCAACAAGTAAAGTGCATTTGAATGCTTTATTGTTCCAGTTCAAAATATGCAAAAAGACAGAAAACAAAGGAAGAAAAATAATTAATAAAACACAAGACTAGTGTTTAACGAACGCGAAAACCTACTGGCGAGTGAAAACAGACGCAACTGTTAACGTTTGGACATCCATTTCTCGTTCAATGGTACATTTTGAGCAGAAATAATTAGATGGATTGAGAGAGAGGGAATTAGGTCAAGCTACTCTCAGCTGTCCTGCCTGTCCTTGTAAAATGAGTTCCAAGTCTCTAAGGTTTAAAGGCCTCCTTGCAATCACCCTAATCTTCCCTCCACAGATTTTGTATTGGATTCCAGTCAGGACTCTGGCTGCTCAGAAATCTTATTATGGCTTCTGATCAAAAGAAACATTAGAAAATTACTTTAGACTTAAATCTGGCAGGGATATGAGGGATTTTGGTCTTAACTGTATATTTATCCATGTTAACATGTTAGATAATGCTAATCTAAAAAAACAAAACAAAACAAAAACAATAACACTTTATTTGACAGGGTGTGCATAAGACTGACATGACACTGTTATAAACATGACATAATACCTGTAATGAACATGAAGGAGTCTTTATGAATGTCTATGACTGTTGTCATGAAGCGTCATTCAGTAAATAATGACACGTTTACTAAAGTTGCTTTAAAAGTTGCCTTGAAAGTCCATTAAAAGTGTAAATTTTGCATTTGTTTGTAAATAATAGCACTTTAATGCAAAGTCGGCACTTTTAGTGAACTTTCAATGCAAATTCTAGAGCAACTTTGCATTAAAAGCCTCAATATTTACTTGTTTTTTCATGCTTGGTGATGAAATGCAGTGCTTTCCTCTAATATTAGGAAAATATAAGTTTGGGTTCCATTTTTATTGGTAAGTTGGAAAACTTGTTTTATTATTAGAACATTTTAAGGTGTAAAATGTTCTGGTAATTCAGGACAAATTTCCTTTTACATCAAAACAAATATTTTGATTTTGATTTAAATGTTTTTTTTGTTTGCAAAGTCATGCCATGTGAAGCTTTTTGAAATCAGTTTAACTGACGTGCACAATGTTTTTTTTAATGTTTATGCTAGATAATTAGATGCTATTTTCTTAGCGTGACACTCAGGAGGAGTGCAGACAGTTAGGAAGAGGGGGGCTTGTTCTGTCAGACCGTCAGTTCCCGAAACAACACAAAAAGAACTTGTAAGTAGATGGGTGTATCTTAGATCAGCAGGACGAACTCTGCTGTACACGTAACATCAGTTTCGCACCAAACCATTTGAACACAGAAACCAGATCCCAGCTATTGTTCCGGTCTTTCAAACAGTATTTTATGAACAAGCATGTCAAAAACACCACTGGAATTGAATAGTGTTAAGACAGAAATTGTAAATCCATCATTCTCAAAATTCTTCAAAACTCTTACAAAGCATTCTCAGCGCTGTGATGTGGTCTGCAACCTGACTGGAAAGCACAAAAGAGAATAATTTTATACTGAAGCGGTACATTTATTCATAAACTGGCTGCTTGGTGATCAAAGATAGATTGTTAGCTTGGATATGGACCTTTAATTAGTTTTTACTTTCCATAGTTTAGCTTTTTTGTTGTTTTTTTTTTTTTTTTTTTTTTTTCAAAAGTTGAGAATCTCTGGAGAAGTTAGCATGTCGGGTCAACAAAGACTTACTTAGTTGTTTTTCTGAAAACTTACAAAAGAAAACTGTCTATAAACCTCAGAGAGACCTGGGTTCCCAGTGTGAAATAAATAATTTAAAAAAAAGCATCAGTGTCATTAAAACTCCTTCACTGTTTCCAGCAAAGCGTCGGCTTGCTGGCTGATAAAGCAGGCACTAATACAGAATAAAGCACCGGCAGAGCTGTAGCGTAAATGTTTTTGGAGGATTAACTTGGGTTAATGTCTTTGTAGGTCCTTCAAATCAGATGCCTGTTAATTATGTGAAATGGCCAAATGACAAGAACGTCATTGAACAAAATACGGAAATGCAACCACACCAAAGCACATGCACACACAACTAACTTTAGCACCTAATAACGTCTTATCAGCCTTTTGTTAATTAAAAGCCAAGCAACACATTCCATCACTTTGTCACTTCCACAAGAGTGAGATACTTCCTGGAGTAATCACTCAATGTAGTAATCACTTAATTTCTTATTTATGTGGTGTGTGTTTGTGTGAGTGTGTACCTCCATGTATAAGTGTGTAGATGTATGCGTTTGTGTTTGTGTGTTATTGATTTACATTCAATCTATGTAATTGCTTTCACTAAACTCACATCTGGCTGGATCCATGTCAGCACAGATCAGCATGAAGAAACAATGAACCTGCTGTAAAGAGAATAACAAATTGCTTTATGCCTTTTGTTTATCGTCTGCTTATCTGATGGCAGTTCTGTCTTTCCTCCGTCTTCAATTATTGTTGCGTTGAATCTTTGCAGAGCCAAATGTTAACGTTTCCTAGAACAGCAAAACCTTTGCAATATTTTTCCTAGTGTGTTTCTGTGAATATTTAAATGTCATGTTTTCATTAGCCGCACGCAAGAGATTAGTATCATTAGCAGAAATAAAAGCTTTAAAACACCATTCTGTGTGGAATTAATCTCTGCAATGTGCTTAACTTGTGAGTTACTGACTTAACTTTAACTTTTCATTAATCTAATTTATTGGATGGGTCTGTAGTTGACAAGGACTGCCAGAGTGATACAGAGGTGAAACATATATAACATCTGGGAGTGTGTTTTCCACAGCTGGAGACACCTTAAGTCTTAAGTTTGAAAAGGCAAACATGCAAAAAGTTGAAAATTGCCATTACATTTCATGTAAAAATATTAATTTGACAGAGGGATTCAATCCTTTGAAGAATGCGAACATTTTGTTTGAATCGAATTTATTGACTTTTTTTTTTAATTTACATGAAAGCAATTTTTTTTAACTAATCTACAGTTTCCAGTACAATATGTGCATAAACCAGAAGGACAGATAATGACAACTTTATCTCCATTATGGACCCAAAAGTTGGCCTTGGGTAGAGAGCACTGGAAATGGACTGGTTCCTTTCAGTGTCTCCATTGCCCAATAAAGACACCGGTTGATGAAATTGTTAATCAAGCCAAGAATGGCAGTTGGAAATGACAGATGGACGTAAAAGGATCTGGGATTAAAACTAACAGCATTACTTCCTGTCGCACAGAGACTTCAGACACTCGGTCCAAGACTAATATAATGGGGGCGCAGCAGCAAGACAGAGAGGGTGAAGTCTTGCCGTGAAGGTTAGGCTAATATATCAACACACACCAGGGATCTGATGGGTCTCTGAGCACTTTCCTTCAGTTTATTTTCTTTCCATTTTCTCTTCCTTCATCACTTTTCATCTGTGCTTCTGTTATCTGGTGTCTGAACTGGCCTGAAGGAGTTGGGTTATGACAGACTACAAGCTTGTCCTGTGTCAGAGTTAAGTGTTATGGTGGAAAATCAGAGACACACAAGCCTCCACACAATCTATGATCACAATCTACGTTATAACATAGTGGTAAGGAAAATCAGGAAAATGCAAACATCTACAGCAGTGGTCCCCAAACTACGGCCCACGGGCCGGATCCGGCCCGCCTCCACATTTGGTCCGGCCCCCTGAGCATTCAGGGTTTTTTTCATATACCGTATTTTCTGGACTACAAGCCGCTTATGGATTTTTCTGCAACCACCAGGGGGCTCTTTAGCAAGAAGTGAATCATTGGATGTCAAAAAATTGGAAATAAAGGAAGAAAGTGCCCATTAAAACAGAATTAGGTTTTAATAGGGAATTGAGATGTGAGAATGTTGTTGATCAGTTAAAAAACATTGAGGGGGAAAAGAAGAGTGTTTTTTTTTTTTTAAATAATACTGGGATCATTATGAGAATTTGAGGTATAGATATTAGGATCCAGTAGATGGCAGTAGTGCAACAATAATGGATGCAAGCTGCTGTTGAAATCTAAAGAAGAAGAACAAGCAGCAGCAGAAGAAGAAGCAGAATAAAGTTGGAATAAAGCGCCCATTTTCATTTAGCACATGCTAGCAGCAGACACGAAGGATCAGCACTTTTACTGTTACAGTTACCGTTTGGAAACTACCATAATCAGTTCAGTTAAATCTAAACTTGGCAACTTTTTCTTTTTCAACCCTAATAAATGTGATATTCAGTTGGCCTGTTATGACTCAAATGTTGGGTGTCCCAACATGCTGCTGCTGCTGCATCGTTGTGGAAAACCTGGAGCGACAGAGATATCTGAGGCTTATATGTGTATGTTTACTGGTTTTCTTTAAAAAAATTAAAAAAAAACTTTGGGGTTGTGGTTTATAGTCCTGTGCGGCTCATAGTTTTTCACCACCAGACGTTAATTATTTCAAAACGCTAAAAATAATGAATTGGGGGATCAATAACTGCTCTGGGGCCTGGAGGGTGCAGGTGGGGGGCAAAGAGGGTCTTTTGTATGTTAACTAAACTCTAAATTACATGAACTGAAAGTTAGGAAAAACAAACTCGGAGCTTCTGAACTGTCATACTTTCATGATATATTTTAACTTTTTAAAATTTCATTAAATCCTTTCATTTTTTTCGTCTTTTATGTCGTTTAGTAGAAACGTATGAGTAAGGCAGTCTGAGGCTACGAAATGAACGTCAGGACTTATACGCCAAGTGTCGACGAACATGATTTTGACCTCTCATGCACACATCCGTCACAGAATAAAGGAGGAGTGCAGGAAAGATGTTCTTGCATAAGCAGCAGCAGTTTTCTGAAAGTTCAGACTGACATTGTTAAAGAACCAGAAAGATATCTGCAGTCAGGACTGACATTTCAAAGCATATGGCAACTCTTTAAGTGTGCAGGGAAGAACAGCCGGTGGAACGCTTCCTCTCTCGACTCCGTCAGGAGAAAGCGAAAGTGACTGTTGCATATTCATGGCCATATTCATGCCAGCATAAGGTATCTTCCAAGATGTCAGAGGGGCAGGTCACGGTTTGAAAGCATTTATCTCTCAGCGGATTCTGTTAGATGGCAGCCCACAGATGATTTCTACGAGATCCCCGAGCTCGCCGTGATTTTGCAAGAGGTCAATGAATCAATGACCCGGCCAGGTAGGAGGCTGAACGGAGCCAGAGGCCAATCAAATCGATTCCACCTGGCCAAGACCGAGGTCAGAGGTTTCGTTTGCAAAGAGTCAATACTCAGTCCTAGAAACTCGGTGTTAGTACTTCATTATTAATCCCTCTCAAAAAGCTGATTCATTTTTTTTTTTTTTTTTGTATTTGCTTTTTACTTTTCACTCGGCTGAAATATGTGTTAGCGCTAAAAGGATGTTAAAAAAAAAAATATATATATATATATTGTTTTTGTTCCAGTGAATCCATTTAAACACTCTCCTCTTTTCATTTGTTATGAGTCAAGACAACAGATTAATTGATGCATTATAACAGACTAAAGCCTGAAATGAAGCGAGGCAAGGCAAGAAGTCTCGGAGGTACACGAGGATTAGGAGAGAAAGCAGTTCGAGGAGAATAAATAAGAGCAATGCTGGTGCAAAGAGGGAGAAAGACGGATGAAGAGAAAAAAAAAACTTCCACAAAAAATGATAGAAAATAAAGCAAGTATCATCAAAGACATCAAGTTTGAATGAAGATTTTAGAGAGTTTTATTCATTTTTTTCCTAGAGGGGGGGGGAAAAAAATGATAGCACACAGTAAGGTTCTGAGCTCTGTTGGCTGAGGCCATTTCAGCAGTCACACCAGGCCTGGCAGGAATATCGTCTCTTTAAGACCAGGCTCTCACATTGCTTGTTTGTGTGGTTTTCTATTTCTATTTTCTCATCCTCACACCCACTTCTTGGCTGATACCTTCGATAGTCCATGCTTTGAGAGCTCTCACCTTCTTTGTATCCATCTGTGATTTCACCCCACCCCCCTCCAAATGACCCCCTGGTGCTTTAAGTTGCATCTACTTAGTGTGCCAATGACAAAATGATCTGTACAATTTGCAGATTTTCACATACGAGAGCTCCGTATTTCGTACTGGAGAACAGACATTGTAAATATTGTATGCAAGTGCAATGCATGACCCTGTTACATCCTTCAAAGTCAGATGGTGAGTCCCAGCTGTCTGAGGCTGTCATGTCTTTTTAATGTGTCTGTCAGCAAGTTAGAGAAGCCACATTAAATAAGTAAAGCCTCGTCACGCATCGCGGTGCTCCGTCAAACAATCTAATTTTCTTTTCAGTGGCTTTCCACTGATCAGCTTAGTTTTTGCTAATGTTAGACGTACAAGTTTATGTGAGTTCAAAACGCAAATTAATATCGTCAGGGACGAGCGAGCTGAAACATGTCACTTGGTTTTACAGATTATTTTCTCCAGGCTGATTTATTACCTAGCTGCATCAATGAAACGATTTTAGTTTTTTCTTAAATGTGGAAGAACCACTCTTACAACTAATTTTTTTTTATTTCTGGAAACGGATGCCTTGCAATTTCATAACTGTCCTTAAAAGTCCCGAGTCATTATTAATTTTAATGCGTTATATGAAATCCAGCAGTTTCTGGACATAATCATCGCTGCAGCAAGACATTAACCTGCTATCTATTTTAAGCACACAAAATAGTGTCAGACATATATAATGGCACAAATCTAATATTATTGCGAAACAGCGTTTAATGACTGGGTTTGACTTTTACGCTCTGTCAGGTATTTAAAAAACTTATTTCCTTCTACTAATAACCTATGTTTGTATGCATGGCTTGTTAAATTTTATGATATAACTCACATTATTCAAATTATTTGTCTGGGCATCCTGCTGCAACTCTCTTGTGTGCTGGACTGCAGGTCTCCTCCTAATGAAAAGCAGTGATCGCAGCGTAGCTAACTAGTGCAAAGTTTTTTAAACAGGAAGAACAATTTTGCACTTGTTTGCCAACACACAGGCCTTCTTATAACTGCTAAATAAACTGGATCTATATTCCAAGCAAAATCAGGAATAAGCAGGCTTATTGCGGATGCAGATGTGTTCCTGTTATGCACTTATAGTGTATAAAAATCACCTGCTTTGTTGTATACAAGCATCAGACAAACAATGTATGTTATGTATTATATATGGGCTTTAGCTTATGCTACACAGATAACAATAGAAAAGAGCAGAACAACAGCAGAAGAAGATAGATTTTTTTATTTTTTTATTTTGTAAAATCTTATTTCCTTGCTTCCACGTTGAGCGTGGTGACGATCCCCTCTCCGGGTTTGCTGCACGACACTGTTGTTCAGGGCATCCAGGCATCTGGCATTTTTCGCAGAACGACTGGCGTTGTCTGGCACTCACCCTGGCCGCGACAGCTGGAGGTGGGGCAGACCGACAGTCACAGACCGCAAAGATCAAAGAGAAGTAAGGATGGAGGGACAGAGCCCATCTGTCAACCTTAGCAGTCATACCCTGGATAGCGGCAGCTGGCTTGAGCCGTCTGCTGCAGCCTGGCACATCACCAACAAATGTTTTCATGCTTATTATTAGCAATAACCTATGAAAGACTTAACAATGATTAACCCAGCAGGTTTATTAAAAAAACAAAAAAACAACACTCATCTTGGCCTCATTAGATAAGTGGGACATCCATCCATCACACACACTTATAACTGTGTGATGGATGGAACAGAGATTAGGCCAAAATTATAATCTCAGAGTGAAATTAAACAAAGAGCCAAAAACAATAGAATCTTTAAAACGAGCCAGACCTCCTGTCATTGAGGAAATTTAGGAGACAAGCATTCGTCGTCTCTTTTGAAAACTGCAGCTTGTGTTGCTGACTTTTAGTTTTATGCAATGAACTCTATTGTTCATTTAGTGTGCTGCAACAGTTTTCCTTCAACATGCATACATGGCATAATTTTCACCCTATACAGCTCACCTACTCTGTTTAGACATTATTTTCAGATGACTGGGCTCAGTGCAGTTTGCGTGAATAACCAGTTCCATTGCGTGCGCCGCTTGTTTCTTGTGCGTCCTCTGGATTGTTTTCTCTCTGTGAGTAAGTAGAGCAGCGACTCCCTGGTTATAACTTAAACTGCATGTAACACAGCTATTGTTTAGTCATGTGCAATGGGGCGTACTTGGAGGAGGTAAGAAAATGATTCCAGCATCCTAGATTCTCTGAGTGTCAGTTTAATCTTTTAAGCGGTATGTGAAATTTGGGCCAAAATGGGTTTATTCAGACGCTTTTTTTTTTTTTTTTTGATTCCGTATAAAAGTTGTACGATGTAAGGAGAATATGTGACTCTTACACTTTAGCAAATGTGTTCACACATTATAGTTAGGCCTTCACAATACCTCACATTATGTGCCGCCCCCATCAACCTCTCCCACGGAGGTACTGTGATGTTTTCTGATAGATCTCGACTCCAGTCTACCTGGTCTGTCTGTCGCATGGATGTATGATAACCCTGAAGCAGTCCACTGCCGCAGTTGTGAAGTGCAGGACATCTTCATGTATTTATGACTCTATTAAATTCCTGCACAAGGACAGGGGGTTCGGGGGTGGAGGGGAGGTAGAGTGCTGTGGCCTTTCAGTCGTTCTCCCTCCCATCCATACACGTTATCCTCCCAACTAACTCCCAACCATTTCACCATTTCTGTCAGTCATTAATGTAGATTTATGTCACCACCTGCTGATAAAAAGTGAACAAATGTGTGGTTACCACAAAAATAACCCTGGAAAATATGAAAACTTAAAAAAAAAGAAAATGAGATGTGCATAATTAATTTATTATGAGCTGTTCCTCCGAACCTGAATTGGGAACCATCTTCTCCTAACTAGATACTTTCACATCATCATTAGTATATTGGGATTGTTTATTTTGTTTTTATTTAAATTTTGCCAACATTAACGAACAGCAGTTTGTTAATTTCATTTCATAATTAAAGCAATGTAGTTCATTTGGACCAAACTTGCAGTTTATTCACAATTTGCTAAATAGTTATTTTATATTCAAGGGTTTTTGTCAGAATGAAAACCCACCCAGTTTTGTGCTGTTCTTTTTTCTTTTTTTTTTTTTCTTTTTTTTTTGGAGATTCCTAGTTTAAAGCCTGTACTCTGTAGTAAATCAAATTTAACTTTTGTGTTTAATTTTTAGAAAAATGAACAAAATATAGAAAACTGAGTTTGAGAAAGTGTGAAACTTTAACAGAAAACATATGAAGAGGATAATGTATTATTATTTTACGAGGTAAGTTTTAAGTAACTTGGAAAAAAAAAAAAAAAAAAAAAAAAAAGAGAACATTTTGCTGAAGCTACCAAAATGTAGCTTCATTCCCAGTGCAACAGCTGGGGAATGAAGCAAAAATGTTCTCTCTCTTTAAGAGAGAGAGAACAAAAACATATAAAATTCAGCACTGCATCCACACATTTCTTTTCTGATGAAGCTGTTTGTGTTACTCTGACTTCAGCAGGTCCATTTGACCTTCAATCATCCACAAATTCAAAATAACAGTCAGCATGAGTGCTCTCTAACAATAGAAATCACCAAAGCTCCAAATACTTCAACCAAAACCAGTCAGAATATCACAAAAACACACACACTGGAATCAAAATCAAATATAAGCAGTTATTCAAAATGTGTTTTTGGAGTGGCTACTTGAAAATGTTTGATTCGTTTTTTATCAAGGTCACAGCAAATGTTCTATAGCCGTCATTTTATTTCACTTTTAACTGTTCAGTACCAGGTTAATCTGAAAATAAGCTGAGCCAGTCAACATCCAACTTCCTTTCATGTATGTCGCCGATAGATATAAATGTACAGTGTACAACTGCATCTCAGTATGAAATTATTCCGTTAAAGGACTACAGGCTGAAAATAAATGTGACATTTGCAACTGTATTACAGTAGTTGATGGAAAACTAAAATAGAAAGCACATGGCTTTCAACTGCACAAAAGCAGCAAATACTGTTGATACAAATTTGACCCGATTTTCTAAGGAAGCCTCTAAACATTTTGACTTGGGAGAAATTCAAGCAAAAAGGACCAGGCTGCAAAAGCTTCCAGAGAAATAGAAAATACACATTCAAACACAATATTCTACTTTTTATTTGAATTCACACAGAGCAATGCTAAGCTTTCTTTAGTATTTGTGTTTTGATAAAGAAATATTGTGACTGGTCCCTGGTCGTATGGTAGAGATGAAGAAATATGGATTTCGGTGAATAAGCCCTAAACAGTTTATTTACACTTTGCACATTTGTTTAGAACATATAAGACGTAACATATAAAAATATAAATGTTGTTCATGTTAGATCAAGAGTAGCAAAAATGGAAGTTAATCTAATTTGTAAAATAAACACGTGACATTAACAATTATTATCAACAACATCATCAACCAAAAGTTATTCAGGAAGTGCAGATCCCCTGGGTCTAAACCTGAGACCTGAGGTGAGATGACGCTTGTCTTATACCGTCTTCAAGTAAACAGATGCCAAAGCTTCATCAAACCAGAATTCCCTCATGAGTACACTTAATCATGATGAGTTAGTCGGGACATGAGGTGGAATGCGCATTCACACAGACATTATCCTCCGAAGACCAAACACAGAGGCAATTAAAAAGCTGTGATGATAACTATTACATGACAAACAGCTGCCATAGAAACCCAGACCTGCGGGGCGGACAGCTCCCGCTAAAGAGCTGCTTCAAAACACAGACAAAAGCCTGAGAGTTTGTATCGTACGTGCAAGACTGAAACAGTGAGTAGATTCATACCCCGAATTATGAATCCCTTTTCATATCCTGTGCAGCCACCTTTGGAAGCAACGATCAACAGTAATTGTTCACGGTGGGGAAATCCTTGCTGCAATTCATTGAGGTTTGTGGACATTTGTTTATGCAGAGCTCTGTTATGGTACCGCCACAGGATTTCAATAGGAATCCAGGTCTAGACTTTGTGAAGGTGCTTGTAGACCTTATTCTGTGTCTCTCGGATGTTTATTTTTGTTTTGATGTGACCTAAAATCATTTTTTTTGAAAAATTGCAGTCAAAGTTACATTCAAAGTTGTATTTTTTCCCCCCATTTTTGCCATAACATGATCTCACAAAAAACACGTTGAAATTGCTGCACATAACCTTCCCTTACTTCTCTTTTTCTCATCAAGTTATAATCCCTCCACCTGAGAAGACCTTGCATCATCATCCTGCTGCTGGCCTCTGGTCGAATATCTCCCCCACGGCCCTGAGTCCTTGCTCTCTCTATTGTGGCAAAAAAGGATTTATTTTTAATACGTGGGAAGCAATAGCAAGCACAACTTCTGAACAAGAATTAAAGAGGATTGTGTTTAGTCCTGAAAACTGGCAAGGGGTGTAATGAAATAGTTAAGAACAACATTAACATCCTTTGTCAACAAGCTTAAGATGATATACTGGCATTGATTAACTAATCATCTGTATCCACTCAACTTACACAATACCTCTTGAATAGTTTGGAAGAAAACTATGCAAAGGTTTTTGCCTTTTGGCTCTGACTAGTTGCCGAACACGACAGAGACCATGCAGCTTGGCTCAGCAGTAGGTCTCCCCTCTGTGATCTAATCCACAGGTATAATCAGCCTCAGCATGTGTATGCTCATGGTGCGCTTAAAGACAGAAAATCACGTTACCACAACCGATCAAACTGTTGTAAAGGCTGAAGAAAGTGCAGGGTGCAAAGGGAAGCGCAGGAGCCACTTGAAACAGGAAGTTAAATTAGAAGGGAGCCAAAATCCAGTCAAATTGCAGTGATTGGCCAGAAATAAGGAAATATGTAAACATTAAGGAGTTTTTTCAGATTTGTAGAAAAAATTCCAGTGACTGGTGAATTGCAATGAATTTGTGGATGATTAGTGAATTTGCATTTATAGCGATCGCAACTTTGTGGATGAAATGATTATTAGATTGAGAACATAATTGATGGTAGACACAATGACAGGACAAAATGATAAAGGACTATTATAATATTAAGATTCTCAAAGATAATAATTAAACATTCATGTTTTAATTTGGTTTTAATTTTAGGAAAGATAGAACAGATTTGAATTCTTTACCTAGAGCGATGCAGGATTAGTGGAGCAGTGGATATTAAAGATTGAAAAACAAAATGTTATTTCAGTTGCTGGAGACTTAAAAATGAACTTGGACTAGAGGTGAAAGACTTGAAACCAGAATTGCAACCTAAAGTCTGAACTTGACTTGTGAACATGTCTGATTTCGACTGGAATTTTATATTTTATCTTTTGTGACGAGTTCCAACGTTTTAAGGTTGCAAGACCTTCTTGCTATCTTTTGCTCCCTCCACAGATTCTCTGTCAGATAAAAGTCTGAACTCTGACTGCGTTGCTCGGAAACACAGATTTTACACGTAGTCATGTTGACAAAATTAAAAGGTCGTTATAAACCTAAACCTGCCAGGTGTATAACTGTGTGTGCAACTAGAGCACTATCGATGCAGTCGCGATCATGAAAGACAATTAAGAAAAATGTTGCATCGTCATTTCCGGTTCCAATTAATCCAACAAAGAGCTGCACGTCTTTTGATAATGTCTTACTGAATCACTCACCCATTAAAGTATATTCAGTTATACGTGCGCGTTTTTATACACATGCACGCACCAGTGGCTCTGGTTGTTGGCTGCAGAGAAAGCCTTACATGCTCCTCCTCCATCCTCTCTATTTACCGACAAAATTAAGACATTGATTTCTTCTCTTGTTCTTAAACCTGTATCGATTTAACTCAGGTGTCTGAAATTACCTCCAGCCTTCTAGCTCCACGCACGCTCACACGAATATTTTAGGACACAACGATTGCAAATTTCTAGAGAGATGGCGTACAGCACTCAAGTGCAAAAGAAACCAGCTTTGACTCAACAAAAAAAAACAGCAGCACATCTACATGGAGCTTTAGGGCACACAGTCCCTTACAACTCTTGGTGTTGAATAATGTTATTACATCCTTTTGTATGCTTCTCAAATTTCTTGTTCAACTTCCCCCCGCCCCATCCTATCCACACACACACACACACACACACACACACACACACACCCCCACACACACCCCCACACACACACACACGCACACACACCCCCACACACCTACACACAAAAAATATCTAAAAATGAATTGAAACTCTGAGGTGAGAATACCAGCCCACTAAACTTCCTGTGTAACTGTGTAGCTCCGCTGGGACGGAGCCTTGGGTGGAGCTCATATGATGGGAAAATAGCTTGATAAGTAGAAACCAGCTGGAGAAATTGCCTCTTTTCTCTCTGCTTCATATTCTTTTGGTGTCAGTCCTTTTTCAGGGCTGTTTGCCTGTGCAGCTCCAGATGTGATAGATGAGTCGCTTCGACCGTAGATGCGGCAGTCTTAAATCACATGCAGCCTTTGTCCGACATAATATCTAAACAACACTCTCGGAGATGAGGAAGGAACATGGCCTCCAAGAATGGGAAGGAGACACTTCTTTGCTTTGTGTCAAATATTGTGGGTCAATGAACATAATTTCTTCACGTTTAACAGCTGCTTCCACAAGAGGTTGGCTAAAAGGCTTGGCTTCTGTCTTATAATGGTGTGATGTAAAATGCACAGCATGATGTGAGGTCCAGTATGCATCTAAATGAGGCAAGATGACTGACATTAGATATGTATGTATGACAGCTGTCTCCCAATAAATGTAGTTTTTTGGCATCAGGAAATAAATCAACAAAAATATTTCTGACAGGAGGCAAAAATGACTGCCATGAATGCATTTGCAACCTAAAGTCAACAGCTTATTTGGTCCAACGTTACTCAGAAGGGTTTTACCCAGTTCACTTTGCTGCAATATAAGCAGAAGGGAGAGCACTTTAGAAAACTACCAAACATAGAAGTTAATCCACCAGGAATAAACACAGCTGTTGGATATGAAGTATGGCAGTGGTTTAAATATTTACTGTTTTAGATCCACAATTATTTGTACTCCTCATGAAGACACACAAAGAAGTAGAATGATCACAGAATCAACCTTTGTTGTATATTTTTAAAATTAATATTAGGTTGTTGTTCTTTTTAATAATTGTGCCATGATTATTCCCACCCCTAAATACAATTTAACTGAAACCTTTTCGTAAAACATACTTTTCTTCATTTTAAAATTGATCATAGTCCAAAGGAAGCTTTGATTATCAATCTATAACTATTTTCTTTTCCTAAATTAGAAATATAATTGGTGGTCAAGGGGAAAAGCGTATTGAGGATTAAGATGTGAGATAAGTTGTTATGGGGATATACAGCAGTTAATTGAGGTTTTAAGAGATGAAGTTACTAACTGACAGCAATATCCGATGAAGGATTTAAAAGTTGATGCGATTTTTGATTGCCTGTCAGTCAGACTGCTGCAATACGGGAGTGATGTAGCTGGTGGATAGGACGATGCCAATCAGACGGACAGCTACGTTCTGTGCTGACTGAATTTATAAGGGATAGACTGAGATGATATAATGCAGGCTTAAATATACAGAACAAAGGATGCTACTGATATGAGAGTGGGAAGGTAATGTGGTTTGAAGGATGACACCCAGATTCTTAAGCTATAAAGGGATGGACAAAGCGAGAATCTACAATTAGTCAGATATATATTTTTTCCTGATTATCGAAATTGGATTGAGAACCTATGAGGAAAATGTCAGCGTTATAGATGCTGTTTGAGAACTCTATGTTTAATTAAAACAGCAACAGGGTGGGAGAGACTTTTGGTTAATTGAAAAGATAGAGCGGGGTGTCATCTGCATAGCAGGTGACATTAATACTGGAACTGATCTAAAACAATTAAGATGACTGCTAAACAAACACGGCGTCAGGACGTAATCTTGGGGAACCCTGAAAAAGGGTTGATGTAGACCTGAAGGAGTGTCATCAGACGGGTTGAGCAAGTTAGGAACTATGTAGGTAGCTGACAATCACTTGTGATATGCTAACAAATGTCTTTTTATACAGTTTTAGCAAACGGTGCTAGTAGTTATGGGGGGCATTGTATGTATTATGCATGCATACTTTCTCTATATGAATCATTAGGCAAGTAATGGGTATACATCTGTGAACAAACAAGCTTGTAATCCTTTATGTTCATTATTGCTTAAATGACAAAAAACCTTCTTAATTAGCAAAGTACAATGAACACAAAAGTACTGAGCGTCTTATAGAATTGTAGTCTCTCTAAAACAAGTGCGGGAAACCATCAGCGAGAGGAAAAGGTGAGACTTTGCACACTGTCAGTAAGCCCCACTCTTTCCTCTCCAGGGGCTGTACCATTGATCTGTCTGAGAGCAGAGTTTCTAGTAGTTTGGGAGAGCACAAGGGGAGAAGGCACACCGACTAATCAAAGGGGCCAAATGAAAATTGAGAGGCAATTTAGGGAACCAATAGCACCATGGGAGCCTGCAGAGAGTGGGAGTTGGCAAAGAAGAAGCATAAAGGGGCACCGATTCTGAAGGAGGACTCAATTTGATAGAATAGACTAGTTCAGTTTGCAAAGAAAGTACCTTTTAAAACCACCGACAGGTGAAGTGAGAAACATTGATTAGTTCCTTACAATGCAATTCCACGCAGGTTCAAGCATACATCTCAATTTCTCTTTGACAGATTCCACTGTCCTTATATTCACTGCAACCAGGTCAACGACACTTTACTGTGATGCAAAGTGAGAAATGCAACAAAGCTACGCTGAAGCGACTTGAGAAAAACAACAAGGAGCCCAAGGCAATACTCTAGAACAACTCTGATGCAGATGGGCAAAACTCGCAAACATTGGAAGCACCAAAGCATCACGTAACCTCCAGAAAACCTCGACCGGAGATTTCAGACTTATTCTGTACAGGGTTTACATGAGTGGTTTCTACAATGACGTTTGTCTTGCTTCCTTATTTCTCTATGCTCTTCTACTTACTTTTTAAGACGGAGGCCTGAACCTGCATCGGGCTGCTTGAGGGCACAGTTTTTATTATTGTTCTAAAGTTGTATGTTGCCTGGGTGAATTCAGGATGGTCTAACGAGCTGTTACATTGCCATATTGGTCTCCTCATCACTCAAAGAGCCAGCCTGGCTCTTCAGAGTTGGCATGTCACAGTTGTCATCTCTTGTGTTTGCACTCTTGTGCTATATTCAGTTCTCCATTTGTGGGCAGCTTGAGAAGTTATATATATATATATAAAATGCGGCATTGGATTCATTGTAGGCAACTGTGTGCAGGTAACTGTCCAACATATATTAATCCTCACAGATTATTCTGGATACAGCTTAGACATTTCATCGATTGGAAATGCTGTGACCATCAACAACGTAAAATATGAACTTGTATCATTCTTATGCACACTAGATCAGCTGTGTACATTTGCTATTAAAATTAAATTGAAGTTTGGGGATGTTAGAAAATACATCTAACGGTTTCAGTTAATTTCTCACCCATAATGATGTACCAGCTTCAAGTCTAATGCTTTTCTGGTTTCCCTACATTTGCAAATCTAAGTAGTGATAAAATGGGTCAGATTGTGAGAGCATCAAGGTGAGAGGATGCCTCTGTAGATGGATAGAGTTAAATCCAAGCCAATCCTGGAAGAAAATACTTAAAACTGGAGAGGTTCACATTCCAGTGGGAAACATACAGGTAGAGCTACAGCTAAATTGTTTAGATCAAAGTGTATTCATGTGCTTGAATGCCTCAGTCAAGCACACTCTCTATCCAGTGTGACCGAAGTTGAGCTATTTTGCAAAGAAGAAATTGTGCTACACTTTTCAGATTTTAATATGTGGACATGCTTAAGAACGTTGTATTTACTTTCCTTCTGTGTAAGAAATGCTTTGGGTTATTTTCACTTAAAACTTAAAAAAAAAAAAAAAGAACGTCAAATTTTGTGGTTGTAACATCACAAAATGTGAAACAACTGAATTCATTTGCAGCGCACACTTTTGGACGACGCTGTACATTGCTGGTTTTGCTGCTGCTCTGGATGCTTGAATGTCTTGGGTGGAAATATTCTCTGTAAGGAAGAAAAGTTACTTCATTTAGCCATGCATCCCTGCCTACTGGTAATTATAGCTCTATTGGCTGAATCATTAGGGTAATTTACTTACAAAGTGCTCTCCACTCTGCTTTCAAGAGTCAAACTGCTGCACCATTTCCCTGTGGCATCACACCATCAGGCTCACATTTTGACCCAGTCAATTTAAACGGTCACCTCCTTCCAGCTCCGAGCTTTAAAACTCTTTGCACTCAGCTGCACTGTTTGGAATACACCCAGGACCTGGATTCTATCTGCAGTCCTGAAACACTTTTACATCAATATGTCAGAGCGGAGGGGAGGCACATTAACAGAGGTATTTTGTCTCCACTGTTTTTCAGTTCTGAAGTTCAAATATCTTTCCTTTCAATTATAGAAATAATAACTTATTTCTAAAACAGTGTCAGGAAAATTATTATTTTAATCTTTCTTGTTTACCCCCAATGATATGTCATTATAAAGCTAAAGTTTATCTACCTACCTCTCTTTCAACACTGTTTAGTTAAAATGGGCTGCACTTTCAATTGAAGATTACTGTTTTAAGAATATCTATTTCCATTGATGTTAACATCTCTGTAGCATGCTCAAAAGCTGGTGAACACATGCACTACACTCAGAAATTAAAAAAAAGGTTAATGATTCATTGTTTAACATTCAAAATAGATGACTGGTTACTCAGGTGTAAAAGTATGAAATAAAAAAAAAAAAATCTAATTAAAGAAAAAAGTAGAAACAAAGATTTAAGCCCGAGTACATCAATAAATAAAAAATATGGAAATATGTACATAAATTCTAGATAATGTACCAGTAATAATGATGATTACCTATACCTGTAACACTGTGTAGTAGCTGACAATTATACATTTTCTAGTAAGTTGTCAACTTTGTTGGTAGGGATAAGAGTGTCCATTCATATATCCAGCCTGAAAATGACAGAGAAGAATTAAAAAAAAAACTTAGCCTTGCAAGGTATCAATTTTTAACATGAAAAATGGTCAGAAACCTTACTTAACAAAATTAGTTCAACAAATTCCATGCAACTGAATTGGATTTTCAGATTTAACAAGGTCATGTTTTTACAAAAAAAAAAAATACTATACATAAATACAAACAATGCTGATGAGGATTCACCATCAAACTTTGCTGAAAAAAAAAGATAAAACAGTTAAAGGAAAAAATCGAGCACAGAAACACAAAACTAATATCCTGTATTTCATCTGGACAGATATGGCATTTCATGTTAAATAGTTGAGGCAGCTGATCAAATGTCAGCCTGAGAAAAGCAAATGTCAGGTGTTGGCTGATAACAATGATTGTTATGGGAGCAAATTGGTTTCTGGATATTAGTGGAAAACTCCTGGATACCAGCGTAAAAGGTACGATTTCAGCAGCATTAGCAACGCCGAAGGACTCATTTTCACCACAATGCCCAGCAGAGGTAGTTTGTGAAGTCTAAAAAGAGACATATATTACATGTAGTCGGTTCGGATCGAGGTCGGTTTGTATTCACACCAGAAATGAATCCCATCAGAGTTTGTTTGGACCACCTTGATCCAGTTGTTTGCACCAGAGTGTTTTCGAACACCAATGAGGGTCCATCTAAAGTGACCCACATGTGTTGGGTGTGAATAGACCCTAAAACATCAATGCATTTGGACTACAGTGCCGTCTATGCACTTATGTATTTTCTTCCAACATATGGCACCATCATATGTTTTGGTGAAGGAAAAGCAAACGAGGGAAGTGAAACAGTTTTTACAGAGCTCACCCATCAATCCACCATGTCAAGTGAAACAATATTACTTTTGTGTGACATCTTTATTAAGAGCAAACAGACGTGGCTCTTTTGATTTATCTTTTTGACATTTGATCAATGACATATAGCCATTCATTTCCAACAGACAAATAAGATGTAGCAAGAGTATTTGTCTTGCAATCCAGAAGTTGCCGGTCTGAATTCTGGTCCTGCCACATACGGATGTGTCACTGTGTCTCTACTGGCCACTAAGCAACTTGAATATACGCTGCCTCTTCACTTGCTCGTAGTCTGCAAGCTTTTACAGCTAAAGCAGAGCCAAGCGCCTAAATAACAGTAACTGAATACAATCAGTTAAAGCTCGACTGGAAGATGAAGCTTCAAGGCGGAGCATTGTGGAAATAGGCGGCTCTTTCTGAGAGCAAACATTTAGGAATCCCAGAATAGCTTCCACGGGACTCTCAATGGTTCCTCCAACATGCATGAATGAAAGAATCAAAGCAACGCTCGAGGTACTGTATGTTTTTGATGAGGGGATAAAATTATAGAAAGCTACAAAAAGTTGATCTTACAAAATATCTCCCTTTAATGATCCACTGCTAATATCTTGGTGCCAAATACCACAGCACATGTTCAGGTATCTAGAAACCTAAGGAATTTGTCAGATCGAATGTTTAAGGTGAAAGACACAATAAGGCAAATGGCTATCATGTTATGCGACTGGTGCAATTTTAGACTTCCGTACACAATTAGAATGACAAAAGGGTAAGTTCATGTTCTGAACAAGCGCGACTCAGATTATATAACGATGGTATCCATACTGTTTCTCCTTTGTCTCTGGAAGGATGCATCAAGGTTAGGTACCTGAGTGATGCAACGATATCGACCCACTTGAATATTATTCAGATTTAAAGAAACAACTAGCCATGCATTCATTTGCAAACTGTTGTCATTTTTTTCAGACAACTTAGCAATAATTTATGGCAGACCTCCTACAATACATGGTTTGGATTCCTTTTAAAGTAGGATTCTCTGAATAAGTCAACTGTTGTCACTGCAACCTGCGGTCACAGTCGATGGTTACTCACATAAAACGCACACTGTGTGTGAAATAAAGAAACATTAAAAAATAATTTAGCAGAGAAACCATCTGATGCAAAATCGATGTGTTTAAAACTGAAAAATTTAAAGCAGTTCAACTGATCGTTATTTGTACGTTGCATAAAATTTCATCAGATAGTCACTCTGACAAGTCAAGCATCGCATAATCTGGATTTTAATGCTTTTCACATGGAAGCTGGTGGAAATTTTTGCCCCTGCTGTGACCTACAGTCAGATTCAATTTGAGGTTGTTAAAACTTGTATTGATATCAGGTAAGATACTAACTGTCCATAACCTCGCCACATAAGCTTTTCCTTATATGTTACATTGAACTATGTATGCCTTCTTGACAATCTAAGTAAAGAAATATGATTGTCACTGTCACCACCCCAACACTTCCTAGCCTTTCTGCAGCTGATTTCTAGTTTTACCTTTTTTTTTCTCTCCGTCTCTCTATGCCTGTTTCTCATTTCATTGCAGCGACTGTTAAACCTCTGTAGGAAGCCTGTAGGTGGCACAATGTCTCTATGCATGATCAGCAAAGCTCTTCTGTTAGGCCCATCAGCATGCCAGGAGAGAAACAAGCGCACTGCCATGCCCCAGAGAACAACAGCATGTGGCTCTATCAAACAGTTCTGGCTCTCTGCAACCTTGACGGAACTTTTTGCAAACCTGATACATGGGCTAAAGTGTTTCCTTTTTTTTTTTTTTTTTTTTTTTTTTTTTGCATATGAATTACATTATGGGTTACACAAAATTGTGTAATGTATTCAACAGCTAGGTTTAGGAACAGTATAAGAAATCTGGCTCCATGCTAGTTTCTGATCTAAGCTATGAGCGCCCTCTAGTGTGTGAATGTCAAATGTATCAGAGTAATTATTAGATGAAGGAGGGAGATGGTGGTTCAGGGAAGCAGCCATCATTAATAATTGCTCCGCATTGATGTCTGACATTGTCGCCACAGATCCCATGTTTGAAAACCTCAATGGACGATTGATGCAACAAAAGAGCACATCAGTATTATCGTTAAAACAAATGAAATAAAACGGCACACCCTCACCATGTATTGCTATGCAAGCACAAACCTGATACAAACTGCGTGTTTTACTAAATAAATTATTTTAACATGATGTCTCAAGTTCATAAGATTGCGACATGATAAAATATCACAGAATCATATAAAAAACCATCTATTTGTGTTTTTGCTCTGGAACTTAATGGAGTCCTTCAGGAAATGTAGTAAAGTAATCATAAGACATAAAAAGGGTCACAGTTACAGTAAATCACAGGGAGCCTCTCAGCAGCTCCTTGATGAATATGACTCACTATGATCATGGGCGTAGGAAGCGGGGGGGACGCGGGGGACATGTCCCCCCCAATATTGGAGAGAGCCACATTCGTCCCCCCCAATAATTTCACTGCAGTTGCGAAGAATTTTAAAATCTTCCACTCGCGTGCTTTTATTTGGAAGGCGCATAACAGCGCATTCAGCAGAGCGCTTCCTGCCCCTCCCCCCTCTGAACGGCTCAGAGTAAAGACAGCAGCAGATGGAGTCAGAGAAACTCCGTTTGAAGGAGGTAAACTGTCTGTCAGGGATGTTGCCATGAATATCGCTCGTTTATAACATCTTGTTGTCAGTTTACTTTCATATATAGAACTAAATCTTTTTGGTTTAGCTGTTTAAATTCTGGAATAGTCACATGTCCAAAATTTTACCACTAACTTTAACAGTTAGCTAGTCTAGTCACAATGATTTAGACTGAAACAGCAGCAAACTGAGCAACACCTGATCATACTCGACCACTTAACATGTGTTTTATATTATATTATATTATATTATATTATATTATATTATATTATATTATATTATATTATATATTTAGGAGAACAGCAGTGCTACAATGATGTTGAAGAAAGGTGAAGAAGCTCTGGTGAGGACTTCATTTAGTTTATTGAAATATGTATTAACTGTTTTTAATTTTTAAATAAACTAAACTATTTTATTATGAGAGGAGCAGGTCAGTGAAGACATAGGAGAGCCAGTTGATGTTTCAGGGTGTGAAGATATAAAAATTATATTAATTATAATAGAACCAGAAAGGAGAACAGGAGGAGACTTATGTCAGGTTGATTTCTTTCAACGTTTCAATATTTTTTCATTATTTCCACACCATAAGGTTAATGGTTAGAAGACAATAAGAAAAGTGCTTGAGGAGAGGTTTAAAAATAAATTAGTGAAAATTTTTGCTACACAGTAAATAGAGTTGAGATGTATACATCTGAAAATTAAGTTTAAATTCTCATTCTGTATGATAAAAACATACTTTTTAGATTTAGTTCACATTCTGACACTGTACATCACTGTAGTGTCTGTTGTAAATCCATGAATCCATGCAGGAACATCAGGCTGCAGAAAGTCAGAGGGAGGCAGAGACAGAAACACATATCTGTAGATATTTTAGTTAAATGTTTGCGGCTGAAAATGACAGGAGAAAAAAAACATTTAGTCTTTTTGCCTCAGTGTTTTTTATGAATCTTTGGTAAGTTACTGAATGCAAGGCTGGAAAGTGAGACTGAGTTAACATTGAGGAGCTAAGGTGTCTGTTAGACGTGAAAAGTATAAGTTTTGTTTATTTTGTAGATCAAACTGTTGCACTGATGTAGAGAGATGTTCAAGAAGAACAAAACTTATTTTTTAGATTTTATTTTTGTTGGTCAAACTGCTGTATTGAGTTTAAAACTGTTGTGTCTTATTTTATGAGCTGTTTTCTACTTTGGTTTTAGAAATAAGTAGAACCTGTTCAATTGCAAGTCAATTTATATCAATGCATTTTGACCAATAAGATACATCAGAATCTGGTCGGCTCTGTGCTACCAGAGTATGTAGCTTGCTAGTTGTGAGGCAAATGCTAAAGTGAGTGTTCATCCTGGAATGACAGTCATTATACTGCATAACTTTAATCTGATTATTGGATTGTAAATAGCAACGTGTTAGAATACTTGTTACTGAAACAAGGGTCAGATTAGAGTAACGCGTTACTGATGTGTTGATGGCATAATTGTTTGACATTTCTGCTCAAGCTATTTACTCATCTGTCAGGTTTCCGATATGCGTCCCCCCCAATGACAGACTCGTTCCTACACCCTTGACTATGATGCTAATGGATGATGCAAATCACACAGTGTAATAACTTTAATACTGCTTCAGTCTAGCTTCCCCCCCACCCCCCTTTTCTACTCACTTTCTGTCTTTTCTGTCTCATAATTGCAAACACTTTCAAAAACATATACACAATCTGCACACAGACTCATGGGTAGCTCGCACATCTTTTATTCTGTCCAGCAGTGATGGATTCACTTTGATAGAGCCATTAAGACAAATACACAGATGGAAAATTGTAAAGGGAAATAATTCCCTCCAGCTATAATACATCCTGCCCTTTTACTTTCATTCATGATGCATTCTGACTGCATCACTTTCCCTTCAAAATTCTCAATTTTCCCTCTTCAGTCTGTTGCTCCCTGACATGTAGACGAGATGAGGGGAAATTCTGAAATTTCCCTGTTCGGCTGTTCTTTCAGAAGAGTGAAAATAAGAACCTTCTGCAGAAAACCTCCAAAAAGATGAGACAACAGTGTTTAATTATGGGAGAAAAGGTCTTCAACAAGAGAAAGTTAATCAAATGAGAGTGGAAGGACACGTCTGTAAGTGTGTGATCATCAAAACAAACAAAAAAGAAAACGGGAACTCTTTCCTTTCCTCTACGTTAGCGTAAGTTGAACACAAGAATAAGTTGTATTTCTGTGTGTTTTCCTGTGGCATTTAATGTATCTTGGTGGTAAACAAATCTTCTTTCAGTGAAATTTAATATGGATATAATGACTTCATCAATGTTGTGTCTATAATATGACAAGATGTCATAAAGGAACAAGAAGCTCCACCTTTTAGCCTCCGCCGCTGGTTTTTGGTGTTGATGGGCTTGTGTTGGCCAGCTTAAAGAGGACCATTCTTGTATTTTTAGATCTGTTGTGACTTTATCATTTTGATTCAGGTTGAGTTTTATATCACATCAAAATTAAATGTATAAAGTCTTGGTACTCTACCTGCAAATGTTTTCCAATCCAGTAGAGTCAGGTTGAAGTGTCAGACTTTGGTCTTATAGTCCTCAGGGATTTTTTTTTTTTTTTTTTTTTCTGGACGACCTCACCAATCGATGATTAGAAACTGAATTATATGTTCGTTTGCCTCCTTTATAGCACATCATTCAAACACCTAAAATACATCTGGAAACCATACATAGCATTTCTTGCACAGAATAACGTAACACTTGCATCGACGATGATTGAACCCACAGTTTGCAGTGAGACACTGAGTCCAACATTAAATAAAGTATGTGTGCTAACTAAGAGTATCTGAAATCTGGGCCAATTAGACCAAACGGACGGTTGTTCAATTAGAGTGAAGTGTTACTAAACTGCTTAAGTCTCAAAGAATGAAAACATAAGCTGTGATGACCTAAACCCAAACCTTCCTTAGTGCATCTCACACTTACGCCGTCACCATGTTCACACTCGGCTCCGTGGAAACACGTCCAGGCGCACATCAAGCACGCTCTCAACTTGGTGATGAATCATTCATTTGGAGGCACATGAAATAACAAATTGTGTCATTTCACTTGCTGCTTGACTGAATCCAATCACTTCTCATATTACTTGTAATATGAAATTATGCAGATAGTCTAATCTTTCTGGCAAACCGTTGGCTCTCTGTAGTTTTAAAAAGCCACTTGTGGAGACGGCGTGCAAATGTGTCCACGAACAAGAAACAAACGAGATAGTCAATATGGTTGATACCAGGCAGCCATGGCGCCTATCTAGAAACACTCTGTAAGTGAAGCTTTATGGAGCAGTAAATAACTGATTGGTGCTATTTGCTTTAATGTGATCAAGAAAACCATTGCATTGTCTGTTGCATTACAAAATGCAGTGACCTCAATTACAGCGCTGTGGTGAAGCATTTGTACCCTAATTAGATTTCTTGTTTCTTGTGTTCTTTTGTCACATTTAAAACTTTCACCTGATTGATGTTTGGTTTTGTTTTGAGACGAGTAATTAAACAATATTCTTCAAATAATGATTTCATTTGTTCAGTGAAAAGGGTTTTCTAAAGCAAACCGGTTATTCTCCTTTACGTACCGTAAAACGAAGGGAAGAAGCCCAATACTGACATGGGAGTGTAAAGAAAAATAGACGTGGGTCAGAAAACAATAAAATAAGTAAAAATCTCAACACAAACGAATTAAATTTTATGACAAGACCTTAATGACAATAATAAAACAGTAATAATTAGAAAGTACAGATAAATAAAAACTCAAAACACACGAGGCTCATGAAAGTGACAGTCAATCTACAAATGGAAAACATTACACCTGGTATAAAACTAACACAACATGTCAAAAAAAGAAAGTCAGATAACGACATGATCTTTAGTTATCTGACTAAAGATAACTTTAGTCAGATAACTAAAGACAAGTTTCTTTAACTATGAACGCTGCTCTTTACTCTGCCGTTAGTCCACCAGGGGTTTACAGCAGGACAATGATTGAAAAGACAACAGTAAGTTCACTTTTGAATGTCCCTGAAAAACAGATGACTTTGGATTTACTTTCAAACTGCATTTCGCAGTTACCTTGGTTATCCTTTGCTGCTATCCGTTTTATTCTCTGGGACACTTAAGTGTAACAAAAAAGCAAAATCCCTCCAAAAATTATGGGCCAGACACTTTTTCAAAGAACTGTTCCTCCATGCAATAGCATAACAAAATGTCCCTGTTTTGGACCAAGTTAAATATCTCATCAGTTCTTTTCGGTGTGACTGCATACCCCTCAGTCCAACGGCGTTTACTGTGGTTTGTGCAAAGAGTACATGCAGTCACGCAACACCTGTGTACGGTACTGCCTGTTCTCCTTTGTTTTTCTCTTTGTCTCCCTGCAAAGCTGATGAGACGGGGCACGTCAGCCTGAGTAATGACAGCTGATCTGCCAGACTTAAAACAGCAGAGAGCCTGCAAGGCGGCGGCACAAACAAGGAATAGCAAGAATACATCAAATCATTTGCCTTTGTCTTGCTCTGCCTTGTGAGCTCGCTACCCTTTTCTCCCCCCCCAGCTTGATGCTTTGGTTTTTTTCCAAGAACTAACTTAAGCCTCCCAGTTATGTAGTGCTCGGGGTCTGCGGCCTCTCCATTCACAGCCTATTAGCGCAGGCAGGCCCCATCACCCAGCTCAGCCATGCATGTGATGGACCCTCTGTAATACAAATTGTCTGCACCACTTACGGCAGCTCCAGCAGAGAGCAAACATGACAGCCATTAATTGGCCCGGCCTTCGGTCTGGGACAGGCTTGAGGAGGGAAAAAGAGCGAGAGATCCTGCTGCACAGCGGAGGAAGAAAGAGCCAGAACTGGAGGGAGGTGGGAGGATGAGACATGTGGAGTCACTAAGGTGCAGGAAGATGGGAAGAAAGGAGAGAAGGACTTGTTATTAAGGAGATGGGACAAAATTGTCAAGAGTGGAGAGGAAAGGGGATCGGAGATTTGGGGTGACAGAGAGGAGTCCACAGAAATGGGGGCAACTGAACCTGATTAAATCTTCTCTCTGACAAAAGTTTCTCAGCATTTTTACAATGTAAATTAAGAAGTTTGGGGGAAAAAAAGTTTTATAAATGCAATAAGAAGGTTAATAGCAATATAGCAGAAATAATAGTGTGCAGTTGTTAAAGCAGTGACATTTCATATAATCCGAGTTGAGATTTATGGTTCTTATGGTGTAAATAATATCATTTTCTGTAACATAATTAAAATAATACATTTTAAGCAATATGTTTAGCATATATTTGTTAATACAGAACATTAGAGAGGTAAAAAGGTACATTTGAAGAAAAGAAGAAAGCACATTGCCTCTCAATCCTGGTCATACCAAATCATGTTATCTCTTGCAATTTTACAAAGTGTGTATGGAAAAGCAATTTGGCCGTTTTACAGTGATGAAGTTCTGTTTACCGACTGTGATAGATAGGGAGCTTTTCCAGCTAAAATTCAATTTCACAAACCCTCTTCAAAAACCCTCTACATTCTTTTGGTACTCAGTATTTCCCAAGAATAGAGAGAATCGGCTGTGTTTCCTATATCTACATCTCACAATAGAAAATATTTGGCCTTCCACATCTGGTATTTTTAAACCAAGAAAACGCAAAAGTAAAATCAACTTCAACAGCATTTTTAGAGACACAGAACAACCTTATGTCATAGAGAAACCAGTGATAAGGAACAGCAATGCACTTTTTCAACACAATAGAATGTGGCAAAATTATTATTATTATTGATTATTTTTAATCCAAGATTAATGCAAAAGCTTTTTTTTTTTTTTAAATGCTGAAGTGGTTTGAAAGTAATAGCAAACAAGTATAATTATTTCTTGGTAAGATATGTTAAAGTTTCCAGAATTCACAATTTGACTCAGATTATTTTTTACACACTGGGGCAAAGTTGCTTATTATAATGAAAAAGAATGACTAAAAAGTCCCAAAGTCAGTTCAAAAGGGGTGGTGTCCTGCATGTCTTAGTTCTTTCCCTGGATCACCACACCTGAATCAAGTAATGGTTTATTATCAGACACCGGTAGCACTTTTCGACATTCTGTTGGAAATCTACTTTTGAAAACTTTATAACTGGACATCAAGGTAATTCAGATTTTTTTTCCACCTTTAATGTGACATTAATTCTGTACATCCCAGCTAAAAAGAAGAAAATGGTTTACAATGAAAAGTGGGGGGAAAAAAAGGGCAGGATTCTGGTTCCACTCTGCTCACCCTAAAGCTAATAGTTAAGAACATATTGATTTAATGCCAGCATTCAGTCTTGTGTTTTGTGAGTGAATGACCTGAAATTATGCCCAGCTGTCCTAGCATGACTTTATTCAAATCTTAACCATCTGTTAAGTCATCGGTTTACCAACAGTTTTGGATCAAATTAATTGTGTTGTGCAAGGCAGACAATAAACAATCCGCAGCACTGTACGATCAAACACGGTCGGGTCCATTTTTCTTAATTACTGAAATGAATCTGTGATCATCCACCACAGTTGTCTTTCGTGGACGTCTGGGTTTTTATGCATTGCTGAGTTCACAAGACAAATGCCTTATTTTTCAGGACGCAACAAGCTGTTGATTGTAGCAACTTATTGGGTGTGGTTGTTCTGTTTTACTATTTTAAAGGCTTGTTTCCCCTGCATGTCTGTTCACATCAAAATCCTCCAAATGCAAGCACTGCGCCCTAGATCAACTCCAGGCCTTTTATATGCTTAATTGATAGGAACTTAAGGAAGGCAATGCCCACACTTGCCCATGAAATAAATAGCTGTTGAGTCAATTGTCGAACTACTTTGGATCCTTTTTAAAAGAGGGTGGCTCATATCAAGATAAAGTTCCTAAAATCGTCACTCAACTTTAATTTACCCTGAAAAGAAATCCCATTATGTAGCTATAATTGCAATGTTTGTAAAATTGCTCTTTGAATGAAAAGTGGACTTTTAACAATTATTTGCAACTTCTAAAAATATTGGATTTTTTTTTTTAAAACAATCTGCATCATCGTAGTACTCCGTCATTCATGTAGATGTCTTTGTTTGAAATACCCACCTTCAAACCTGTTTTCAGCTACACTTCTATTGAAACAAGTGAGTGAATGTAAAATTCATAGCAATGCTCTGAACTGGTAAGCTTTACTTCTCAGCAGACACAACTGACTAAACAAAAAAAAAATATCTTATTACATGTTTAATATGATGTCAATTCAATCTGGAAAGTCTCAGACGAAGAAAAAGGAACAATTAAAAGATTTAATGACAGCAATGAATAACAGTTCTTTGGCGCTCGGGCCCCGGCAGCTGATCTGAGCTGAGATTTGATGTGAACTCGATGAACATCCCGATAACCGATTAGGGATGCTCTTCCCCCAAGGGCCCGACACTGGTGGTGGAGGTCAGGAAAGGGTGCCATCCTGGAGAGCCGAAGGATGTGGGTGGAGAAGGGGCGGTGGTGGGTTGAACGCAGCTGGGAACCGGCTGACGGCTTCGGTGTGGATCCTTTTATGCAGAGCTTGATTGATGATTGGACACGCCGGGTGAGGTCCAGAGCTGAGGTCGGAGATGAGCATAACGCCGACGGGCGAACAGAGGTGATGGAGTCTTCCAGGTTGAATTTTCGCTGTCAGCTACATATTAGAAATAAGCAATGCAGCTGTGACAGCTTTTAGATGATTAAAAATGAAGCAACCAGATAAATGTACTCTGGGTAAGCATGAAGTAATCATACAGAATACAAATACAGAAGCGTTTGTAATACTAGACTGGATTTAAAAAAAAGAACAAAACAAACAAAAAAAAAAAAGAACTGACTTGTAATGACTGGAAGTCAACACCAGGGGTCAGTGCAAGCCTAAACATTTTTCTGGCTGCGTCTACAGATTATCTGCCTGTTCAGTGGCTTAAAAAAAAAACTCATCCTCTTATTTTATACAAAGAGTTTGGAGAAGAATCTGTCCTTGAGCTTTTGCAATTTGTTTTGTTCATGTTGTAGAATGTGAAATTATGTTTGAACGTCTCTTCAGTTCAGCGTCATCACTCTTCTTTAGTCATTCTAACAAGTTTCTGCAAAAGACTTTTATGTGTGTTTTTTTATATTGTCAATATTAACAAAAAAAACCTCAAAACAAATCTAATTTCATTGCAGTGAGAGCTACAAGTGCTAGTCCTGTTGCATGTTGTTGACACCAACGGCCCTAACCTTAAAGGTTTTGTTGCTGTGGTCTAGGGGTGAAATACAACTAATGAAAAGGAGACTTTCCAAGCCTTTTCACCTTGACTTAAATGCTCCCTTCTCTCAGTTCCACCCTTCCTACACACACACGCACTGTTCACACACAGATTGAGAGAGTTCTGTAATCTCTTAATCTGTCCAGTGAGAATCAGGGTGGGTGTGTGATGCAGAAGAGAAAGCAGAGCTGTATGACCTCTGGTATATCCATGTGTGTAGCACGTCAAGTTGTACTTGATCTTTGGACGATGCAATTTTAATGTGTTTTATGAGCAGGAAAAAAATCTAAAGCATCCAAGACACTGTCCCCAGAGGACTGAAGTTAGACATCCCTGGTTTAGATCAAAGCATTAAAATGACTGGAAAAAAAAAAAAAAAAGATGTAAATTTAATTAAGACTCTCTGCCAGTGACTCAGGATGGAGAGTTTTCATCCAATCGGATGGAGTTCAAACTATTTTGATGAGTAGAACTTATAAAATTTCAGTCTGTATGGTTTTAAAGTTGGTAGTTCAAAAGACTTCCACCTGTAAGTGCTCCAATAAAAAAAAAAACATTTGAGTTGAAAACATGTTGAGAACAAGATTTCATGTTCCTGTTGGCTCAAATCTGAATATCGCCCCAAAAATACATTGAGGTTTGTCTTCATAACATGATCAAATTGGTAAAGTTCAAGGGATATTTGCCAGGTTTTTTTGTTGTTTTTTTGCAAATCACTGTAAGGTGTCTGAGAAAAGTTGTTCTAAACTACTGTAGTACCTACAAGACTATTAATTTAAACTGTTGATGACCTGATGCTTACTTTTCCCACAGCAAGCTATTGTTGCCAAGAAGCACTTAAAATGCTGTAAAAATATTTAATTTTACTTACTAAGCAGCGCGACCTTTACCCATTCAGGCTTCACAAACTGCAGTAATGTAGGAAATCGTATTGCTTCTCTAATCGCCTGATTGTCTCGTCTCACAGGCGTAAACATATTTAGCATTCTACAGTTCAGGCTGAGCACTTTGTTAGCAGATGCTGCTCTGAGTGCTCTCCGTGCCAGTCAGCATAAGCCATAGTTTGAGACAGATGCAAGAAGACCTCAGTGAAATCTTAGCTGGAGGTAACGAGATGCTGCCACAAGAATCCCTTGTTTATGCACTAAATCGTTTCACTAAGAGAATGGTTTATTCATGAAATAAAGAAAACTTGCTCCGTGGGCGGACAGTCGAGTGCATTATGTCTTCGGATGACTTGCGTGTGTGTCTGTTTGGAGAAGAAATGAACAAGGAAAACTGCTATCTAAAGATTTGAACAAATCAACCCCATTGGTGGTTGATGTGTCACTGTTTTATATTTTTATTTGAACGATGGTAGATTTGAGTGATGATTCGTTTAAAACTCAATTAACTCGTTTTTTTTTCCCAATTTCAAAGCAATTACATCCAATCAATCCCATGACTCTGTGAAATCAGTTTAACCACCTTTGCTGAATTCAGATGAGCCAGAAATGAAAAAAAAAAAAAAGAGAGAAACAATGTTTGCCTTTCAGTTGTTGGAAATCAAGTCAAGTGTTTATTGCAGAGCAGGAATGAGATTAAGGTGATTTCAAAGGGGAGGCAAGAAATGAGAGCAGGTATTTCATGACATTACATTAAAACAAAACACACACAGACACACACACGCAAAAAAAAAAAAGAAAGCGCGAGCTGTGTTTGCGTGCAGGCGTTTTCCTGTGCACACAGAAATCAAAGGGTCTTTGAGGCGGCGGAGCTGCATCTGCATCGAGGCCTTCGGTTCTTTAAGCCAGAGAGTGTTGTGTTGCCATGGAAACGCCTGTTGAGCGAAGGTCCTATGAATCTTTCAGTATCTCCCCTCCGCTACCAATACTCCATCTCCCCTCCTTCTCTTCCGACCACTTGGGATCTTTTGATAACCCCCACAACATACAAAACTTTTCACAGCGGAGAGAGCATCCAGTCGCTGGTAAAATTGTAGAGAGGGGACGAGTGGGAATACTGTCATGTTATTGAGAATCAGATGGATTCAATCTCAGAACCCAAAACAAGCAAAAGAAAAAAAGAAAAATCGAGAAAAAAAAAAGAAACCTAGTGCAGCAGTATGAACATAAACAAATAGGAAGATGTCAGATAAAAACAAATGCTGGAAAAATGTTTATTCTTGCCAGACAAACACTGTGACAATCTGACCATGACAGCTGGAGTTAACTATGAAATTGTCAACAAATATCTTTTCTTTTTGTATTTTTCGGGGGGGTTACAATTACACACTGAAACGACAAGACGTGCATCTCCAAACTGAGCTTAAGCAGCTGTAAATTATTTACTAAATTTACTAATTTGACAACCGGGTCTCAGCGCTCAGCAAAATGACCCATTTCAAAATTTAAGGGGTTCAGAAAAAACAATAAGATTGCTGAGTGCTGTGAGGAACAAACTCAGAGGTTTGTTGTATGAATGTGACAAGAATGAAGACAGAAGAATCAATATTTCAGCCGAGTGTAAAAATAAGCAACATGGAGATGTTCAGGCAAATACAGGCACTTTAAACAATGTGAGGCATGCACAAACAGAAACTTATCTTGTAGTGTCATATTTGCTCAAGTTATAGAGTGCAATCTGGAAGTCGCAGTGCACGGTAAAAGGATCGAGAACCCTTGAAAATGTTCTCACACTTGTCAGTTACGACAAACTTCAATTTATCTTATTGGGATTTTGTAAATTTTGGATTTAAAACTCTAAAAGGTGCTGCATTCATATTTTTCATATCTCTTGTTTTTCTTTAGATATGTCTGCATATATCTAAATAAGAGTGTTGGCAATCCTTTGCAGAAAAGCGCAGGGTCAGTCTGACTAAACAGAGAGCATTGATCAATAGATGTAAATGCTTTAGCCTAAAACGTTCTATTGTTGCTCTTCCTTTATGTTTAGGGTCGTTGGACCTTCATACCAGGCTCAAGTCTTTGGCAGTGCCTCAAACTTTTTCTTGCAGTATTCTCTGTATATACTTCCATCCATCCATGTTCCTATTGATTATAGACCGATAATCGATAGAGTGCTATATCAATTGACAAAAATTAAGAGCCACTTTGGATGGCCGGAAGAGAGGAGCCTGTAGCCACAGTTGCAGACCCCATTTTTAATAAAAGTTACATACTCCAGCTTTACTATAACCATTTGCAATCAGCTTTATCAGATTGGTTTTTTTTTTTGTTTGTTTGTATGTTTGTTTGTTAGTGGGAGTGCATGTACTGAACTTATTAGTTTCACTTGCAGGTCACATGACTGCCTGACTTGTTTACTCTGTGCATCAATTTCAAAGAATCCTTAACCGCAAACAGCAGACTTGTTTGTTTGAGCGTAGATTTTCCAACGTAGCAAACAGAATCTGCATGGATATGCCCTAACCCACAGTATTAGAGGTTTTCATTATGAACATTGAAAAGTTTCCCGAATCCAGCGCTCAGCTGATTTTGAGCCTTGCCCACCAGCTCAGCATTCTGGGAAATCCAATTTCCCTTTCATCAAAAAAAGCAAGGCTTCATTTTGTTGGACAACCTCACTTTCAGTAGTGGAGGAAAAAAAAAACTGAAGATCAAACTCAGATGAAGAAGCCTTACTCCATCTTTTTTATTCTTACTCTTGGGGGACTTGATATAAAATCTACTCAAGAACTGTGATATTTATTTTTAGGGCTACTTACATCAGCCCCAAGATTACAGTAAAAAAAATAAATACTGTAAGTATTAAAGTACTTTTGCGTGTTCCTTCTTTTGTTTTGTTCAAACAAAATGACATTACAGCAGCAACAGCTATTGCAACACTCAAAGCTAGTTTGAGTTTTTTACATTCACAACCATTTATATATAAATTCCATATATTAGTTCTTTCTCAGTGATTTATTATGCATTGTGGCTTTTAATTATATGATTAGTTTAATCTGTCCACCAACTATCATTTAAGGTAACATACATTTAACATTAAACAGCACTGTTGCGCACAAAGGAAAAATAACATTACATTTGTACAAGTTAAATTACACATTCATAATTACATTTACACTTACCTCCACATCATTTGTTGCTTGGCTTTCAAACAGTACACATCAAAATACATTACAATATACATTACACATTACAGTAGACACAACACAACATAACACATTACAAAACATTACAGAACACATTATACACTTACCTCTTTCGACTTCTGTTGGGAATTATCAGACAACATCATGGCTGAGTGTCGTACTGATCTGTGGGAAGTTGGGACACTTAACACTGCAACACTCAGTGAGTCGGTATCCCAATTTCCTTCACTGACAGCATTCCTGGAAGCCGACCTTGCCATGTCATTCCATGCCACGTACGTCAGTGAGCCAGAGCGGTCACTGAAGTTCCGCTACGACATCGATGGACTGGTGGTGGAGCTGGAGCGTCCCACGGCCCTCCAGGCTCTCGTCCACTACCTCCTACTGCCCCGTATGCAGGTCCACATGCTTCAAGACTGTTATGTCTTTCTCAAGAAGCATGTGGACCTGACCAAGTGTTCCACAGCTGGGCTGACTGCACTGAAGCACAGCTGTGGGTACACTATTGGGCATGTAGACGGTGGCTACCATCTGACCCTCATCTTTACCCTGGAGTGCCTTAGGGTTAGGGCAATCAACAATCTGCACACCTTCCTGCAGATACAGATTTTAGTGAGTTTGAAATGACTTTGAAAATTAAACTTCTATGAAAGTTTTCAGCAACAATGAGCAGAAAATGTGTAAGGTTTTTTTTTTATTATTTGAGCTACATCACTTTTTTACATTCAACCTTTATATTTTTAGGTAACCTAAGGGTAAGCAGTAGCTGGATGTATAATCTTATAAAGTTCTCTACAGCTGCATAACTCTCACACAGCAACTTTAGGGGTTCTGGTATATATTTTCCACGTCACCTTGTAAAACTGTAATACTCATTCCTTGTTTAGCTCCATTTTGGTCTCCCTAAGGGAAATGTATGACACCGTAACTGTTACATATGGTTTTGTAGTTTCAAATGGCAAGGTGCTTTCTGGAAACAATCACAAAAAAAAAAAAAAGAATAATATATTGTACCTGGTGGTGCAGGAAAAAAGGCTGATGAAAGCTGACAAAGAAAAAACATAGCTGTCAGAAAAAAAGAAGAATCAGTGATGTATGTCTGTGGGATCATGAACACCACACCTCGTACATGTAAAAATTTAGATTAATAGTCATGCTACGAGCTGATCCAGCAGAACATTTGAGAAAAGTTTCCTTTAGATTAAACACTGGCCAAAAAAAAAAAAACCTGCTAAGTTAAACTATGTATTTTAGTACATATTGCAAATTACCAACAACCTAAATCTACTGGTTTCAAACAAGACTAAAAGATTCAAAATAGAAAAAACTAAGTTGCTGTTCAGATGTTAGCAGTTGGATCAGTAACTCTTTGCTATTAAGTCAGGATCCTGCTTAAACCCTTGTGCATGTGAGGACTGAGGGGAAGAACGTAGAGGTCTATGGAAATTGATAAAGGTTTTACATGTGTGGGGTCGGTTGGACCCCATTTCGACATACAAGGGTTAAATGCAAGACTTCACTAAAGTTTTTACAGTCTCATACATGTGATACTTTCCCTTTAGTAGTAAACATAGATGCAGATTAAAACAAAATCTTCTCTTGAGCCAAGAGAAGGGTTTGAAATGTTTACACAGCTCAAACCCTTGTTCTTTGCCTTTAATTTTAGCAGGAAGGTCCTGGGTTGGAATCCCAGCCAGGGTTGGCATACACAGATTATACCTGGCCACAAAACCTTGCCTGCTAAGCCAAGTGGTTTCTCTAAATATCCCTAAGGTGTGTGCACGCATTGTTGTCTATGTCTGTATAGAGCTTTGATAAACTGATGACTTGTCCTGGATATACAGTGATCCCCCGTTTTTCGCGGGGGTCGCCTTCCGAAAATAACCCGAGATAAGCGAAATCCGCAAAGTAGAGTTACCTTTATTTTTTACAATTATTACACAGCATAATTAAATACTCTACATTGAAACCGAAGAACAAAACCTGTTTTCAGGTCAGCGATGTGCATGTTCAATCGGGCCTCTATGTGATCCAGAGTCATGTCGTTAAAGCGTCTCCTCCAACCTGCCCCGCGAGATTCACAGCTGTATTTACGGCAGAGCGATGGATCTCGTCAACTGAGCCTCCAGTCGGGTTTTGCGCTGATTTTGGCTACAGTCTTTTCCAGCAGGCATTCAAAGTTTCAGTTTTCATCTCCTGAATGGCCAATCCGTATTACGTATATTTAAATACCGTAACGTTATTGGCACACTGGTAGAGAAGAAGCGGAGACGCAGAACACAATGCACTGTGAAAAAAAAAAAATAAATAATGAACGGCCCGCGTAAGGTGAACCGCATTATAGAGAGGGATCACTGTACATTCATTTCACCCAATGACAGCTGAAGACAAGAATGAAACCCTTGACACTGTACACAGAGAAGCTAACAAAGCATACATAATGGACAGACTCAATATTGTTTGTTCCTAATGACATTTCTGCCATCCTTATGTCAAAATATAAGCGATTCACTAAAATGCCTGTTTTGATTCAAAAATGAATAAGCTTTTGGGTTTTCAATCAATTGCAAAACTTCGTATTTATACAAATTTAAACTGAACTTTTACACTCAGGCTTTTGATTAAACTGATCCCAGTGCAAGACCTGTGCTGGTGCTACAGAAGTTTTATTCTGCCTTCGCAACTAAAACTATATGCTCCCTATGTAGAACCTTTTAGTTAGGGCAGAGGAAAATGCTGCTTTTGACAGGCACTAGAGGGGATTTCACTGAAACTGAAAAGGAGTGGAAATGTTTGACATCATCAAGATGCGATGTAAAAAAAAGCCTTTAGCTGGTTTCACTTTGATCTGCATAAACAACCCTGATTCAAAATACCATCGAAATAACAGAACCCCACTATTATTTTCCAATCCTTATTTCTATATATCACTCATCACATATTTTAGATGTAGTACCTCTCAAAAGTGCACAATCCAGGTAATATTTCAACTATTACTATTATTATAGTAATAGTTTCATTATTATTATAACTGAACAAAACATCTGACTCTTGTGAAAAAATTCGTTTAAAAAAAAATCTAAAAGCTGCAATAACCTAATTGCACAAATGTGAGCAAACTTTGCTGAAGCAACTTTTTACTTAATTCCAGCATTTAGTCTTTGCAGATTCAGACCAGGCATCAGTTGAAATGGCTCTACGCACCTAAATTAAAGTTAAGCTGTCTGTCATTTTTCTTCCTTCCTTTTACATCATTTAGCTGAAGCAACAGTTTGCAGAAAAGATACAAATGTGTGTGTGATCTGAAGAGGGCTGTAGACAAAATGTTTCCTCACAATCTATTAGATTTGAAGAAGTTTTTCCAAGGACAAATATTATCAAGCCTAAAATTGTAATGGAGACTGGCTTTAACCAAAAAAGCCCATCTCCATTTTTGATTTAATTCTCAAATTAAATCAAAAGATGTTTGGAAAAAGTGTTAGTTTAAGGCTGTGAAACAAACTGATGTGGTTTTCAGTTATGCAGGATACATGTCCTGTTAGAAGTGAAAAAAACATTGGGAAATTATTTATCATGGTCTTTCATCTTTATTTGTTGAAATCCTGGAGTTTCAGGAGGGGTTTCAGAGGTGGGGACTCGAGTCACACGACTTGGTCTTGTCATTAAAATTATAACTTGAGACTTGACTTGAAAAAATGCTGAAAGACTCGGACTCGACTTTGACTTTCACACCATTGACTTGGGACTTGACTTGAAGCTGTTTACTTGAAAAGACTTGATATTTTACTCAAGTCAAAAGTTTAAAACACATTATTTATAAAGTGGCCCCATTAATTCATTTCACTCGTTCCGTATTAACCAGCGCAGACCGTCTCTCTGTTTTGCGTAGCTGCAGCACAACCAATCAAATTAAACGGAATTAAAAATAACGTGGAAAAAAAACAAGAGACAAAAAAAAAAAAAAAACAATCAAAGCAGATATGCTCCTGTGAGTAATTTCTTTTGGGTACATCAATCATGAGATATCCAACTAAAAACGGAGTGAAACATGCAAAACCTGCAAGATCAGGATCTCAGATGGAGCTATAACTTCCAATTAAAGTTGCAGGCGGTGTTGGAGGCCCTCGCAGCGAGTTGCGCTGAAGGCCTATTGGCACGGCCACTATCTCAGATGGAGATACAACTTCCAACTATTTGGCATTTGAAGTTGCACAAACAGGTAGGCGGTACTTTCCTTTTACTATGAGACAACTGACTAGTGTTGAAGAAGATTCTAGGTTATAATATTTCTTAAGAAAGAAACTCTTTGGCTCAAATTACTGGGTTTTGATTTGTTTTCTGGTAGAAAAAAAATCAAATCAAAGTTTGAAAACAAATCAAAGCACAGTAAAATTGCTGTAAAAGTAAAAAGTTGTACAATAGTAAGGATCCTGAAGGAAACACTGTGGGGTAGTTCTGAGTGTTTCTGGATGGTAATGCAGGGCATTATTTTGTGTCTTGGTTAGTGATTCTGGCAAGTTTGATTTACGCAACATGTTTTTACCATTTCTGAGATGTGAAATTAGCTGTAAATGTAACCCCACTTGGACTGACAGATATTTATTTTAGCACATCCAAATTCAAAACTACTTTTGCAATGGCTGCATCAGTGCGTTTGATTTTAAGAACACATGGTCTATTATTTACATTAGCATAATTGAGACATTGTGAAAAAAACAAACAAAAAAAAATGACTCAATGACTTGAAATTCCAAGCACTCGACTTGAGACTTGACTTGATTTTAAAATCGCAGTCTAGTGTTTTTGAATTAATTGTAGTTTTATCAATGTTTATGACTTTGCATTTCTGGAACACGCATACCAGAGGAAGGATCAAACATTCCCTGTTTTTAGTCATGTCATTGTGAAGCTTCGTGCTGGTTCTAACTTTCTTTTTATAGAACAATTTTAGAACTTAGTGTAGAATTAGTCTCTGTTAAGAACTTGAAAACATAAAGGTCACACTCATACATATAAAACCTTTATTAATTTGCATATCTACTATTTACTCCTCTGGAGTTTGGTTTCTGAAAGTTGTTGATGATGCTTCCGAGTCAGTGGTGGTTTTTGATGTTTCATGCGCAGTAGGAAGGAGAAATGTAGAAAAACAGACGGAAAGCATAACTGAGGTGTTGCAGCTTTAACTAGTTTTTGTTTTTATGCATGTGCAAAATAGAAAGATGACACTCCATGTTTGCTGCTTAGAACAGGGAGAAAATGTCACATGCTCTGTGCAGGACTGCACTGCCTTCTGACCTGAAACAGAATTTTGATAATTTCTTGCATTTTGATTGGTTGGGTGTGGGGGGATAGCATAAAGATGGGCTTGCCCAGGGCACCATTCTTGCAAGAACCATCACTGCTCTGAGTCATGCCTTATTTCCTCTGTGGAGCTCAATAAACCCAGCCTACACTGTTCATACCTGTCTTTGTGCTTTCATTTACTGTTTTAGAGGCCATCGTTAAGAGCTGCTGCTCATTGGGGAACCTTTTACCAAACTTTAGATGGGCCTCCAATGTCATGTGCCCGGTAACAGCTAGGGGATTTTTGTCATCCCGTCATGAAAACATAAAAGAAAACACCTACGAGGAGTGGAGAATTCATATAAAAGAAATAAAAACCCACGGACCACTTCCACAGCAATATCATCTCATTTCATCCGTAAGCTGGGTGAGCTATATTCTTGGTGAAGAGAATTTATATTTTATAGAAAAGCAAAACCTCGCAGAGTAAATCCTGCATGACTTGAAGTTGAAACTGATTGGAGATAAAGATGAAAAAGATGGATAATTCCACTCTGAGCTGGGAGTGTGATGTAGAAAATCCCTTGCAAATCTGAACTGCTCACAGAATGACAAAATTTCAAACCTTATCGGCCTGAGATATCAAGCCAAGGTTGTGTTTTTGTGTAAAGAATCCCAACATGTCCACTAAAAGATAGAAATTAGAAAAAAATGCATTTTTTTTTCCTCTGCTGGTTATTGCACTAGTGAAAATTAGGAGATACGTCTTGTTTATTTGATTACAAACAGATATATTTTAGCAGAGTTGGTGTTGCCACAAGACAAAATTCAAAGGGAAAAAAATAGCTCTACTTCCTATGATTACATTTTCATGTATTACTGAAGTGTATTACCATGAGCACCTCTTTTCTTACATCGTCTTACGACAGATCGAAGAGGCAGAGAGGAGGAATTAAGAGCCAGATGCCCTAAGAGACCGAGAAACAGTGTGAGCATTGAAAGATGAATGCGTTTTCTCTAATTAAAGCACATGATGGGTTATCATTATTACTAATAGATATCACTCACAGACAGTTGGTGAAATGAGCTATTATGTCTCCACGTGTCAATTATTAAGCGACCGCAGCAGATTTATTTGTTTTCTCCCGTTTGTGCTCTTTATTAGCGAGAAGACCATTTTTCAGATGCAACCCCCAGGAGGAAGAGTTTCTTTGAGCAAAACTGGAAACAAAAAATTAAATGTCATTTGAAAAAATGTGTGAAAATGAAAGGAAACATCAAGTATTTAAGCTCTATCAACTAGTTGGAGTTTAAATTCAAAAAGGGAATGGCTAATCAGTTCATTGAGGAGCCAAGAAAAGGGAAGATCTCCAGGCATTCCTTCTTGTGTTCATTAGAACATCCTGGCACTTCTCTATCTACATCTACACATAAAAAAACAGATGCAGAGACCTTGAAGTGTTTTTATTTTTTTTTTTATTTTTTTTTTTTGCAATTTTGTTTCCCTGTAGCTGGCTGGGGAAATTCATCAGAGAGGGACAGAAACGTGATCTGACAGAGAGGAGACTCATTCAAAGTGGTTGTTCTGATCAAACTCTGACACCAAAGCCAAACGTCACTAAAAAAAAAAAGTTTGATGCTTGAACAAATTTGCCATTTCATGATTATCTGAAGACATCAAAACATGTTGCAAAAGCCAGAATTTGTCATTAGATTTTTCTTTGATGTAGCACTGTAGAAAGTGGTAGAGATCTAAAACTAAAACAGGAGTTTGAAGATGCATTTCTGTGGTGTGTTTATGAGCAGTCAGTATTATATGTACAGGTGTGTAATTTTTAGCACAATTAGAGGCATAAATTCATTACTTTATGCTAAACAGGTGACCAAAGCAACGAAGAGGTGTAAAACAATGTAGAGCATTTTCTAAAACTTAAATGTCCAGTTGGTTGGATATTACCAGTTTGCCTGTTTGAATCTGGAAGTCTAACAGGTTAGTTATTAAGAACAGAGAGAGTTACTTAATTATTGTCTGTCAGTACGAGGATGAAAGTTCAGTGTTATATAAACCCTTCATGATTGCCACCGTATGATAAGTCACTTCAAGCATTAAGTATGCTGACGTGAGTGACACTCAGGCTCATAATATCCAATGCAGACAGACCATCAGTGCTGCAAAAAATTATTACCTTTTACATAATTTTCATGATATGAGCCCACATCAGTCAGATGTAACATTATGACTACCTGCTGGTGACCCAGGGGAGAGACTTTGTTCATCCCAAAAGGAACAAAGCCTGACCAAAGCTGCAGAGGTTTACTATGTGCTGTCAATTGCTGTATATTTTTACAGCTATGTCTTCTCTCTGTAGAGGCTAAGAAAATGCCCACTTATGAATACAGAGCAGGGAAAAAAATAAAAATAAAAAAATGTACACCTTGTTGCCTGCACCATGTGTGCAGGTGTTATGTGGGTGAAATTTAAATGCTACAGAAAACACAGGATGCCATTTTTAGAGACAGAGTTTAGAGTATTAAAGAAATGTTGATCGGCAGCAAACACAAAAACATTTAATTGAAATGACTAGAGGCTATTAAAACATTCCCAATAGAGACATTAATTTTTGGCCAACATATACTTTGGCCAAACAAGATTTTAAATGCAGATCATGTATGTAAATCTGGTTCATTTTCTGTAGCAGTAGAGTTTCTCTCAACAAGCATGATTCTCTGGTTTCCTCCCACCATCTTAAATCATTTATGGTACATTAATTGGTCATTGTAAGCTATGCTTAGCAGTTAGACTGTGTGTGTGTGTTTGTGCGCGTGTAAGTGGTCTCTGTGACTAAAGCAAAGCAGGTACAGAAGAGAATACCATCAGTTTCTGGCTTTAAACATAATTGAAAATTAGATTTGCACTTAACGGTCAGACTTTCAGAGAAGGTGATCCTAGTAACTGGCTTTGCCACTTTTGGTGGCAACAGCTGGCATTAAAACATTAACAGTCAACTTTAAGTGGTATTAAGGAACCACATTAGAATTTAACCCGATACTTTGACTAGGTCACTTCAGAACCTTTCCTGAGCCCGTCAGAGGTGGGCTTGCAGGTGTGCTTTGCATTGTTGTCCTCCGGCATGAAACAAATACGCTTGAATCAAAAGTCAAAAACTGATGACCAGAGAATTTAATTTAGGATTATTTAACAAAAAGCAGAATTCAGGCTATCAAATGCAATTCATTGACACCCTAAGGAAATAAAGTAAACATATTAACTTTATAAGAAATCTACAATTTTTTAATCGCATTTTCTACAAATATCAATATTCTATACAAGAAAATTTATCAATTTTACCTAAATAAATCGTGTTTTTCTTTATTTCGAAACCTAAATAGAAATAAAATGATGGTCCGTTAAACGCCTTAAAACATTTTCCATAGTAGATATTAATCAAAGATGATACGGAGTCTTTTCTTCAAAAGGTCACACAGTCCTAAATACGTTTTATTTAGCTGGACAAAGTGAAAAATATCTTTCGATTACAAAGGTTGCCGACTCTTGATCTGAGGCGATTATAATCAACTGGACTGTTTACCAGGAACTGTGCTCATATGTAATTTATTCATAACTTGCCTGCTTCCCGTTTTTTGATCATGTTAAAAGGCAGGTTTCACAAAAAGAAAAACAAATAGCATATTTAAATATAGTGTTTCTGCAGGGTTATCACACTTTCATTAGAAAGAGCTTCTGAATCATTAAGTATCTGATGTGAAATGAAACAAGTCTTTGATTTGTGTACTCTCGCACACATTAGTTTGCGTAGCAGAGCAAATATTCCTGGAGGATATTTAATATAAAACTAACAGTCAACAAATCACATTGTTATTATCTAAAATAATCAAAGCAATGTCTTTGTTATTAAGACACATCGTTCCTGATTTTAAGCGTTGAAACTGCATTTAACCTGAATGGATTCGGCAGAGGAAGAATCCCGTTTGTTCTCAGAGTCTCGTCCTAGAAGTGCTCATAACACTGTGTTCACTCAGTTTGAGCATGCAGTCCCAGCAGGAGGGCTCAAATATTGACACACATATGTCACTGACTTAATACTGAGCAAACAGGTCTGCAAGAGGTTGCACTCCCTCTTCACATGGGAGTAAATAAACCTTTTTTCTGTCTGTTGTACCCCGCATGAACAAGCAACAATGCTTTGCCAACACAATGTAGCTGCTCTGCCAAACAAGCTATGTTTTCAGGTCAAATCTGCAGAGCTGTTCCCTGAAAATGATGAAATCTGCCCAGCCTGTCTGGAGCAGGATTCAGTGTTATAAAGTGATGATTAGGCCCTTAGTAATTTCTTCGCCAATCTCTGTAACAGCCCTCTAAAGACTTCTCCCACGCACTCTCGCTTGCTGACCTGACACTCAAGCTGATTTCATAAAACACCTCTTCATTACCGCAGGTGACGTCCAATTTCAGGAGTCAGAAACAACAGAGAGCAGACAAGTTAAACAGAAGAAGGAGACCGGCAGACATGGGAGGCGAGCTGACTCAACGAGCTTCTATTGGAGAAAAAAAAAAAAAATCAATGCAATCATTAAAGCTTGAATTGATGTTGTGGAACATTTGGGACATTCAGACATGACAGCGAAATATCCTATGGCTCCCCACATCGTCTCGCTTGGAACAGCGCAGTGGCATCGTTTTGCAGTAATGGCAGGTCTGGTTATTTCTCTGTGGTATCATCTGATTCACTGCTTAACATCACATGGTGGGCAGTAAACCCTTCATAATGGACGTGCACCTAACCCATAATACGACCTTCTGCAAGCCCACTTTGTGATCATGCTCCATTAATTTCTGGTAATGCTGCATAAAGCTTATGCTAGAAATTCTTCCAGTGAGGCTTAATTCAAACCAATCTGCAAAAAGATTCATTCACAGTTATCGTAAGTGTTTGATGGCTCATGGCAGCACAAACACTCTAATTCTGACCATTCTTCAAGGACGTGTAGCTTAACTGACCGCGACCGCGCTATGCTAGGTGATTATGGTCTTGGTGTAAATTTCTATGGAATTAATTGCCAGCCAAAATGTTGTAAAATATAAACCATATTTTCCAAATTGTCCTTGAGGACAAAATTATCTCTTCTCATAAATAAAGACTCAACACTCAAGTTTCCGTTAAAGAGTCACATGATTACTTAAAATGAAATTGAGCATGGACAAAATCAGTTTGGCATTGACAATATTCTCAAAACCATAATTTTATCTTACTTGAAAAAAAATAAATAAATCACATGTATTGGAGAAGAGATCATTTTGAGCTCAAGGACAATTTGTATTATGTTTTATTTGTGTGTATTTTTATTTATTTTTTTAACATTTCAGCAGTTAGCCGCCTGCAGTTTTGAGCATGCTCACATTTGTGCACATATCCAGCACTCCAACATTTGTTGCTCTGCCCAACATTTTTTTGTTTGTTTTTTACTTTTAATCTGTCCAATGTAGTTTTGAGCAACTGTTGGACAATAGCTATTTTCTTGTAGAAATTTTCAAAAATACAATTATTGCACAGAAGTCGACAGGCATGTTCTCTTGACTTTAAAGAGAGGCTAATAAAAATAGGCCTACGTTTCACAAAATATTTATATCAGGGAAATAAGTAGTTGTTGAACTAATAGAAATTTCCTACATACTTGGATAGTTTAAAAAAAAAAAAGAGTAAAAGCGTAAATCTTGAAGTTTTATAGGACCTGCTCAGGGTGTATGTGATCAAGACATCATAGATAAATGTAAATGTATGTATGTAAATGTATGTAAAATTCTGCTATTTCTTCACATTAGATTAGTTCTACACCAAATAAATATACTGAAACTAAAACTGAATGTACCTACATTCAATAGTGTGAGATTATGCTTATTATAGAAAAGATGAATTTATTTTATGCCATTTTAGTGATTTTTTTTTTTTTTTTTTTACCAGCGGTGGCATTAAATTGGGAGGATGTATGAGCGTAGGGATTCCAAGCCTTTCCTGCAGGCATATATATTTATATTATTTTCATTACTCTTCATTGCATGAACCACAGAATGTCTTTATCCCAGTTGTCTTAGTCAAACTAATCATCCTGGTCATGAAGCTTTCTGGCTGCTGAGCTCGCTGTTTCAGTTTCATGCCTCCCACAGTGTGAACTCATTCTTATCCACATGTGTCCACTCAGTTTTCGCTGCTGGTAGCTCAGACAATGTTTTGCCAATACAAACACATGGCCCACTTGTTAGTAGAAAGAAGATAGATGAGTGAAAACTGTGTTGGTGGAACGCATAACAATTTGTGCTGCTCATCACTGAGACTGCCACATATATAATGAGCCAACATTACCAAGTTCTAAGGACTACATAGTTACAATGTAAAAATACTTAAAATATATCTGATTTCTAAAACTAGAAGACACTAAGATTGACTGCAGACCTGTCCAAGGTCTTCATCAGTAACTCATCACCATCCTGATTACCTCCTAACATCACTGCAAGGATTTCTGAATATACACAATTTATAAATGTTTTGCGAATAACGTATATCTGCAGCTGCAATGAATGTGAGTATATCGACATCTTCCAAAAATAGTGGCCCAAGTCATTTTTTTGCCAAAAAGATGAAAGTGATTTGTTTTAGGAAGGTGACAGTTGTGACCCCGTGTGCCTTGATTGATGATTTGTGTAATACAAGGCAACACGAAACCCTTCATTTAAGTGTAATCTTCTTGTTGACTTGTTTATTTTTCAAAGCAACAAGTACACTTCTGATTTGATGCATATTCGCAAGCAAAACGATTTAAAATAAATGCAGAAAAAAACTCAGTATTTATTCCGCTACCAAATCCGTCATCGACTGCAAAAAAGGAAAATCAGGTCTCTATAGTCTAATGTGAATATCCTGCATTGTAAAATTTGTCTTGTTTATTCAACAAATATGATCTGTTCCCATCAGAATGTGGGATGGTCCCATACGACATTTTATGATGAGTAGAGTTTTTATACGTGTTGACAAAGCCGACTTTGGATCTCAAGCACTGCTTCTTGACTTTGTCTGGAAAACGTTTCAATTTAATAAAGGGAGTGAGACAGATTTATGGCAGCAGAAGCTGGATGGAGCAGAAGAACGGTTGCCTGTGACGTGCAGAGAATGCCTCCCATGAATTTGTCTGACATGGGAGGTGGTGACATTAGCCTGCACCGCTGTCATGAGATGGAGACAGAACATCACCAACTTTGACTCTTAAAATCAATTTAAAAAGGATAAAAATTATTTGTTCTTATAGAGCAGGAAAATGAGTGTCCAAACATGGCAATTTTCTCTCTCTAGTAATATTGATAGTAAGGCAACAGAAATAAATTCTAGGGATGTGCCGATCAGGTTTTTTCCTGCCGATACCGATACCGATCACCCATGAGGGCCGATACACCGATACCGATCACCGATACCATAATTATTATTATTTTTTTTTTTTTTTATCATAAACACTACCGGTTACATTATGTGGAAAAAGGAACCATGAATTCACCTTAATTTAGACAAAAACTTGTTTTTAATAACTTTTTCCAAGAACAAAACAAAACAGGCATTGTGCAAATTGTACTGCTATCAATAATACTATCTTTAACAGACTGATAACATATGAAGGCTCTGAAGAGGCTAAATAATACAAAGAGCCAAAATAAAACCTCTCAACATTGCCAAAAAAATTCAAGTATAAAACTGAACATTCAAAGGCAAAAACAGGTTCCATTACAATAAACAATCCAGAGTTACTGAATGAAAACTTCCTGTTAGCATGGCGGCTAGCTGATTACTGCTAGCTCTGATTGGCTGTTTCTGACTGAGCGGAGTAATTATGCAGAGCAGGGAGGAGATCGATTATTTTTTTTTAGAGATCATCTGTCTCATGTTAGGACAGCGAAAGTTTTAATACGTATGTAAAATTTATGTTTTTTAGGTTAGATGCTGCAGGTTTAAGCAGAGGTTCGGTGTGAGAGTCACTACCAGGTGGAGCAGAAGCGAAGCTCCGTCTGTCAAATATTACTACCTGTAGCGTAGCAGCGGTTCAACAGCGAGAGCAGAACCAGCGTCTTACATCGCAGCTCGAAGACTTAAATAATTTTGCGGGTTATTTGTTTAGCTTTCTGACCGTCATGCTAATCCGGGTGAGTGTTTGTAGCTGTGCGCTGCTTTACCTGCTGTCTGATCCTCCGTATGTCTTTTTTACTGCAGTGAGCCTCGATGTAGCCAAACTCCGTCAAGTATGGCATTGTTTTATGTCGCATTAGCTTCGTTGTGTTGATGCATTTTGACGTCCTTCAATTTTCCGCCGCAACACGCAGCAAACTTCCCCATTCACTCAGTGCGTTATAGTTCCACATCGCTTAGGATTTGTTGCTGCGCGTTTGCGCAGAGTGAAGGAAAGAGGAGACCAGCTGCACAAGCAGGCTGCGAAATGAGAAGCAGGTGATCGGTATCGGCAACAAGAGCCAATGATCGCCGATCACCGATCATGCACTTTTTCACGAAAATTGGCCCGATTATGATCGGTGACCGATCGATCGGCACACCTCTAATAAATTCTTATTAGATTTTGGAGAAAACTAAAGTAATCTCCTCTGAAATGTTTCACTGAATTGTCGGAAATAATAATAATAAATAAAAAAAAAAACTCCATCCTTCAACTTAAATGTCTTATTTTCAAAACATCATAACCACTGTAACATTGACCACCCGCATTTTTCATACATTTCATAAAATTTTCCAGCTGTTTGTGACTAACGTAAGGTAAATAATAATAAAAAAAAAAAACTAAATTAACGGGCACTTTTGATGAGAAGACGAACATGAAATAAAGGTGAATTGTCAGGCAAAACTTTATCCCACAAAGAAAATCAAACTTTAATTTTCTAAATCACCTCATTTGAATCCACTCCGAGACAGTTCAGATTGCATAGAGAACTCCCTAAGAAATTCCAAGAGATGAAAAAAGTTTGCTCGGAGGAATGAATCAAAATAAATTAATCAATGCATGAGGTTGCTTTCTGCAGAAGTCTTGAAGTTGTCTCTGCAAAAACAAACTTTTCTACAAAGCACTTAATAAAACGCATTTACTGAAAAAAGTTGACCTATTCAACAGGTTTTTTCTTACCATAATGTACTTTTTTTTTTATAAATGAAACCGCAGACACATCCGTGGAGTGAAATACAACTTTACAGAGTCTGCATATATTCTTTGCTTGATCAATTTCAAGTTTTAAAGGACACCCACGTCAGATCTGTAGTACTGATGCTTTGTGAAATACAGCATCAATAAAAAAAATCCTCCAACTCACCAAAGACCTGATATCACGGGCCATATGAGGACGGTTAAAAGTAAGTGACTAAGGGTTAGAGGATCAAGATATATATATATATATTTTTTTTTTTTTTCCAGATTGAGGGAAGGTTTTTTTTATTATTATTTAATATCAGATTAGATACTGAGCTCATGGGAAATAAAAGTGGAATTAGCTTTCAGTGTAACTGTTTGCACCCTTTGTGAAAAAGAGATCATTGGGCAGGGGGCGGGCGCCCCCACGGTGAGTCTGGAGCAGTGGCGCTGATTGGATGGAGAAGAGAGAAACTGGGTCACAGAACAAAGGAGAAGATTTTCAGGTTTTCTCAGAGTCGCACATGCACCTGATTTATGGTGAGTGTTTAACAATGCTAAAGAGTCTGGCTACGTTCTGACATCTCTTATAAAAAAAAAAAAAAAACCCTATTTGGGACATAGTCACTGGGTTGCAAAGCAGTGAATCTATTTCACACACTACCAGAAAACAATTCTGTTCCCATCACATATTATTTTCCAGGCTGTGAATCTTCTTTTTTTCTTTTTACTGAGATCAAAAGAGCTCATACTGTATCCCTAGCGTATGCCCTATTTTTCACTCTTGTGCCTCGAGCTTGATATTCCAATGATGTGTCTCGGATGGGGATGAGGAGGAACAACTTAGCAAATCTGTAAATTCAAAGATATCTAATGGCAATTAATCTGAGCTTATTTTGTTCTTGTTTTGTCCCAGAAAAATGGCATTATGATATCATATACAACAGGGAATATAAGTGATCAAGAAAAAAAAGAATCTAGAAGTAGAAAAAACTAAAAGTTGCGATAGGAGAGTTTAGATACGGATAGTTTTTAGGTTTGTTCAGCATACTGGTGAGGCGTCTGAATAATTTACTGGGTGCTTAAATAGCTCCTTGCTTCAGGTGAGTGAGTTTGGGCGGCATAAACTGCGAGGCATTTTTGTCGGGCTCAGACAGAGAGGCTTTTGGGATTTGGTCTAATTGGTTGAATGAACTCAGATGAGATGAATCAACTCTCTTCTTTTTCACAGAATTACTCTTGACTTATTTTTCCTTTGTAACTTGAATTTGACTTTGTTTCACACACTCCTTTCTCTCTTAAGATCTCAGATCGTACTTTCTTTTTTGATTTAATTCTTACTTTTATTCACCTTCCCTTTTTTTTTGGTATTTTTCTCACATTCTCTCTCTCGTCTTTCTGCTTTGTGCCTTCGTTTCTGTCTTATATTCCCCACCTCTTTTCCACCCTACAGCACTGCTATCTGGTCTCCATGAAACCATTAATAATGCAACAAAGCTTGGGTGTACTGAAGCTCATTTTTAAGTGTTTGTTTTTGCATTGAAGTCCGAATCATAAGCCTTCCTCAGAAGCGAGTCAGTAACAACAAGAAGCCTTTAATCATGTTCAACAATGACAGCTTGCTTTGGCCTCACTTTCAGATTTGCCAAGCGGTGTAAATAAAAAGACAATTACACATTCTGGTTTAATTTTATTGGCAGTTAAAAATTAATTTTGAAGGACAGTCTTGGGTACTGTTTGTTGCATCCTTTTAGCTGGCGATCATTATTTGCTCAGAGGTTTGTGATGTCTGGTTTTCTGATTTGCATGCAAGTGTATTACACATGAAAGGATTTTAAAACGAGAGCCACTTTGGTCAGGAAGATAAGCTTTGAATATCGAGTTGATTAACACTGCTGTGTGTAAAGCGTTGTTTTTGCTAAATGTAGCCACTACTTAATCGAATTAGCGATGAACTCAGTAGTAAAGTTACTTATGCTCTAGGGGTCACACAGGAGGATGATAAGCAAAGATACGCAAATAAGTTTTAACAAAAGTTATTTTTTTCCCTCCCCACAAAACAATAATAATTCAGGTAACACCAATTACCAATAAATAAAAAAATTGTCCACCCTTATAGAAATAAAATTAGGGTAGTTTTCTAAACTGTAGTTTTAAAGCTCACTTGAACATTTTTTTTAGTCCGAGTCACAAAGATGGCGGCGGGACTGTTCTGCTTCTGGAACTCCAATGGCTCGTTCAGATATCGGCCTACAAAAAAAAAAAAAAAACCTGCATGCAGAGCGTTAACTACGGAAACCCATTTCCGCCACTCTGTCAAAAATAAAATAAAAATAAATTATCTATCTCATTATAATGAGATTATTTATTTTATTTCATTTTTTAACAGAGTGGCGGAAACGGGCTTCCATAGTTAACCGATCATGCAGGTATACGGAAATCAGCGAGATCTTTCAATTACTTCTTTCTCAGTGAAAACTGAACTACCATTAAAAATAAGCCAAAAAAAAAAACCGCTTAGTAATAAAGAACTTAGCATTAGTAGAAATGGTTACAAACATCACTTCACCATAAAACAGTCTCATTTCACAAAGCTATGCTACTTAAAGAGTTACACCTTAGCGTGAAAACAATGCTGCACATGCCAGAATGCGGTTGATCTTTTTCCAGTTTAAAAGAAAAGCTGAGCAACGTTAGCTAAGGCTAGGTAGCCATTACACGTAAGTAAGCAGCTGAAAATAAAACAGACTCACCGGAGAAATCCCAGAACAGAATGCACATCGTCCAGTTCAAAATAAACATAATTATTTCGTATCGCAGCAGCACATATGAGTAATCAATAAAGAAAACGTCTCTACTTCTGATGAAAAGTGCTTAGTCTACGCAGTATGCCATTTCTTTTTCTTCTCCCTTCTGCCGTACTCTTCTTCTCTGACCGACACAGGAGAAATTTGGGTCTAGATCCCTTTACAGGATATTTAAAGAACTACCACAAAAACACAGAAATCATACAAACAGATCAGCATAGTTTATGTGGGTTACGTAAAGCTGCAGCAACACTTTTCTATTTTGCACATATGTTAAAGAAAAACATTGTGGAACGTGAAGTTCTACCATTTCTTAAGTAATATGTATTTGTGGCAAAAAAAAAAAAAAAAGAACTTCACATGAACCAACACATTTTCACTAATTTTAGTTATTTTTAACATGCCAATTCACAATATATGTCACCTCAAGCCACTTTTCAAAACAAACAGATCCTGCTTGGAGATTTACTGTAGCTTTGACGCAGTTTAAAAATGTCAGAGAGAAATAGAATTAATGGCAGCAACAAATGCAGATAAGGCATAAATGTAGTAGGAGAAATTAGCAAACATATTCTTAAAATGGTCTGGTGGTGGCAGAACCATGGAGTGAGGATGCTTTTCTTTAGCAGAGAAAAGGAAGCTGGGTGGAAATAAATGCATGTCAATACTGGGGTGGAGGTTCACCTTTGTATAGGACAACAACCCTTAACAAAAAGCCATCAAAGTATATTTATGTATTGGAATGACCCTTTGAAAGCTCAGACCTAAATCCAACTAGGAATGTGTAGCAAAGACTAAAAAAATACTTTTCAAAGACACAATCCAATCTGCTTAAGCTGTGTTGCAAAGAGAAATGGCAAAGACATTTCTGCAAGACTTAATCCTGATGGATTTCAGCTGTAATTGCAATAAAATCTAGTGTTAGTATCAGCTATGGAGCTGTACGCAACATGATTTTCAATTATTTTCCTGTCACCTCACATTTGTCTACTACTACTTTGTGATGGTTTGTATTTTAAAGTAAAACACAATGAAGTTCATGGTTGTAAGAATGTGAAAAAGATTAACTTGTATTTTAATGGAAGATGGAAAAGACAAGCTTGCGTTGGTAATTTTTTTATGTTCCTTCTTTAAACTGGATAATATTTTAGATTAACAGACTTTAACACCTCTCAAAGTGAATCAGTTTTGAAGCAGGACTGATCCAACAGGCTGAACATGTTCATATCTTGAGTTTTTGTTGCTTTTGTATTTATCATTTGTCATTATTTACAGTTGTTCAAACCACTTTAGTGCCGCTTCACGTTGTTCATGTAAAATGATGCTTTGCTGCATTTTTTGTTCTGAGTCTACTGAGATGCTTCACATGCATTTATTCTTAATGTGTCACGTAACACTCATGTGGGAGGAGTTACGGCTCTGAAACTAAAGGCCAGAATATGAGCAGTCAGAGTAATATTTTAAAAGCTGGGATATTATAAGGTCACCAGCTCTTCAAAACAACAACTACAGGATTGTTGTGACAGTAAGTTGTTTAAGAGTCGATTCCTGGAAGAAGTCTTCCATTAGACAATCTGTAGGGACTATATAAATAGAAATTATTAAAAAAAAAAATCCTTCTGTGCAGCCCAGCCTCGTGAAGTATTATTGGGTAAGAGCAAGTGGTTTTCTGACACTGGTTATTAATTTTTGTCCAGGATTGTTTTCATAATTTAACTGAATGTCCTTAAACTAAAGGTAGGACTTATCTGAAATTGTCAGTGTGAGCTCATGCCACATAAACAAGAGATGAATCAAATGAAGGCTTTTTTTACTCATTGGAGCAACAAATAATCTATTAATGACTTATAACAAAATTAGTAATAACGTGAAAACGCACCAGCGATGTAAGGAAGTGTTTAAACAAATTCCATAATATTTTGCTCTGAATGTAGTTGCATCAAAATACTTCAAAGCTATAATATCTTCAGTTTATTTTTAACACGATAATGCATAAATAAGACTCAATTTCTGTAAAATAAAATATTATTTTTCTGTTTTGGTGCAGTTTGGTCACTAAAATTGGTGCAAATGATGTTTCAGTCATCATATACTTTCATCTAGGATATGTACAAGGCAGTTTTGATTGCTATTAGGTGAATTTGGTCATTTGTTCACTTAGTCAAAGGAAGGAAGAAAGGAAGTAATGGAGGAAAATTGGAAGCACGGATTGATTGCTATCAATCTATCTTTTATACCTAGTGTTGCGAGTAAAACAAAGCTGTTTGTTACAGTTCTAAAATATGACAGATCAATTAGCATCCAATAACATATCCCTTGTTAGACATTTTTTGGGGGCCAATATTGCATTTTCTGTGTATGCACTTAAAAAAAAAAGAATCAAGTTTAGCTCTACAACTTCACATTCCTCCACTTTCCATCCATCATGAGAGATATTGGCAAGGCAAAAGAGCTTCAGGCGAAAGTCAATTAAAGCAATACTCTCCATGAAACTTTCATCTAGGAGATTGTGAAACTTTTCATGCACTTCATCATTCAATGTTTGTCCTGAATTTCTTGCTTTGCCTGTTCTTCCTTGGAGTAAAATAATTGGAGCAAACACCCTTTAAATCCGCCTTTCTTGATTACAGTGTGGACATTGCACATTATACTGCAGTCTGTTTTCTTTACTCCTTCCATCTCCAAGTCTGTAACAAGCTATAGCCGCTTTGCTACGCTTTCTGTGAAAGAGTCTCATGAAAATTCACAAAATCTAAAAATGTCTTGTCACTGACGTTTCCTACACTTTAAGTTTGTAATCCGTCTGAAGAAAAGTTTAGAGAAAGAGGTTAAAATATTCCTTACAGTTTAGTTTTTCCACAATAATTTATACAAGTTGGCATGTGCTGCATTGTTTACACGAGTGGGAGTAAGTATCTTGTGTGCAAGAAAATTATGGGTTTTTTTTATATTTATTTATCTTTTTTCATCTCGTCTTATTACAGATAGCAGTAGCAGTTGGACGGTATGAATGTGGTCATCTGTTCCTCCTCCAACCCCTTAACACTGTACAGCATGATTTCCATGAGAACAGGATGCTGAAATGAATTTTTAGGGACACTTTTCAGATACAATACTTGGTGTGAAATAGAACCCAGTTACTCCAAAGAGACACAATCCGCAATAAGTCTTCTTAAAGACTTACTTTGTCTTTGATGCTTGCGTGCACACACAGAGAGACTTGGGGGCAGAGACAGCACAGACTGTCCTCTTAGATCATCCAGACATCAGTGACCTGTCATACTGTAGTCCCTGCTGTCAGTCCGCAGCAGAGGGGGATAAGTCTTTCTAGCAGCAGGCGAAGACAATGATACCTAGCCGCACTCTGAAAGAGCAAGAACATCAAACACACACGTATGCATGCACACATGCCGGATACACACCACAGAGCTAGTCGTTGTGAAGTCAAAGGAGAACTTCTGTCTTTAAGTTCACTCGTCACATTGCCAGACATACACGCCGCTGCACCCAGTTGGGAATACAGGAATAACACGAGCTGAAGACAAAACAAGGGTTCGGGAAAGAAGCTAAAAGTACAGACAGCTACTCTGGCAATGTTTTCTAACTTAATGGTTCCCCCCTCCCCACCCTCTTTGTGATAAGTTTTATGCAAAAGTTTTTTAAGAATGCCAAAGAACATTTTACACACACAATTCAACACTTTCCGAGCCCCATTTTGAGTCTAAACTCCAAACGAATATAAGAAACGCATCCAAAACACCCTTCAATCAGTGACTGACTCATCATCTGCTGAATCATTATTCCGAGCAAACTACTGCTCTGAATATGATTTTTTTTAAAGTGCTTTTCTTCTGTTGTGTCTTTATTGTGTCTGCCTGTTTAGCTTGTAAGACGCAGAGGCAGAATGTGGGCGAGAAGAAGTAGATTATGAGCCAACAGTGGAGGTGGCCTATAGAGCTGAATCAACTCTATTGACACACACCTAATTTGCTGATCCCAGCACTTGACACTTGATGGAGGGGGGGTTGACACGGGGTGGTGCTGCAAACACTTCAGAAGACCTTCAGACTTTAAAGTGAAGTTTAGAAATTGATTTTTAAAACCAAATTTTGTCTCTTACTCTTGAAGGAGCTCTAGTCCTGAGCTGTGTAAGAATGTGTGTATAATAATGGTAAATGTGATTATTATTTTTTTTTGTTATGTTTTTGTTTAGTTGGCTTTATTTGTAATGTTTGAGAAAATGGGGAAAAAAAATATTCATACCTACGCAGGCCTTAAAACAACATTTTATTTGTAGATGTTCATCACAAACCAATTTCAGGAAAGCTGTGTGTAAATTCATGCATACCCTAAACAAAAATGTAAAGTATTTTTCTACCATCTCAATTAGTTTCATGATCAAAAACTTAATAATATACTGTAACAAAAAAAATAAAATAAAATAAATACAATTCTGCATTACTTTATAATAGTGGTTCTCAACGTGGGCGGTACCGCCCCCCAGGGGGCGTTCAGAGTACGGCAGGGGGCGCTGGCGGACATTTTTACAAACGTGGGGCGCTGGGATGCCTTTGGGGGGCGTTTGGTCGAAGGTAAACTTTACACCTTAAATGCACAACAATACCAGTTTAGACTTTGAGCAACTTGGTAAAACTGTATTGTGTAAAATAAAGTTAAGCAAAGCTGTTACATATTTGTGTCCGATAAAGCTGAGATTTTTAAAGATTTCCAAGAATCAGAGAGGCAGCAAGGCTGTGCTGGATGCTCTTGTTTGCATAAAGGATCCATGACCTCAACTTTCTGCAGCAATGTTAATGTTTTTGGTAAGAAATGTAAAGGAATAAATAAAACCATTGGGAATTCATGCAGAATTATGGAATCTAAAAAAATGCCCCTAGTTTTTGCTTTATGTATTTAAAGAGCCACAAGTCAAGTCTTTCTAGATTCAAGAAAAAAAATATATACCTAAAGCCTGAACAGTTGCTAAATTTTCCAGATATTTTCCATTTTCTCCATTGAGGAGAATTTGCATTGAAATGACCTGCAACGTGTTATCATTCCCCTTTAAATTGGAAAGTAGCCAGCATTTTGTTATTCCACAGATGCAACAGCGACCAGAAAATTAATAGCTTTATATTTTATTGGATCAATGAGCCATTAAAATTTAAATCAGAGATGCTAGATCTATACAGCTGCTCCAGTTTTGGCATCTATTTGCTCTGTAATTTACTATCCCACTCAAGGGTTTTGGTGAAGTAATTACTTTACTTTAAAAAGGCTAAATAGGTAATTCTAATTCAGAAAATGTGTCCCAAAAGACACAAGCACTTCAATAAATGCTTGGTCTGAAGCTCAAGCTCTTCAGAAATGAGAAGAGCTTATTTTGTTATGTTTTTACCCAACTCTATCAATTTCTGTAGGGCCATTTGACCTGATGTGCTTACTTTTTATCTACTTATCTGTCTGGACATCATTTTTGTTCATTATTGTCTTGCTTTGCAACAACTTTTTTTTCTCTGGGTCTGTTGTGCATGCTCTGTTTTTCAGCTAGGACAGGTGGTGATTGGGCCCTCTTTACTCACATTGCAGGCATTTATTTGTTGATTGGTTTTAGTGTGGATTAGGAACCAAATGTTATGTTTCTTCCCCCTTAATTATCCTGAATAAACATCTTGTTGATGGATGTATGAAAAAAAGCATATTCAATATAGATGTGTAGTGATTACTTATTTCTACGTATGTTTAAATTAAAAGAGTTGTAATAGTAAATAAGCAATAATTCTAATTTGATGCTAGTTTTATTCAAATACAGAATTAGTAGTGGGCCTGTTGATGACGTATAAAGTGCCTTGAAATATTTTTTTCACTGCAATAACAATTTCCCATTGAGAAAAATGTATGATTTAGAGAGATTGGACAAAGATCCCTCACTAAATGTGCTCCAACATTGCTAAATGCTATTTAAGAAGAAGTGCTGCCTTGTTGGTAAAGGGGATTGTTAAAGTATTGACAGCACGGGTGACAAAAAAGTTGGTGTTACTAAGAACAATTTCTTAAGATTTTTTTTTCTTATTGAATAAATGCCCTTCGATTAGATGTTTGATTTTTCTAAATGTCTCAGTAAAGATGAATACATACATACTGAACAGGAGTGCCAATAAATGCGGCCTGCACTTTACCCCTGCACATCTCTGACATGAAGTTATGGATCTAACAAATATCACAAACTAGTGTTGCTGCGACACTTGTTAGTGCTGCATAATAAACAACTCCACTGCAGTACGTACGTTAACTTAGTCTGCAAGGCATTTTAAAACAAATTCAAAATGGCTTCATTTGATAATCTTCACTGTGCGCTCTGCTCTTATTGTTTCAGTTCACTCACAGCCGACTCCTTACAAAACTCAACAACAGCCACCGGCAACAAGCTTCTCCATCGGTGACGAAAATATCAACATGCCTTTTTCTGCCAAACCCCAAGTTTTCTTATTCTCTAATTAGAAGAGTAATAAAAGGATAGTTCAGACTCTATTCAAGTTTTTTTTTTTTGTAAATAATAGTAATAGTTCCCTTTACTTAACCATATAAAAAATAAAAAAAAAAGTCTTATTGCGGTCAATTTGTAGAGGAGAGAAAATCCTAATAGCTAAAGCTAAAAATTTATTGTTGGCATGGAAATGCGGTCACCAAGAACTGGCTGTAAGCCGCATATGGCTTATGCACACCTATGGCCTAAGCTTGGAGCTGATGGGGAGCAATATGGGATATTTATTATGACTGGCAGTGGCTGTATATAAGGGCAGGCTATTAATAATAGATACATGACCAGGCTGGATGCAATTGTATCACAGACCTTGAGCCTGACATGTCTGATGTAAACAGTGATTAGCCTGACTGCTCTGTAGACACCTTAGCAATTATACAAACTCAATGGGAAATTATATCTTTCTACTACAGATACAGGAGCTCTAACCGAAAATAACTTCAAAGTGCCTCACTTTAAAAATGTGAATCTGAAAAATTCTTTAGGATTCAGAGCATGCAGGTTTTGAGGACGAAAAGAAAAAAAAAAAAAAAACTCAAGTAGGCACCTGTTGATTTTTATTTATTTATTTATTTTTTTGCATAAATTTTATGGAGTCCTATTTTTCCAGACGTAGAACCTGAATTAATAAAATAAAAATGTAAAAAAGAAAAAAAAAACTCAAGGAGAAGGGTTCATTTGTAGATGATAATCAGGCAGGTGGTCAAGGACTGGCTGATTGAGGTTCTATTATGCATTCCCGACAAGCAGTGATACAAATAATAAAATAACAGCCTCACTGTATGTGGCTCAGCCATGCAGAGAGAGAAAAAAAAAAAGAAGATTCACATCCCAAGGTTCAAACAGGTGAGAGTGAAGCAGACAAAGAAAATCAGCGCAGTGGTGTGTTGTGGGATGAATGCTGTGGTGAATAGAAAAAGAAGAAAAGAAACACAGGCAGAGAGCACGAGGGCTTTGAGCGGTTTCCGTGCGTGTGTGTGTTTTAGTCTCAGCGTGTAATACTGTGGGTAAAATTAGGAATTAGAGCAGGGTGGAGAGGAGAGTTTCTGTGGGCTCTCGGTGTGGGTCAGTACTCAGCGCGCAGCCTCCCTCCCTGTTTCCCTCGGAGACCGCTGCAAAAGAATATCTGATGGTGATGCAGAGAGTGAGGGGAGAGGCTGAGAGGACAAAAAGAATAAGATATCACTGGCGTTCAGAGCCAGTGGGTGTTATTTTATGCCAACAATCTCCACACTTTCTATTTAAGACATTTGGTGTAATGCTGTACAGTTGGGGAGTATTTGGGGGAGAAGCCAAAAACAGCAGAGAGAGGGGGGGGGGGGAATTGCAAGAAAGTTATTATGACCGAGATGGAAAGATGGAAGGTTGGGATTTATGTAAAATCCATTGCAGGAGTTTGTTGCCGACAGGAAGGACTTTGATTTTGAATAATTCAAGCTCTGTTTTTACACTGGTAGACTTTAGGTTTGATGAGTTTCAGCAAAAAAAAACATGACAGGGGCATTAACATATTTTTTTCTGCTACATGAATGGGTGGTCTAACGTAAAATTGAAAGATATCGTCTAAAAATGTAGCATGCATTGATTGCATTCAAAGACAGACTTACACAAATAGAGTCTTTATAACATTTTCTTCAGTGGCAGCTTGTTTCTACTTTTCTGGCAGGCTGTTGCTCATCCTTATTCATCCTTGAGGTGTAGCCAGAAGATAATGTCTTCCGTCTCATATGGGATTAAAATCCCATTAAAGTGTGTAAGCACAAGTTGTGATTCAAAATGCATCATTTAGATGCTGAAATCAATTTCAGGATAAGACAGGCAACACGTGAAAGCGCAAAATCAGAATTTTGATTAGTCACCCTGTTTGGCGATGGCATTTAGGAGATTAGAAACGAGAAGGGATGACAGGCGTGGATTGTAGTTGCTTTGATGAAGTTTTTTGATGCTTTGTCCTAGTTTGTAAATGTATGGTTCAATTATGAAGCTGAAAGTTACTTTGAAAGTGAGCCTGCAGTTAGAAACGGAGCGCGGATAAAAGCAGCGTTTAAATTAGAGATTCTTTGTTCTGAATAGGAACTTTACCACTGTGACACGGAGTTGACGTATTGTATCGACTTTGACCTGAATCATCAAAAAACCCAGAAGTTTTTCACTTTACACAATTTGTTTTAAAACACAGTTTTCGTCAGGGACATATTTTGGGTTTTATTTAAGAGTCTTAATTATGATCAGAATAGGTGTTAAGATGAATTGCATCTAAAATTTGATCCTTTTCAGTTGAAATAGTGACTTTTTTTTCTCGTAGTTGTAGCTACGGCTGAAGGAACGTGACAAAATGCAAATAAAAACCTTAAGAATGACTCTGTCCTTCTGTTTTCGCAGATTCATTCATGTTGTTTAAATGTACATAGTTGTTAAATATCAAGGTTAGTAAGTCTTCTTTCAAAATCTGGCTACAGTAAAACATGTATTCAAGTCCATAATTTACAATATTAAACTAGAATATTCACTTGCATTGTGGTCAAATATTTATAAGAAAAGAAATCTGTTTCAAAGATGTTTTTATAACAGATTTTCACTTTATGATGTCTGAAAATATCTTAGGTTTGCTCCCATAAATTTAAGCCTTTAATTATGTTTTGTTTTGACATCCGATAATATCCAAGTTTTTTTTTGTAAATTTGTAAAATTATTCTTCACATTTTCTGAAAGATACTCCCCTGTGACCACATTGTTTTTATTTTTATTTATTTTTTTTATCTACAACGGCCCTAGTGTTTGTCGCATGTTGCATGCTAATGTTAGCCTTGCACTTCTACAAATTGCTGAAAACACTTTTACTAGGCTACTGCTGACTACTGACCATTGTAGCTCTGCGCCATGCCTTATATATCTGTCGTATCCAAAGCACCATTGTTGAGAAGGCGTATGCTGTTTATTAGTACCAAAGTACATAAAAATGTTGTAAACTTGCATTTTTGCAGTCATAAACATTTTTTTTTACTGTTCTTTTTTTTGACACTTTAAGGTTCTCTTAATGAGAAACCAGAGAAAGTGTTGGAGTGACCAACGTTTTCTCTGACAGTAAAAAGCATAGAGTAATGCTGTGCCTCTCCTCCCCCTTCCTTTGCTGCATAATGATGGACTTGAAAGGACGAGAAAGTAAAATCAAGCTGTTTGGGAATATTTCTCTCGATGATGTTATGGAAACTTGGGGGATGACACATGTCCTTTGTCCTAAATTAATGCTATTTTCAAGCTAGAGTTAATAAGTTTGCATTTTTAATAGCCACATGAATGTGGGGGCTATGTCTGAATAAGTCAATTCATGTCACGTTTATTTGTATAGCAAATTTCACCAATAAGGCAGCTCATAGTGCTCTACATGATAAAAAACGGAACACGGCAAGCAAGAAACACATTACATGAGAGTGGCAAAATACAGAGTTATCAAAATATCTATGTTCCATTTATTATTAATCAAAGGCAAATCTGAGCATGTGTGTGTGTGTGTGTGTGTGTGTGTGCTTTGAGTCTGGAATTAAAGGAACTCAGTGTTTCAGCGCTTTTGCATCTTTCTAGAAGTTTGTTCCAGATTAAAGGTGCTTAAGAACTGAAATGTGTTTGTCCATGTTTGGTGCTGATTCTGGGGACTTGAACAAGAAACCTGAGCGGTCGGGAAGGTTAATACAACAATAGCAGGCCTGCTAAGTATTTTGGTGTTAAGCCATTCAGTGACTTATAAATTGTCATAAGTTTTTTTTTACATATGTTCTCTGAGCTACAGGGAGCCAGAGTAAGGACTTTAAAATCATTGTATTATTTTCCAAAACAGTTCCTGAACATTTTTATATATATTCAATCAGTTCTACAGTCTCTTCAAAGTATGAAGGTTTTTAGCAATATTCCTTTTGAGAAATTTGAGAAGATTGTGATTTTGTACTTCTTAAACTTGATTTGACAGCAAATTTTCTGCTCCCAAATAAAATACCACATTATTCACAGCCAGTGTCTGACTTTGGCTCTTATTTTTTTTTTTTTAATAAACTGTAATCAACATTCCTTTACACATGAAAGATTTAGCCAGCCATTATCAACTGTTCTGCAGAAGCACCTCAGCAGAAACGTGCCCAGATAAATTGACCAGCAGTGCCACATCTGTGTCACAGCATTATCATTTAATTTCTGGGATAAATTCTGCTCTATTTGTCTCACAGCTGTCTAAAATCCGGTCGTTGCCAAATCCTCTGCCAGACAACAAAACCCCTCGGATACCGGATGGAGGGAGAGACGGCTGCACATGTGTGCGTGCATGCGTGTGTGTGTGCGTGTGTGTGTGTGTGTGTGTGTGTGTGTGTGTGTGTGTGTGTGTGTGTGTGTGTGCGTGTGCGTGTGTGGGGGGGTGTGTGTGTGTGTGTGTGTGTGTGTGTGTGTGCGTGAGGTGGGCAAAACGCAGGAGCAGGAAGGAAAGAGGTTGAGTCAGCAGCACAGAGGAGGTACCCGGCCTTCTGGGGATGGAAACGTCTCTGACAACTTTCAGAGACGCTTCACACTAATGATGACCACACTGCGAGATGTGAAGGGCCAATTGTGGAAGAAGGGAAGTGGAAGTTTTACCACGCTGCTAATTAAAATGTCTTTTTTTTTTTTTTCTCTGCTTAATTTTTTCATATTCAATTAGGTGCTGCTTCCAGTAGATTTACATATTTTCTCCCTGGGTGTTTAGGTTAACTGTCTGCTTGTGAGCTGCTTCAAACTTCTAAGTAAGAGCTGTCACCCACACATTGACGGCATCAGGAACTGCAGTCACCACCAGGTGATTTGACTATTTGGAAGGGTGAGTACTCATCCGCAAAATGTTACAAAAGTGTCTCACTGAGGTATTTTTGACTAATTCGGAATGTTCCCTGAGTTTGCCAGGATTTTATCTCAATATAGAGGGTTGTTGAAATGTAGTAGAACATGGTCATTAAGGTTAGGGCTTCTGGTTGCTTAAAACAGACCATTTATAATTCAAATAAGTTAAAATACAAAGGAAAACGCCTGAGCCTTTTATGTCTTTGCAAATCCTCCAATTATCCTTGGAACATTAGCAAATGTGCAACCTTAACTTTGGTTCAGCGGGACAACCGTGAGCAGACATACAATTACACACTAGTAAACACCATCCACACGTTCATGGAAACAGATGCCATCACCCAAAACACCAACCACAGAGGCTGCCAAGAACACGGAGGGCTGCAGGCCAGCGCACGATGGAGAGCATCAATAATGTTCGCTCGATGACATTCAAGCTGTTTATCAGCAAAAACACCACTTGCTCTTTGTATATCACTGTGTTATATCTGTTTGTGAGGTTTTTTTTTTTTTTTTTTTTGTAAAGCAAATCAAAACCCCATGCTGCCTTTTCCAAGCCCATCAGTCTGGCATGTCTGCTGGCCTTGAACGGGAACCGGCGCTCTGCAGCCATTATACATTTGTTGGCCAAGCTCTGATCGTAAAAGCAAACAGATTGACTTCCTTTGCTTATGGGATGCAAGAGTAGTGAGTGGATTTTAAATGTATTAGCTCTAGAAAAACAGTACCAGTCACCCATGTCATGATGTGTGGTGTGGGTGGTGAGGTAGATGATATTTTAATAATAAATCCAAAAGAAAACTCAGGAACACAAGGAACTGACAAGACGACAGAAGACACGACGAACAATAGACGAGGACCCGACAAGAGACAAAGACAACAGGTGGGTTTAAATGCACAAGGAGGGTAATCAGGGAACGAGAAACACCTGGGAAGCAATCAAGGGGAAGGAGACAGGACACCACAAGGACTAACAACTAAACTCAGAAAAAACCTAGAAATAAATACACAGAAAACACAGATCACCACAACCCAATTAGCACAATGTTGTAAGTAAGATGAAACAACAACAAAAATCCAAACAATAATTTTGGTGAATTGAAAATATGATCTCATGGGAATCGTTGAAAGTTTCAGCTTTGCAGGTCAGCCCCTAATCAGTGATTGCTGAGAAGGGGAAACATCTCCTAGTACTGCTGAGAAAACCACATCCCAGGTGCAGATGATGGATGCTGACAAACTCAAGGGAAACTTGTCAGTATTTGCCATTCAGCAGAAAGATACCATTGAATACACAAAGGTAAAGCACAGCTTGGTAGAGCACAAATCTTGAAATAGTGGAAAAGCTTGGCATTGCATTTTGTGGTAGGCTGGTTTTGGCCCTGTGATCTACAGATTTAAAGATCTACAGGCTCAGGACCGTGCAGAGACCACTAAAGGGGCAGGTGCTCAAAAAAAAAAAAAAAAGGGCACATCTTACCGCATTCTAGGACAGAATATTAACAAAGTCACACATCTTTCAGAGTTTAATAAACAATGATAAATTACAAAATTGTGAAATATACAATCAAAGCTAAGGAAAATCTCTATACAGAGCATACAACTATGCATATGTAAGATATTTTATTAGTAATTTCTTTCTGCAGGTCTATTTTGTTATAGGAAAGTATTGCAATATTCAAACCCGCAATTTAGCAAGATATGTAAATCAGAGCTGGAGGTTTAGTTCTGATTTACATATTTTGTCTTTACAGAATTACACTATTAAAAATATAAACAAGGGCACAATGCAACCTTTTAGTGTACTGTAATCTATACAAAAAAAGAGCTGCCTGTTTGCTGCAGTGGAGATGAAGATGGTCCATTCAGGAAAGCAGAGCTGCATCAAACTTTAAGGTGGAACTGCAGAAAAAAAGAAAAAAACAAAAGCAAAAATTGAATTGTTAATGCATGTCACCATGAGAAAAGCCTACTGAGTTTTGGTTACAACTTTTTTAAACACTTAAATCACACATTTGTCTCATGAAGTGATTTTTTTTTTTTTTGCAAAACAAACTTATTTGTGCATGTCAGAAATCTTTTCTTGATATTCTAAGTTTTTGTTTGACTCAAAGTTTTGCTTGTGATTCTCACATGACGTCATGGGCAGGAGCCAAAATCACAACAAAAGATTTCTGATGTGTGCAAATAAAAGTTTATGTTTGGCAAATAACTTTTTAAGTTCACAAGACAAAAATTAGTTATTTAATTTAAAAAAAAGTTTTTTAAACAAAACAATTTGTTTTAAAAAAAAGAAATCATTACAATTTCAAAAGTTTTGATTACAATTTTATTTTACTTAACTGAGGTTAGTTTATTTTTTCCCATTGAATAATTTGGGAAAAAATTTAACTACATACTCTGTGAATCAGACCCTAAACTTAAAGTCTGGGTTGAGTTTTTTTCCCCTTCATTAATGACACACATTATATCTATCATGGTAATTCAGGGTGAGTTATTTTTAAGTCTAAATGAATATCCTTGTTGGACTTTTATTTAAGTGCTATTTTCTTTCAAGACACATTTACCTAACGCCAGGATAAATACAATGTACATTATGCAGCAAAGGAAATTAGAAGATCTGACATATATCCATTATGGAGATGATAAGTTTTGGACGGGCGATGTGCCTCGTACACAGGGAAGAAGCTTTTTAGTTATCTAGCTTTGCTAGCAAAGTCGTAGCTAGCAGCTAGCTAATAGCACAACAACAGCAGCCTAATGTCTTTATGATAAAAATACTGAATCGATAGATGAGAACAGTTTTTCCTCACCTGGCTGTCTCCTCCCGCTCAGTAGTTCTTCAGAGTAAACCAGACGCAGAGGCCTGTCAGTGTCTGTTGTGTTTCATTACCTCTCTGCTTAAACCACTACTCCGTGCTGAAGCAGAAACGATACTTTCAACGTTTTCCGTCATCTGACAAGTAGCAAGTCTACTCCACTTTATTCACCAAAAACGTTTTTTTTAATATATATAATTCACCAAAAACTGTTCTGTAATCTGTAACGTTCGCTATGCTGAGCTCCAGTTAGCCGCCTTATCTCACTGTGCGAGAGGCAACTGCGTCATGCGTCACGGGCAAAAGGAAACAAGGTGACAGGAAGGCTTATTATGTTGTACAAAAAAATATATATATAAATAAAATAATTTTAGTACATGTTATTATGTGTCAGAAGAGGGCTTTGAAAATAATAAGGAAAAAAAAAAAAATGACCAAAAGGGCACTTTGGGGCAAGGAGCAAAAAGGGCAGGTGCTCAAGCACCCCCAGGCCCCCCCTCTGCACGTGCCTGTACAGTCTAAACTCTCATATCATCAACATCAGTAAGTCACCGAGCTGCTGTTTCATCTACATAAGGATGTTACTCAAACATTTTAGAGTTTATTTAGTTCAAATCTCGCAACTTTAGCATGCAGTTCTGAAAAACTCACCCAAAAAGACTTTTGCAACATAAATATGAGAGTCAGTTTTATGGCGATGTCACTCTTCTTCTTATCTTCTTCTCAGGTACTTTGGATAAATAACTTACTTTAAATCTATCGAATCTTTCAGATCAACTGGGGCTTTAAGTTCTCCCAAGTCAAATTATTACTTCCCTAATTAGTAACAAAAAATGTTTCGCTGCTGTACAGCTGGAGTCACTTCAAGCATTTAGCTTATGGAAGTGAGTTAATCTTCATAAGAAGGGACTGAGCGTGTGCATGGTGTAAGATGAGGTTAAGAAATGCTTTTTTATCTCATTGATCTGTGTGTGTGTGTGTGTGTGTGTGTGTGTGTGTGTGTGTGTGTGTGTGTGTGTGTGTGTGTGTGTGTGTGTGTGTGGGGGTGTGTGTGTGTGTGTGTGTGTGTGTGTGTGTGTGTGTGTGTGTGTTTTATACGGAGTCTGTAACTTTCAGTGTTCATGGTGGGGATTTTCTCAAAATCCTTAAAACAATCTGTAGCTGTCCAGCTAAAGCTGAAATTGCATCTGCATCATTACTAGCTGCATATTTACCGTTGTGTGACAAGTGAGTGTGTGTTACCTTTTTCAAAAAATATATGTTGAAGAGTTGCGCACTGAGGACAAGACAGTTGAAGCAGATAACAAAAACTCAAAGACGTCATATTAATGAGATTTTTATGACATTTTTGACATTGACTGTGAGATCAGACATCAGGCAGACAAGCTGATTCATTATATAAAGCTTTGGATGTAACCTAACCTACAGAGGACATTATCGTTATGCTATGCTGCTGCAACACTGATAAAAAAATGAACTCTTTTCTTTTGTTAGCGAACCTCATGAGACAAATTCAAAAATATGAATGAAGGCCGAAGGTGAAGAGAATAACTAGATTAGTGTCAGTGCCTTGAAACTATTACTGTACTGAGTTTTACCAACAGGACAAATTGTATCTTAGAAAGAAAATGAACACAAATGAACAGAAAATGTATTTCTGTCTACCGTACCAAGAAACCTATTAATCAGGTGAAAACACTGTATGTAAGGATGACCGGAGTTTCATGGATTACAAATGCATCAAAAGTTCATCATTATTTCTGAAGCGATAAGTTTTGCCAACTTGCATATTCTCCAAAATATTGAATGTCCTCCCAATAGTCATACAGATGACAGTGCAAATAAAAATGTAAGTTATTTCATATATTTCAGAGAGATATAATGTAGCTCTCTTGTCTATATAATTTATTCAAGCAGCAGGAGATTAGAGAGCACTTAGGAGGAGAGAGGACTCCCTCATTGTTCTTGTTGCACAATCAACACGAGGACAATGCTGACTCTAGAGCCACTGACCGTAAGTTAATATATCATTTTTAAAAATCTGATCAGGTTTTTTTTCAGCTATCTTTTAGACATGAAGTGCTTTAACACTTACAACCCAGTTCTTCTGTCTGACTGATTTAAATAAAAATTAACAATCAATAATAAAAGAGATAATAAACTCAAGTGAAGAATTAAGTGTGTTTTCACTTTTATCCATCCTCAGGGATGCATCATCTTTCAGCTGAATCATCCCGTGTAGCTGAAGATTTTGTACAGATGAGTCATTTTTTAGCACTTAACTTGCAATTGATTGAAGTTAAGTACCGTATTTTCCGCACTATAAGGCGCACCGGATTATAAGGCGCACCTTCAATGAATGGCCTATTTTAGGACTTTTTTCATACATTAGGCGCACCGCATTATAAGGCGCATAGAATAGACGCTTCATACTCTATTATTACACATCCACATTAATAAAGAAATGGTCCCCGAGTACTTTATATAGTAGGCTGGCCCAGCCGTTGTTTCACTCACGGTGTTGGTGTTGCGATATTATGCCCAACTGCTTTCTGGGTAACACAGACCAACCGACACGCTGCCGCTGCAGTCTCTGTCTCTCTTCCCCTGCCCCTCCCCCCCTTTAAATGTATTATCAAACTTTATTAACAAACCAGTGTTCTGACAACTATCCCAGCATGCACCGCGCACCACTTCTTCTACGGGGGAAAAAGAAGTAGGCGGCTGCTTACCGTAGTGGACCAACTACGTAAGCAGCCTACTGCATGTCTGTGTAAACATGACGTCTTTCATTTCGATCTGAGTTAATTAGCGTAGCATTTCTGCCGGATTTTCACAACATATCAGCCACGACAATGGACAGGGGAACCAACAAGTTCATGTCATCTTTTTTGGACGACATCAAGGTGTTTGAGCCACTGGATGCCTCCAACATTGTGCGCGTCACAGCTAAAAGCTACCGATAGATGAGGAAAACAGCAGATCCTCACACCCTCAGCATAAATATAGCTGTGGACAAGATCACTGATGCCTGTTGTTCTTGCAAGGCTGGGTAAGTCGGCATTCATGGTTTTGAATGTACATTAGCATATGTTTACTACTGTAGCTTGTGTTTGTGAGACGGTCACGCACGTGGTAGCTGCACTGTGACCTAAAATGGGCATTAGCCAATGAAACGCGGCCCCTGTGGTAAAGTCCGTTGCTGGACCTGTTGTGGCTCAATATTGGTCCATATATAAGGCGCACCGGATTATAAGGCGCACTGTCGGCTTTTGAGGAAATTGAAGGTTTTTAGGTGCGTCTTATAGTGCGGAAAATACGGTAATAATGAATTAATCGCAAAATATTAAGACGTTAAAACAAATTTGTTGCTTCTATTACATTCCAATTGTCCTTGACAAAGGCTTAGTCCAAATACATATTTTCATCAAACAAAATATTACCAATAAAATAAAAAAAAACGTGAAGAAAATGAATGTCTGACTTCCCAGAACAATAATAAACTCCTATTTCCTGAGGTGCATTTGACAGAACAGCTGGATGCAAATTCTGTTTTGTTCTTATAGACTCTTTCAGCATTGGAGGAAAAATACAGTAATATATATATATTTTTACCATGTTTTGTAAAGGAACATTTTACAAAGCACCTCTACTATTCTCTTCAGAAGTGCAGTGTGTTCAGTGTTCTGCTCTCTTTTTTAATACCAGTAAGCAAACAGAGATTTATTTTAATTATTTTAATTAATTATTTAAAATGTATTTTAATTAGTAACTAACATCTGTAAATCTTGTTGATTTTGATATTTGTTCTATTTAATAAAATCCTGTAGGGACATGTTTAAATTCACCATATCATATTCACATAATTACCCTTTACCATGCTCTGCATAGGAGAATGAAGATAAAGCCCCTCTAGACCTTTTTTTTTTTTTTTTTGCACTCCTGGTGCTAGATGTGTGATACGTCTTGCCACAAATGTATCTTTCATCACACAAGCATAATGTCAAACGGAAAATTTAGTGGAAAACACTTTCAATTTTAATGTTTCATTTAATATTTATTCAGCTGGGTAGAAAATCCCACATTGTGAAATAAAAAAAATAAAAAATCAGTAACGACCAACTGCGCTGGAGCAGGGCTGTACCTTAAAGATGCAGTGCAGTGGCTTTCGAGGACAGGAGTTGGATGTACATGTGGGCACTTGGCCAGGGCCGTGTTAACTGTGCTCTGAGCAGGTTTTCTATTGCTTTTATGCATGTGCAGTCAGTGGTGAATTGCCATCCCCCCCCCCATGTCTTGAGGAGAATAGCAAAACTGGCATCTTATGTACTTATTGCAGGACTGGACAGCATTTTGTTATTGAAATGGTTAATGAACGTGAATTTACAAGAACCTTCAGTGGTGACAATAACCAGTAACAGGTTGTGGAGTATTTGAGACACTTAACTCAGCTGTCTTTAGTATATAGAACAACTTTTTTCATAAGATCTACCGCAGCCTCATCACCCCCTTTCAGCCACCTCCCTGCCACACACACACACACACACACACCCCGTCCCACTGGTGACTGAACACCAGGGACCAAGATAAAATAAGACACTAGAAAAAAAAAAAAGAAAAAGTAAGCAAAGCAAGTAAAAAGTAAAAAACTTGCCTGTCAGGTATTATGTAAATCTTTTTCTCCATGGAGTATCGCTACAAAGAACTAAACTGTATATACCTATATAAAATTAAATAACTTTTTCAACCGCATAACTTTAAGTGTGCACTCTGAAACTAGATGATGATAATCTTTGGTAAGATTCTGACCTTTTCCCCGCGATGTGAGAACTATGATCTAAGATCACAGACTCGCATCCTGTTTGACATGACGTGGCACTTACAGCCTCCTGTGACTACAAAGCTGTGTGGCAAGAATTGCATAATCTCTCGTCAGGCAAAGTTGAGGAGTCTTGCTTGGTTGTCACGGGATAAAACATTCGTCGTTCATTCTTTGTAGTTTCTGGGGTTATGTTGAACAGGATTAACAGCAGTTGTCAGTGTGCACAGCATGAAAAGTAAGTTCTGTGTAATCTGTGCGGGGGAAAAAAAAAAAAAAAAAGAACTTAAAATTGAGTATTCCCGAAATTATTCATGCTGCAGCGAGTCCAAAAAGTCATCCACTAGGCAGCTGGTGTTCCAAAAACAGTGAAGCCTATTTGGAAGACATGACAAAGGAGCGGCTGCTGCCTTTTCTCTCGGTTTCCGCCTGCCGGGCTGCACTGCTTCACAGTTGGTCCGCACAACATCTGGCAACGTCACACGTCCCAGAAGGTCCTGTCTCAATCTGTCGTGTCCCCAAGGTGTGGGCTCTTGCAGGCCACTTCCGCTCCATATGCCCTTTGTCCTGCCCGTCCCGAGTCCAACTACAACATGCAGCTGCTGAACCTTGGCACGCTCGATCCCCTGTGGCCAACTTCTAATCAAAAGCAGCCATGGCTGGCAGGCAGCACCTGCAGTTAGGGTTTTATGAGAACAGCGGCAGACCTTTTGGGATCCTCATAAATGTTATTTGGGCTGAGAATTTTAAGCATGAGTTAACACTTCCACAGACCTAAATGGCATTGTTATTAAAGCTTATAGGAGCTGCGGATTAGTCATCATTTACCTCGGTCCTGTGCTGCTGTGGAGTGAGTCAGTCATGAATCCAGCTTCTTTCCCCGTCCTCATCATTATGAAATCTTCATAATATATATTTTTTTGCTTTGGAGGACATTGACAGTGCAAGTTGCAGCTGCAGATACTGAGAAAAGGACGACTGGAAGGAAAACACAAACTAGGATTCAGTATGCAGTGACCTGAGACTTGGACTGCTGTGGCAGTTCACTTTTCAGAACAAGGTACAAGCTGAGACTTAAACCCCAGGGAATATCTGTGGAAAGACCTGATGGACATAGTGCTAGCCATACAGCCTGACAGAAGCTGGGAGCATGAAAGGGAAAAACCTGGCTGGATCCCAGAGTTCAGAACTTGTTGAGATTCACAGGGGTGTTGATTCGACTTACTGGAGTTGGTTTTTACTTTGCCTTTGTTTACAAGTTCCACTCTGGAGTTTGTATATTGTTTATTGAGTAAAAAAAACTGTAGAAATTAGAAGTAATTTAATTATAAATGTTTATATGTAGCATCCAATATCTTACAAATTTAGCCCTATCACTTGAAATTTTCTACATTTTGTTAGGTTAACAAGCACAAACTTCAGTTTATTTATTGGAATTTCATGTGATAGACCAATACAAAGCAGTGCTTACTTGTGAAGTAGAAGGAAAGAAAAATCAATTTTTCAATGCACAAATAAAAATTAGAAAAAGTACACTCAAGTACTCAATGACTTCATTCTTCCGCCATTGCATCCACATGCATGTCTCTGCGAACATTCCCCATATACTTCTCTTTTGAAGAATAGCTCAAAAGAGATAAATAAATTGAATGAATCTGTCATGATCCGTTTTCCAATTTTTCCTCAGATTCTTAATTAACTGAAGACCTGGACTTTGACTGGGCCATTCCGACACTTGAACACTTTGGCACTTTCTGCGTGCTTGTGGTAGTTGTCCTTCTGGAAGGTCACTCTGGTTGTCTAAGAGTATTTAACATTTGCTTTATTTATCCCACTTTATTTAACTTTATCAAAGTTCTAACTGTTCTGATTAGTTTGTTTTGTTCTGTTTCGGCTTAAGAAAACTTTAAATAGTATGACACCGCCATCACCATGTTTCAGTGTTGCAATCGAGTGATGGACTGAGCTACTTTGTGTTGGTTGCAAAATTCTAAAATGTTAAAAAGTTAAGCGGTATTGATTAAGATGGTATACATTAAATTCAGTCATTTTCCTTAGGTGATAATTGTAGTCTATTTCTACAAACATCTTAAGCTGAAGATCACCAAAGTTTCTCAGTAAACAAAACAAAACTGGGCTAACATGTCGTGTTTGCACCCTGCCCTGGATACCGATTTGATTCACTGCAGCGAAGTCTGTTTCAAGTGCTTGTCTGAGGTTATTTTGGTATCAGTCTTTCCAGAATTTTACATCTGCTATCAGGAGTATCTATATATATATATATATATATATATATATATATATATATATATATATATATATATATAAACTATCTTACATCTGATGATGGCATGTAGAACAGAAGATGAAGAACATGACAAAAATACAAAAAGCTCATTTCACTTATCTCTTTATCACGTTTGATTGAAAACCACTTTTATCCTGTTGCAGGAGAAGAGGTTCAAGACTCATGAGGACGGACTGCTCTTGCTTTGAAGGTTAACTGATTTCCTGCAGACCGAGTTGTTTTTCTGATCACAAAGCTGCCAGACGAGGCCAGCGGTTCTCCGAGGGTTGGGAAAGCAGACGACGTGTGAATCCTCCTAAACTTTGCGGAGCTCAAACAAAAGAAAGGGATGAAAGTTCTTTTTTGCAGCTAACAGTAACTGTGATGGTCGTGCACACGGGCAAGAATGTATTTTTAATATTTAACATTGAGGATGCAGAACAAAAGATACACTGCAATTGGAAAAAGTGCACGTCTCTTTTTCTTTAAATTCGTCTTAAAAGAACAGACTTGAGGGTACAAACACACAGATATATATATATATATATATGTATCAGAGCACAAACCAAACAGACTGATGCAGGCTCATGTCTTACGGCCCGGCGCTCATGGAGAACCATGTGGCATTTGTGGGCGGCCATTCCCTATAGGCAGCAGCATGTGGATTACATAATTGCAACCTGTGAGGCTCCCTGTTTGTTTTCATTTACAGACAGAGTCATTAGGAGCTGCACCGTAGGTGTCAATCTGCAAATTATTACTGTTCCGCATGATGCAATTCTCAGGGCTTTGACAGCAGCTCAGAGTATTATTACAAGGACCATATGTTTCCGATCAAATAAGTTCAGTCAGAGAACGTTTTAGAACCATTAAAGGTATGTTTTAACTCAAACTGGGTCGTAATAAAGGATGAGGTGGTCCCAATTTTCACGTCACGCCTGTGTCGTGAGCTCAAGATGAGTTTATACACATTCAACAACCTTCGCCACACTCTTTTTTTTCCAAGGTAAGCACCTGAACAGTTTAATAGTATTCTGTAGACAGACAGAGATTAAGTTCTTTTCAATTTGAGCAGGATGAATCTCTCTATCGCCTCTGTTCAATGCCACACTTCACATCAAAGGAAATGGCAGGCTTATGAGAAAGTCAATCAGTCCTTGTTACCTTTTTTTTGCAGAAGAAATCTGCAACACATTCAAGAGCAAAACCCTGAATAAAAGGCCAACAAAGATAAACACGAGCTGAAATAATTACCTGATTTCTCTTGGATGTTCTACACGGGATTGAATTAGCAGGGAGCAGAGATTAACATGTCTATTTTTCTACGCCATATCCTCCTCCGCCAGCTCGTTTAAAGAGCCTTTTCATGAGCGGGATGCATGTTGG